>NW_027176583.1:1135659-1178159 GCF_023349555.1 Cebidichthys violaceus
GCCCACACCACTGTGTGTCACGCGTTAGTTAATGTGAGGCTCCGTCTCGTGTTCTCATTCACTGGTATGCATTACTAGAGCAGAGGGTCGATTTTCACAGGAGTGATTGTTGCCAAACCAAAAGGGGAGGCCATGCATTGGTGTTTCACCTTGAAACAGTGCAGCATGTACGCTTGAAGTCAAAGTGCATACAGTGGATTTCAGAGCTTTCGCTGCATTGTTGCCGCTTTGCAAATTAAAGTGCAAAAACTCGTCCTGATGTCAATATCAGGACAGAATTTTTTGCACAATCAACAACTTGAAAATTTGCCCAAACCTTGACCCTTCCTCTGCGAGTGCCTTTCCTCTCTTCACGTCCCCTCTGTGGTGATTGGTACACATCAAGTAAAGGAAATCAATAAGGGATAATGGCTTTAACTCACTTACTTTAATTAAATTGACCTCAACAGAGCTCGTCATCAAAGGACTGAAAGCCACAATCATTTCATGCATTAAGTCTGCAGCGTCATCGGAGCTATGCACATTATATCCTTTCTGCATATGACCTTTGCTTGCGGCATTATTTTCGCTCTTTCACAGGAGCTGCTGCGCTTTCATTACATCAGCACCTGGAGTCAATCCTGTGAGAACAGACAGCTGTCTATTGCTCCGAGGAGACGGAGTGAGAATATCGAACCGGCTCATTCCACCGAGATACAACGCCGCCGACATAACAGTGATTCATCAAAAAAAAAAAAAAAAAAAAAGGTGCTTGACGAGCGGAGTCTGAGCGGCGCTCTCTGTTTTTCCATCAAACGTTTCAAAAAGTAACGCTCAGGTATCTGAATGAACGGTATTAATGGTAATCCATGCTGTCACCGGCTGCTGAGAGACAGAATTTTAAAACATTGAGCGTGTGATTGATTATGCCAATGTGTTTTCTGGAGGTCATATTGATTGGGGTTGTGAGAGGTAAACTCTATTTTTTACTATCTGACCAAACTGACAATCTACTGACACGACGCCACACATGCATGTGGACTATATCTGCAGATAGAATATAGAAACCGATGGAGAATGAAGTGAGAAACAGTATATGACTATTTACAGGTACAGCATATTCCTCACAGTAATTATTCAAATTCAGCCACTGCTAACTTTATTTTTCTTATATGTTCCTATATGAAAGAACCCAGTTAGTGGATATGACTGATGCTGGAGCAGCCATCCTCATTAGGACCACAGGTGTGTAATGCCATCACCCTCCCCTGTTGTTCCCCCCTGATGTTTCCTGGCTTATTTTCTGTTGTTGTGAAGGGAACCACATAGAGCGACGAATCTGAATACAAGGTGCGCAAAAAAATGGATTTACCAAGTCAAGTTTTTGTGTGTGTGTGTCCCCCCAAAAAAAATGAGTCACTTGCACAAATAATCCATCACAGAAACAAATATGTACAAATGAGAGAATCAAGATGTATTCCAGGAGCTGCTTGCCACGCTTAAATCTTCCTCGTGTCTCGCAGAAACAGTGGGCACTCTCATTAGGCACAACGACGACATCTAGTTATTCATTACTTGCTCCATGCAAAACCATGCTATTAAAACTCTAAAAGCCATTAGAGAAATCCATAATGAACCCCACCAGCAGCAGGTGCACATGTGAGGGGGTGGGGGTGGGGGGGTGCTGGCTCTCGGAGATGACACAAACAACTCTGCTACATGACAGTTTGGGACTCTGTCGCCCATTAGCACCACTACCGCCGCAGCCGCCGCTACCGCTCTGGTGCAGTTTAACGTCGGGAGGTTTTAAGTAGCCGCTGGCTGGGTTTTTTTCGAGGCCAGTCTCGCTCTAACTCGCTTCATTTGACATGCAGCGCGAGTCGGCGAGGCGCTGGTTGTTGGCGCGGTGCGGCGGTGTTAGTCAAACGCGGTGTGACAGTATTGACTGCGGCCTGTTTACTGAAAGGAGTTCAGAACAGGATCAGCTAAACATATATTATGGTCGATCAATACCGGCTGAAGAAGAGAGCAGCGGGCTTGATATTAGTCTGGTTCCACTACCGGCCAGCACTCGGCCACTTAAGGTTCCCTTTCCTGCAGCCCCCCCCTCCATCTCTGGAGGGGGCTTATTCTGCTGTGGTACCACAGATTGATCTGGTGTGAATCTGGTCTGAGGCTAAATAAGCAAACATCCAGAGACCAGCCAGTGGGAAAGAAACAGCAAATGTAAAACATAGAGCAGAAGGAGAGGGAGAGAGGGAGGGAGCAGGAGGGGGAGAGAGAGAGAGAGAGAGAGAGAGGGGGGGGGGGGGGGGGGGGGGGGGGGGCAGGAGGGAGAGAGAGAGAGAGAGGGAGCAGGAGGGAGAGGGAGCGAGAGAAAGAGGGAGGGGAGAAGAGAGAGAGAGGAAGAGAGAGAGAGAGAGACACACACAGACAGACAGACAGAGAGAGAGAGATACGGAGAGAGAGAGAGAGAGAGAGAGAGAAAGGGGGGGGGGAGCAGGAGGGAGAGAGAGAGAGAGAGAGAGAAAAAGGGAGGGGGGGAAGAGAGAGAGAGAGACACACACACACACACACACACACACACACACACACACACAGACACACAGACAGACAGACAGACAGACAGACAGACAGACAGAGAGAGAGAAATGTGCATTTGGTCTCCTGGGTCTCGGCTCCCCACAATTATAACCTTAGTCATACTTCATACTTCCTTCCCTTTTATCTTTGACACACTCCATCTGCTTCTCATCATGTGAGACCTCAGTATAAATACAGTACCAGCCTGTGTCGTGCACGGGGCACTCTGTGTTTAAGATACAGCCCTGGTACACGTCACTTCTAAAGTCACATCATAACATATTCTCTTAGAAGGTCTCAAGCTTAAAATGCATTTTAAATCAAGTAATCCCCAAAGATTACAGTACAAATCGAGAAAAAATGAGAAACGGAATCACAGCGGCGGAGCGTTTGGTTCATACATGTACTACCGTTAAACCCACAGACAGACAGATAGACACCACAGGTGACTCCCCAGTCTGCAACCCGTCCGGGTCAGAACAGAACGGTTCCATCGACCTCCACGGAGAGCACGGGTCAAGACCAACCGACCCCTGAATTCTCCATCAAACACAAAAAGCGAAACAAGTGTGTTCGTGCAAGGGAGGGGGGGGGGGGGGGGGGGGGGGGGTGTCACGGTTTAGGTCGAGAACCCGCCCTGCCTTTAGCCCGGGTCGACCTACGAGGTGTGTGGGTGGATGGAGGACTGATCCTTCGGGGAGAGGGCGCCGGGAACGGAGCGTGTCCTGGGCTGGGGCGGTAATTGCCCCACCGCAGCGTACCTCATCGGACCTCATCCCTTCTTTCCGGGGTATGGGACCATGAAGTCAATCAGCACGACACCGGGTCATCCATCACTGCAGTGACCGGCTCGCTCCTGGAAAGCCGGTCACAGAAGGAAGCGTGTCTTCCAGAAGAGGGCAGTGGGCACGGGGTAGCTTTCCTCCAGCCCATTTCTAGCACCGCCTGCACAGTTATCAATGTATTACACGTATCTCACAGGTCCTCATATTATATTTTTTTGATTAAAATGATTTCGATAAAGATATTTTCTGTGCAGATCCTCATATCTTCCCATTTCACATTGTGCTAAAAAGGTGAAAAAAAAAATCTGTTCCCCCCCCCCCCTCTATTATCTCGCACACAGTTTGCATCCTCCTCCAAACAAATCTCAGGCTCCAAAGGGCCCCAGCCCCATTAATAATTCCCTCTCTAATCTCCCCCTTCCATCTGATCAGGTCCTTTCTTCACAGCCCCTCTCCATTTCTCACCTGCCCAGAAACTCCATCAACACCTCCTCCTCTCCCTCTGTGCAGGGTTCACTGCTTTTTGATGTCCCGTTGTTAGCTTAAAATGAGCTTTAACAACTGTATAATCTGAAATAACATTGGCCTTCGCCAATTCCTGAGAAGATGAGGAAGAGAAGACGGAAAAAGGAGAAGAAAAGAACGTGTTCCGAGCTAATGGATGTTCCCCTGGATGTGTAATGTAATAATTCCGGTGAAAAGGAGCAGGAGAGTATAGGAGGAAGATGAAATGGATGGATGGGGTAGGGGAACAGATGAATAGAGGTTAGGGTGAGAGGCAGCATGTGAACGAGCGAGAGAGGAAAGAAGGAGAAAGCAGATGGAGCCAGAAAGAGGTTGGGCTGATTTAATCTACTCGCAGGGCCTGTGGTCGCTCCTCTCAGACCACTCCGACCGGCAGAAATCAAAATTATAATCTCATACCCTCCTCGCATCGCATTGGCAGATGGTACGCATGCGGCCGCTTCTCCCGAGTTCTTCCCGCCAGTGTTGCTGCAACTTTATTCCCCTTCTTCGTTCACGCGACGAAAAGGGCCGACTTTAAAGCGTTCCACATCTGAATCGTCGGCCGCAGCTTAAACGCAGCTACGTGAGCTCGCGTGCTCGGCTGGAACTTCCTCTTGATGTTTAATTCATCATCGTTACGCAACTTGGCGACAGGACTAGCCTACGCTCGACCTCGGTAATCTTGGAGGATTTCATTATTAGAGATAGACATCTCCGAGGCTGGAGAGGAAGAAAAAAAAAAAAAAAAGGACCACACTCTTAATTCACTCTACCATGACTCATCATTACACTCTAGAGCATCGGCAAGTAGCTGCACCACCTCCTCGGGACTAATTCACCATTTCCTTCTTCCCTTTACCTTGCATTAAGTAGCCGGCCCTCCTCCCTCTCCCCGTTCTGAACCCGTGGTGTTGGATGTCACTAACAGCACTTACTGGTCCTGCAGTACAGCAGAGAAGGCTGCAGCTGCCTGGCCGCCGGTCCCTGGTGTGGTCAGAGTAGGAGGCCTATTGTGGCCGAGCCATTGATCGAGAGGAGTAATGGATCTGGCTTAGGCTGATAATGCATGATGTAATTGTCAGAGGAGTTTAATTATATGCTTATTACATGAGGCAGCGAGTATTCACGCTGCCTCCCCATTTACTGCACACTCCCCGTGAAGGCCATGAGGAGAGGAAAGACAAATCAGGTGTCATTTAGGAGGGAGATTTAAGGTCTTAAGTGGTGCATGTATAGCGGACAAAGACTTCATTGTTATCCGATAATAACAATAGTTAATAATGAAAAGTTTTCGGTCATTAAAACACAGTATATTTGTGGGTTTTTTTGAGGCTCCATAGGCTGCACAGGTATCTGCAGTTTACCTATTGACATTGAGAGGATGGTGAGGGACCCGCTTAATCTGAAATTTCTATCATGGCACGCAGCCCTTCCATCCCTCCATTCCCTCATCCCTCCAGGCCACGCTGCACCATAATGGTGGCCTCATCGCATGTCTGAGTGCATACGCTACACTGAGCAATGCTTTTCAATTACCTGCGCCGGAGCCCCAGATGAAAATACATAGCACATATTTCTGAGGCAAAATGCTTAGGTCAGACGCGCCGAGAAATAAAATATACCTTATGTCATTTAATTTGACAGTTGTCCTTTCCCAGCTATTGAACAGAGGTCGTCCCGTGTGCAGCGGCGGCGTGTGTGTGCGTGTGCGTGTGTGTGTGTGTGTGTGTGCGTGCTCAATGCAGATGTGTTTACGAATCAAGTCATTCACGCTGGGATTTATGAAACTATGAATCTATAGACAACGGCACCGTTACATTATTCACCTCAGCGGCATAACCCTGATTACCTGAAACCACAGGGTTCAGGTCTCTGTATGCTCTACCAGTAACCCATGGAGAGCGTAAGCTAATCATTAGCGGCAAAATACCCGACTGTTTACAACTTCCTGCAGGACTGTTGAGGCCGGTGAGACGCTCGAGAGGCGCTCACCAGATGCATTGTGGGGAGGATTAAGAGAGTAAATAACGTGCAGAGACAAACTTATATGAATCAGATGCAAGAGATAAACTTTTCCACAAAGTCTTTGAGTAATTGGCAAATCTCCACAGGCCTTATTTAGAAAAGGGCCTCATTGGACGACAGCTTATTTCACCGTTTATGCCCCCCCCCCCCCCCTCCTCCAATTCATAATGTGTGACACAGAAATGTGTTATACCCGGCAACACTCAGGCCGTTTTTACGTGGGGTTCAGATCTCAAAATAAATCCCATTTATCATGTTTTTCGGGGGGGGGGGGGGGGAGTTAGGAAGAGGAGGGGAGAGAAAGCCTCCTGGTGTCCGCCCATGTCAGAGGCTGCATTAATGAGCTTCAAGTAGGGAACAGAGGCTGAGGCCAGGTCTGTAATGGTGTCCGCCCGGAATAGAAGGGGTTGTGTGTGTGTGTGTGTGTGTGTGTGTGTGTGTGTGTGTGTGTGTGTGTGTGTGTGTGTGTGTGTGTGTGTGTGTGTGCTCGTGAGAGAGAGAGAGAGAGAGAGAGTTAGACGACATGGGGCTGTTTGTAAGGGCTGAAACCAGACACCTTTGATCTCTCTCTCTCACAGAAATCATAGCAGATCACCGGCTCCGCTCTGCGCTCCTGCCGCCCGGCACAACATCCAGCCGGGCCGGCGCTGCCGCTTTCACCGGAGTCGGCAGACACCCAGCTACGCGGCGCACGCATTTTTTCTGTGCTTCCGATACGGAATCGCGGGGACTCTTGACAAAATGACAGATTCGCCCCGTTGCACACAAACTTTGGGAAACACGGATAGAAAGCACGGCGAGCAATGTGAACCGGAACACAACATCCAGCCGCCTTGTGAACATCAGTTTGGAGGTTACACTCTAGCCCTATTTGCAGCATTTAGCAATTAGGTGGAAATGCTCAGATCAAATATGGAACAACAAACACTAGCAGTTATCTTTTTATAATCTCACGTATGGAAATGAGTGTTTGATTTTCTCCTCATGCAAATGAGATTTTCAATTAACTAAAAAAAAATCTGGGGCTTGGCAGAGCGTTGTGCGCTCGTCTATTGTGTCCTCCCCACACTGAAATAAATTATGAATACCTAAATAGCATTTCACATTTTGAGATAATTACGGTGCTGGTGGAGAGAAAGAGAGCATCTTTTAACATGCAAATAAAATACACCACTTTGTTTTCTCTTGCGAAGATCAATCATAATTGGGCAGGTACACACAATCACAGGGGTAATTTGATGACCCATTTCATTTTTTGGATCACGCAGCCCAAATCTCTCTGCCGCTCCGCCATGCGTGCCGCTCTGTGTGTACTCTGCATTTACCGACTTCAGTTGAAAGTAGAAAAAAAGTGTGATTATCAAAGGCTCTCGATGCTGACGGCGCGGCACACGGGCGCCTTTCTTTTTATTTTTTCCTGATCCCCAACTTTATTTCATCTCTTCCTTTGAAAAGAAACGGCGCGCCGATTCACATTCCGGGGCTCTCTCACTCGCAAGTCTGTCTGCTTTTCAAAAAAAAAAACGGCGGAGAATTAATTGAACGGATTTGCACTCTGATCCGTAGTCATTCTGGAATCCTTATCACAGTGTCTGAGTTCAAAAGATAAGCGGTGACGCTGCAGAGCAGCTCCTTATGCGCCGCTAATGGATGTCCTGACAACGACTCGCCGAATGAGGCGGCAGACGAGCCATTAACAATGAACAGTGTACAAATACAGAGAACAAACGTACAGCGCCTTATATGAATACACAGAGACGGTTCATATTCCAATGATTGCCAAGCCAATTAGGCTGCACAAGGGTTGACACAAACATCCCAGAGCCTCGTCTTTGTCCTCCCTCAGGGCTGGGGGACTTGTGAGTTTGGCCCAGCCTTTTGTGAGATCCCTCCCTTGCCTTCTTCACACTCCCTGTGGGCTTTGTGAGCAGTACAGAGTTGCTGTCTCTAATGTAATCTCGTGGACTCTTGGGGGGGGGGGGGGCAAAGCTCTGAAAACGAGAAGAGATGAGAGCGGGTCATTCAAAGTCACGTCTAGAAGGGGGATTTGAAAGACCGCGACGACTAAAGGATCACAGAGAGATGAACGGTCGACGGACGCCGTACGTCACCTTCGAGTACAGTGACCGACTTTATTGCAAAGGAGATCAGGGCGACAGTACAGACGTTCGGCCACTTCGGCGAGTCGAACACTTGGAGATATGAGTGTGTGTGTGTGTGTGTACACACCGTGCACTGCAGAACCAGAGCGCTGAGATTGATGGGAACACCTTTGAGAGCTGCTGGGTGTGTTTACCAGTGGATTTCCACTGTACCAGGGGCTAATTCTGCAGGCCTTTACACACTCACAAGTATCAATCTTCTCTGACCTGGCCTAGTGCTGCATCCTCCCAGAGGAAGCAACCCTCTCCTTCTTCCTCCCTCTCCTTCCACATCACTCCCTCTCTCTCTCTCTCTCTCTCTCTCTCTCGCAGCCCCTCCTTTGACTCACTCTCCTTCACTTCGCCCTCCCTCTTCCTCTCCCTCCATCTCTCTTCCTCTATCTGACCTCATCCCTCCACTAAATCTCTCTCCTGTCAAGCGGTGCACCAGGAACTCGGAAGTTGTGAACTTGTGAGGAGCGAGATCAATAAAGCAAGGACAGGACTGAACGATCTACCCGGAGACGATGCGTCTTGTGCCGAGGATGGGCAACCCGGCGGGCCATAAATCCTGCCATCCGGGGGCCCCCCCGTCTGCTGGGCAGAGATCGTCGGCCGTCATCATCATCGGCGTCCTCATCGGGTAGGGAGCAAAGGAGTCACTGTAAACAGTTACGTCAGCCGTCCCATCAATGCCAGCGGAGCAGATAAATCCATATTAACAGGAGTGATGAAAGAGACTTTGACGCACGTTCATAACTGAGTCGCGTCCGCGCCAATGAAATATGAGTGGGCCGTGTCATATATGTCATGACAACACGCCGCGGACGGGGTTGTCACATGAGGGCGGTGCCTACCATCGCTGGGATGAGCTTAAGCTGCTGACGATGAGCGTGATCGGAGACTGAGAGGAGGAATAACGCACAACCTCTGAGAACTCCAACGCATCTTTGACCTTTTATATGACTCTCTGTAATGATCCATGTTATTGTAGAGGCATGCTGATCTAAATCACCACACACACACACACACACACACACACACACACACACACACACACACACACGTAAGTGTTTGTAAAAAAAACCAAAAACAAATGATGTGACGCTAACCGGAGCAACTTTTTGGTGTGTGTGTGTGTGTGTGTGTGTGTGTGTGTGTGTGTGTGTGTGTGTGTGTGTGTGTGTGTGTGTGTGTGTGTGTGTGTTTTGGGTGCATGTGCGGGTTAAAAGAACCCACACAAAATATTTTATTTATATTCCATACATAAATAGTAGGCTGCTTGGTCCCGTCCCAGCAGTCTTCATATTTCCTGGTGACATTATCAGCTGTCTCCATCGTGTGCAGAGCGGGAAATAAATTGCATTTTTTTTGCCGTTGGTTCTGCGGCTGCAGACGGCAGGAGGAGCATTATAATATAAAACATGAATAAACAAAATCACTCATGAGCAAATGTGCAGGAGCATGGGGAGGTAATCTCCTTTAGGCATGGTCCTTGAAATTAACTCAAAGAATCTGCACATGAAACGTGTTAAGAAGATTAATCAAATATTTCTCCTCCCCACCAACCCTCCAACTCCTGCTTCCATTCAAAGTTGTTTTTTCCCCTCTTCTCTTTTTTATTCAAACATTATGGTAATTACTTATTATTGTGCTTACTTGAGGAAGATTGCCTGGCCACAGGTGAATCGGAGTGAGGCAAAAGGATAACGCTATATGTGTGAAATTGTCATATCTGTTCTCTAATGTGGCTTAGGGTGTGCACGAGTGTGCCAAATGTGAGGGACGCGCGTTGGCAGAGACGGCACTCCGGTGTGCACGGGGGGGGGGGGGGGGGGGGGCAGTGGGCTCACTAAGCCAGAGAGCCGGTGAACTCGGCAAATAATAATTTCAAAGTAAAAGCGTTTTGAATCCGCAAAGTTTTTCGCGAGTCGAGCGTCGGACGGACGTCGCTGCGCATCCCATAATGCGTCCGGTAAACATCCTCCCTCCCCGTATCTCGCACCGCCACGCGGTCACACATCAATTACAGGATACGATGCGTGCTACAGTTAAAGAATACAGGATCAGGTGCCACTCATCCAGAATGGCTGTCAGACGCGAGTGCAGGTAAATCACTCATCTGTCCATGTAATCATGCAGATTTGCACCATCCCTCATGTCCCGCGCGGCCCTCGTCACTCACTTATGCATGTTTTCTTCGTAGCTCGTCGCCCACATCGTGTCGGACAGACGGCGTTTAGAACACACCGTGTTGTTCACAGCATCGAGGGAACAGATCGGTCCGCCGGTCTCAGGTCCCAACAACCGGATGGATTGCCCTGAAAGTTGGCGCAGACGTTCGGGATCCCCAGAGGATCAATCCTAATGACTTTGGCGATCTTAGTGACTTTTCATCCAGCGCCACCCACAGGTCAAAAAAATGTCCATTTCCACAGTTCATTAACTGCTGTAATAACATAAGTAACACATTTGTATAAAAGTTAATCAAACAATGTTGAATTGAAGTAAAATGAACACCACAGGTGGGTAAAGTTGTACATTCCCATTAAATTCATTTGCGACTGTAATTGAAGACTTACCTATACTAACGGAGAAATACTCGCCACCTAAAAACAATTACAGCTATAAATAAAAGTGTGGAGCTCCATGTAGAAAAGTGCAGCCAGCGTGACAAAACAAGCGGCCTTCGGTTTTATACACAATCTCTGCAGGAGTGACAGAATTTTGAGAGGACAAAGTCACATTCAGACCTTGGAATACGTTATGCTATGGTTCCAGCAGAGAGTATGGATATTGGTATGGATACAGGAGGGGGGGGGTGGGGGGGCGTGTTTGTGAGCGTCCCCAGTGACCAGGGCGCGTGTGCACGGCTGATCGGTCTGTGGCCTGGTCTGGTCCGCGATGACTGATGAGTTGGCAGTGGACCTTGGAGGTTTGGGTGATAGCCTTTCAGTGTGTGATTCACGGGGAGCGCCCTGTGCACTGACACCCCCTCGCACTGTGATTGAGTTCACAATCCTGAGCCATTCCTCCCAAGTATATATATATATATATATATATATATATATATATATATATATATATATATATGGCTCCCAAATAAATAAATGGCAGAATCATGAGATCCCAGCTGGTATACAGTAGCTGATACATCCACTACACTAGATAAGATTATCTGTAATAGTATTTCTTTATCTAGTTTACTTTGCTCATACTTCTGCATACGTACACGTGCGGCTGGGTCGGACCGATACCATCAACGGTGAGGTAGAGGAGCTGTAGACCCAGGAGCTAAACTTTGAGACTAGGAACAGAGACAGGAGGGAACACATCGGCACACCTAGCCCTCAATAATCAACATGCTCTATCTCATTTGTTTTGTCTGTACAAAGAACTCAAAGTAAAAGCGACAAGTTGTGGTTTTATGGAGAGTCGTGTGCTGAGGGACAGTCCAGCACATGAAAATCCTAAACTAAGACAACATCAACCCGGGGAATATACAAAAGAAGGAAGGAAATTCTGCATTGGTGCCAGTTCTATTGAAGTTAATGGGGTGGGCATGGCTGGTCTATAACCATTCATATCTTTGCCGTTTCACCTTTGACTGAAAAATGATTCCACCAGATAAAAAAACAAAACAATCATGTGATGTGTGATGTTCTTTTTAATCTAAATGTGCGCGTTTGTTTCCCTGGTTATTGGCTCTGTGCAGCAGCTGCATGCGGCTCAACTCAAGATAGCTGCATGCTGATGTGAATAGAACTGGCTGGACTCGTCACACTTATGTAAATATCCGTAGGACTTGACCGTATGCTAATGGCCTGCAGTGTGCCTTGGTGATTTACGTCGGCGATAGTCATCTAGCCTGTATTATTAGCAAGCGCACACATAAGTCATGACAGTGATGAAGCTACATGAGGCTGTATCACCCGCCGACGCCGCGGCTCCCCATCAGCGTTTTCCAGGTTTATTTCTCACCGACGTTCGCGGTTTTATCCCCAAAATTAATGTAGGGCGTTAACAGAGTTTCGCTAATCAAAGTGCAAATGTTAATTTAGTTAATTGACCAACAAAATAAGCAGTATAAAAGATTTATATAGAGGCAAATCAAACGTGTCGGTTAGCACCACGTCCTGACAGGAACAGGAAACAGGACGGCGAGAGCTGGCTACCCGGAAGATGACCCAAATAATAGTAACAGTTTAAAAGTCCCACCTTGTTGTTGTTATTATTGAAACAAGACATACTGTGTTAACTATCAGTGGAAGAAGAACTGCATTTAAAAAGTGACTTTGTTCATAAGTATTAGCATAAAACAAAGTATATTCATGAATTAACTGTCGCTGAATTATAGGTTTCTCTGCATCACTGTTGACGCGTCTCTAGTGCAGCAGCATGCGGAGTTCATTTAAACTATGGGATGTAGTCTAATTGAATGAGGCTCTTCCCTCACACCACTCTGAATGTTCTCCGATGGGCCCTTACGCATTAAAGACGCCACGTTCTCCTCCGACCCCTTCGCCGTTGACCCGAGCGCGAGCGATGTCGGCGTCCTCGTTATCCATCTCATCTTCATCTTCTCCCTCCTCCTGTCCCTCCTCCTCCCTCTGCCATATTAATAATAGGCGGACTCCTCGAATCGCTCGGGGTTCCCGGGCTGATTGTCTCCGTCTTTCTACGCGCGCTGGACCTCTGGCCCAGCATTTGATACCATGTAACAAACAAAAAAAAAGAGGAGGATTTGCACAAATAACTCCATAATCTCCAGTAACGGGGTGACGTAACTGTTGCTGTTAGTGAGGCAATACGGAGGTGAGTCACTCCTCGGTGAGAACGGGGTCTTAGCCAAAGTCTTTAAGCAGATAAGCCTGTTTGGGGCTAATGAACGGACAGATTTGAAGATGTCATCTGAGATTTCTCTCCCTAATGTAACAACAGGACAAACTGAGGAAGGGCACACAAGTGCACCTGCTTACAGCCACTACAGTCAGACAGGAATTAAAGAACATATAGTTTTACAATTCATATTATCTAAACGTGTTGAGATACACGACTGCAACTTCGTTACAAACGACACGAGGAACACAAAACTGTCTTTGATGTAGATAATAAAGACTCCCGGCCTGCTTGACTATCCAGTCGCCGTTGCACTGACATCAAAGCGCCACTATCGGCACAGCAGCATTTGTTTTTCAGCACCACACCCTTATTAAGGGTGAAATTAGCTCTGCTAGAAAGGAGTGAGAGCGCCGCACACTGAAGTCCTCGACGTGATGCCAGCCGCTGTGGACAGAGATAGAGATCGGTGGGGGGGGGGGGGGGGGGAGCAGGACGCTCCGTCTGTCCAGACCTCAGATGTTCGACGTGAGAGCTGCTCGTCTTATCAGTCCCCTGAAATGGCCCTCTAATTGGGGACATGTTTCTATGAAATGTGTATAAATTGACGGTAATTGCTTTTGTATGCATGGAAATGCTAATTTTCCTCTATAATGGCTATCAAGAGAAACATACAAACTAGTTCAGCGGGTTCCTGTATCACGGACGAGAGAACAATAAATAAATGCAGGCCATGCGCGCACTTCTAATGTAAAGCAAATGCAAATTTGAAATGGAGCTAGTATATCTCATCCTTTCGAGTGCTCCTATGGTAATTACTGACTAAAACATACACGACTGCAGCCTCCCCAATTTGTGTTTCCTCTCCAGAGAGTAGAACGTGGACATGAAATGCGGCATCGGAGCACTTTTCTGAGGCGACGCACCCACTTGAGACGCTGACTGCTTGCGATAACTCCTGGGTTCAACGTCCCATAGGCAGAGCTTTGGAATAATCCATTCGCCATACAGATTTCTCCCACGGAAGCCGCTTTATCCCATTATCACAGGCATTATACAAATGTATACCGCTGTAATCCACACA
The DNA here is from genome assembly GCF_023349555.1 of Cebidichthys violaceus. NCBI lineage: Eukaryota > Metazoa > Chordata > Actinopteri > Perciformes > Stichaeidae > Cebidichthys > Cebidichthys violaceus. Next base: position 1,149,603 of record NW_027176583.1, read on the forward strand.
CTTAGAGCCTGATGCTTTTGGAAGCAGCCATGTTGTAGAGGACAAACAGCTTGTGAGACAGTACAGCACAAACAGAGTCACTCCGGTACAAGCTAGTACATGCACTGGAGGTAAGCCTTGTTCACAACAATGCTGAATTAAAGTTTGTTTGTGTGTGTGTGTGTGTGTGTGTGTGTGTGTGTGTGTGTGTGTGTGTGTGTGTGTGTGTGTGTCTGTGTGTGTGTGTGTGTGTGTGTGTGTGTGTGTGTGTACACACGTGTTCTGAGCGAACTGCTTTCTGAGGGAGATGTTGCGTGTAGAGAACTCTTGGTCTCGGCCGTATGGGGGTGTTTAACATATCCAAGGTCTCCAGCAGAGACGCGCGGAGACGCGAGCGGGTCACGGGGGACGCCGATAGCTCTGTGAACTCAGCAGGTGGTTGAGCGCGAGACGTGATAACTAGATGTTTCTCGACGACAACAGTGGTGGAGTCCGTCCCTAATGTACTGTATCTGTCTAATAACACAGCAGGCAGCAGAGGTCTGGGTGTGATGAGGAAGAACCCCCCACCCCATCACAAACACACAAACATACAGACATGCCCCATATACCCTGCAGGCCATGTGACCCATGAAGGACACAAAAAAAAAAGAAAGTCTTTACATTAAAGAAAGAAAATTCAGTTCATATTTTTCTCAGCCGCTCTTCGTCGTGAAAGTCGGTGCCGACCGGATAGACTTTGAGGTCTGGCAGCGCCGTGCAGACAGTAATGTTGAGGTGCAGCTTGCCAAGCGATGGTTGAAATGTATGCTTCATTGGCTCGCGCAGTGCTGGGAGGGTGGGGGGGGGACATCATCCACCGGCAGATGTGCACAGCTCACCGCTGTCTGCCGTCTCTATAATTGACATCTGCATGTAAGAGAATGGCAGCGGCACCAGCCTGTGCCATGTTTCAGGGAGAAGTAGGCAGAGAGTAAGCGGAGCACATCCTGAGAGGTTTGCACCAAACCGTCTCTCTAATGCCTGCGAGTGCTCTGGCATTAATGGAACATATTATGCCTCAAATTATGGAATCATATACAGCAGCTGTTGATCCAATTTAAATGTGGCGCGCTACAGCTAAAACAAGTCCCTCCAGGGAAGAAGAACGTCTAGTTTTTGGGTTTGTGCGGCAGGATTTGTGATCTCCTCAGCCGGCGTCCTGTGGTGCATTTCATCCAACAGTGTGGAGAGGATAAAGACATGCCTCTGAGGATGGAGGTGCAGAACTAACTACAGTGGAATGATCAATAGAACAATGCAAAGGCCTCTGAACAAGCCACTACATCCCACTGATTCAATCCATACCAGAGCATCCTGTTATTGGTTCAGATCTCGTGCTGTTGGATTCATTCAGTCGTGACGTACTGTTGGCTGATGACTTCATATCTATTTTCCTTTTGGCAATAAATTGTATTTCCCCCAGAATGAAGTCCTCTGTATTTACAAATAGAGCAAATTGTCCACACCTTATTACCCAGGAATACATACTTTAAAAGCAGTTTTCTATCTTTAACTATTGCATAGACACGGGACAAAATTAACTTCTACCTTCAAACTGGGATTAAGCACAGCCCCCCCCCCCGTAACTAATCAGATTCCTGTGACGGAGAGGATTCATTGAGGTTTACTTCGGGCTCCCCTCCATTTGGGGTTAATGAGTGTCTTCCACAGCCTCCTCACAGCCATTTCATACCTCAGGGATTTGAATAATTCCCATTGATAGTTTCAAAAAAATCTCAAAATGAGACGGGATTAATCAAAAGCAGAGAAAGTAAAGCTGATGAGGGGTGAAGCGGCGCGTGAGGAAGAGGATGTCCAAATCAGGAGGAAGGTGACTAGTTATAGACAGTGGGCGACATATTCACATTATTTTTAATGGCTGCTGGGCGACTAAAACAAGAGTTCACCAGAGAGCATAATGATATTTAGAGCTCAAAGCGGGCGTCTGCACTTCAATCAAAGGACATTTCTACATACTGTAGCTGTCGTTTCTAATAAAAAGTGAAGATGGCCGACAGTATCGCACCTTTTTCTTTTCTTACGGATTAGTAAAGGCTCAAATACGGACTATTTATTACGGCCGATGGGCTCCTTTCACTGTTATCTCTTTGAGGAAAAACAAGCTCTTAATACTATTAGTAATATTCAGTATGGAAGTACCACTTCCTGTCAAATCTAAAGACACGTTTGTCAATTGATCGATGTATTAAAATGACATTTTGGTGAAAGGACAGCGAGTTGATAGTTCACGTTGGTACGGTCCACGTGTTCCAGTCTATCTCCCCCCATCACTCATTCATCTCAGACGAGTCGACTTCATTATTCACAGCGGGGCCGTCGACAGGCACGAGGGTGGTACCTCTGTGTGGTACGGGCATTTGGTATTTAAGTTCTCCGGGATAAATCATTTACGTCAATTCAGTTACTGATGAGGCATGAATACATACGGCGAATTCTGTTCAGACGTGATTCATTTTAATTGTCACACTGGGACCTGCTATTACACCGCGGCAGAACGGGTCACTGCATTAGAAAATTAAAGTAGAGGCTCTAATTTGAAATCTATTTGTAAATCCTGGCCTGTGGGATGAAGATGTGCCGAGCGCATATAAATGTCCTCCCGCAGAGGCTCGAACTTCCCCTCAACCGGCAGAGCGGTCACCTGGGCGCGTCGCTCCTTCGCTCGGTGACTTGAGGGAACTCAAATTGAGCCGCAGCAGAAGAGAGCGTCGTACATGAAGGAGCGTGCGTGGGCGGCGTCTGGGGGGGGGGGGGTCTGAGGTCAGCCAGTGTGCGGCGTGCCTGAGGCTACTTATGTTCTGGATTTTACGGGCTCCATTTTTCCATGGATCATTTAATACTCTCCGTCGTCGAGCGGTCGCAGTTGGCAGTGATCCTCATACAACTTTGGGATTCGTGCGATTAAAGCTGCCGAACTACTGCGTCGTCATATTATTATCTAAACTGCTCATTGTTGGTCAGTGTTCACTGATACAGTGAAGAGTGGAAATGTGTTTCTAACCTTTTGACTGTGTAGTTTGAGGCGCGCTCCCTCGAGTGACGTCACACTGACAGACAGACCAGGACCGCCAGGACCCCCAAAAACCAGCTTGACAGGTCAGAGCCTGGAGTAGCTTCAGATACTGCTCTTTCACATGGCCTCTTGTCTGGTGTTGTCATCACTGTCTCCCCCGCCTTGATGCTCTATACAGTCTGGGAGCACATTGTTCTAGACTCACTGGACTTTAAGGGAGAAACAAGAGGTCCTGATTCTGAGAAATGTGACATTTCTTCATCACAGCAAACTTTTCGCTGCTTATTGAAAAAGCTTAATTTAGTATATATTCTTGACATAATACATAATACAGAATCAAGTACTGCTCACCTCAGTGTGCAGCTCAGCTAACCCTCAGAACCTTAATGTTAGATGGTTCTGAAAAAACACTAATTCAATCGTTTCTTTTCAAATCCAATGCCACTGTTTGTAGAAATGAATGCTTTCTGTCATACAACACTGATTGCAGGCGGCGAGATGTTCTTCATCTCCACAGCCTGAACCCGGTTCCTAAAGACCACTGGGCTGGTGGGTCAGCACGACAACAAATGAACCCGATAAACCGCGACGTCCTGGTGTGAGCACAGTACCACCGCGCTCGTACTGCAGAACCCCCAGTTTGTCCAGTAGAATTAATCACAGTGATACTGATACTGAAGGCAGTGCTTTACAAGAATTGTATCACATATATATATATCTCACTGTTTGTACTGCAGGCAATGCGTTCTACCCTCAGTTGCAGCAGCTTCAACTCTAAATTGAGTTTAGTTTTTCTCAGTCATCATCTGCTCCAAACACACACCTACAGTAACTTTTTTTTAACATGCATGAAAACAATAACCAGCCTCATTCAAAAGCATGTTTTATGAGCATACTGAAAGATTGATCGTTTCCATCACAGAGAAGAAGTAGTTTCCTTTATTCTGAGAGGACCTTGAATATCATTTTTTTTAAATAGACCTATCTATGCTTTCTCTTCTGAAGCAGGAATCACTTGCTTCCAAATGGGCTTTTTCTGATAATGATCAATCACGAGCAGAGTGAGCGGTGGGTCTGAAATAATGAGATCCTATTTTTCCTTTCATTCTACCTTTGGCTTCCACTAGTAAAGTCAAGTTTAAGTAGAGAGAGAGAGAGAGGATGATAGATTAGTTGAGAGCATTTCTGACAAGACGAGGGGGGGGGGGGGGGGGGGGGGGGAATAAAGGGGAAAAAGAAACGAAGGAACAGCAGCTGTTCCATCAAGCTTGGATAAAAGTGCTGCGTAACGTGCCCCCCTTTTGAAACGCCGCGGTACCTCTAGACCCCCCCCCCCCCCGTCGCCATCTCGGCAAAGCCAAGGAAGAAGTACAAATGAGATCATGACAATTGGAAAAATTCCCCGGAATGTCATTCAAATCTAAAAATAAAAAGCGGAGGCAAATCAATTATCCAGTGTGGAGCCGACACAACAGACTGAACGGAAGCTTAGAGAGCTGAGGAAAACACGGTGCGATGGAAGCGCCTCTTCTGAGGAACCGTAGGAACGACGAGTGAGTGCCAATCTTCCAATTGACATTCCACCACGTGTGCTCTGTCCCCTCATAAAGTCAAATCAGCGAGCAGAATGTCAGCATTTACATAAACAAACATATCTGCTGTTGATGCTTGGCTTCCTCGATGTCAAACATTGTATCTTCCAATCAAACGTCTCCGATGTCTGCTGACGTCAGCGGGGAGAGAGACGGCCCCTGGAGAGGACAAGTCTCGATTTCCGTAGTTCATCATTTTGTGGGAAAACTATTTTGTTTTCAGAATGACTGAGCTGAAAGAGGCCAAAGTAGCCTCGCTGCTCATATACCGACTCTAAACGAAGGAAAGGAATAGACCAACATTTTCAGAAATTCACTTATTCGCTCTGTTGTGGAGGTTTAGAGGAGAACATTCATACCTCTCTGTTGGTTAGCCTGCAGACGGCTAGCTTAGCTTGAAACCAGGGAAACAACCCGGCTCTGTCTGAAGGAAGCACAACCTGCCAACCAGCACCCCAAAACCTGCATTCATCAATTTACATCTGAGGCTATAGACGAGGATTCTGTCACCATTCTACAGCTAGGCTGGCTGTTTCTCCATTTACAGTCACGCCTTGTTTTGCCCAGGTGTGAGAGCGGTATCAATCTTCTCATCTAACTTCCCCAGAGAGCCAATAAGTGTGTTTCCCACTCCGTAATGCTTTAACAGAGAGGATGAAGGGCTCTGTTTACTGTCGATGTCTATACTACACCGTACATCTCTGCGTAACCTGCCGTCTCACTGTCACAGTGAAATATGGTGTTCTTCAAAACCGCCGCACTGATTTGCATCGCTAATTGTGACATCTGCTCCGATAGCTTCATCCATTAGCACGACTCAAGTTGATGACAATGAATACGTTTCAAAAAGCACCGTGTATTATTAAATGATGGGCTGTAAGAGTCAATGGCATGGTGCGTTTTACAATCATAGTCACAGAACTTCTTATTCTATAAAGTATGATAATACGATGGTTTGAGCATCATCCTTCTTATGAAACTGAAATAAGGTCTGGATCATGTGAATGAGTGTGATTTGGTTTTCTCTGCTACAGCAGCTCCTACTTCTCCACATTTCAAATCGTCCGATTGGTTTTCAGACCGGGGCGTAATACAGACGTGATATTCTGCGTCGCGGATGTCCGGGTATGGAAGCCATGTTTGCCTGCATGATAATCAGTAATCCACTTTGCTCTGTGCTCTGGCTCTGGCCGCTGACCCCTGCTGACCTCCTTGGAATTGATTTTGCGCTCGAACCCAAAGCAGGCGCAAATTAAGCCGAGATATCAGCGGAAAGCCGAGGGACAGAGGGTGAGAGAAACGGAACGTTTCGGGTCCGTTGAAAGACGGTGACAGTGACTTACTTTGATAGAACATCTGTAGGAAAGCAGGCGACATGACGACGGCCTTGTGAAACGCTTGATAGCCTAATTTCCCGCCCGGCCCGGCAGAAATATCTGTCCCGACGCTGACAGCTGATGTAAATGCACCAGGATTTGATTTTCTCCCAAGTGGAGAGCAAGTAAAGACCTGTCTCTCGCTCTGGACCGCAGGCAATACTCTGCGTCTGTCTAGAATAGAAAAGACAGAAATTCTGTCCGCCGCTGCTTCCTCCTCAGGGCTAATGACAAATTTAGTGATAATCGTCATGTTTTAATTGATGTTTCCGCACCGCTGACTCTAACCACCGGTGGATTGCATCAGGGGGATGAGAGATAGGAATAGTTCTGTATCCAGCGCGGCCCACAGTTCCCTTTATTGCACCGCGTCGCATCTGATCTGTCCGACGCTCAAGGCTGTTTAATGCACAGCCTCTGGGCCGGAGCAACCTGCTCGCAGTCGCCGCACGGGGTGGGCACACGCCGTCCCGTCTCCACGCCGCCGCCGTCGGACCGGGTAAGAAGCAGCGTTCTCCGTACAGCAAGCTGCTTGATCGCCCGGCGGCCCCCCCAGCGCGCCGCGCTGCGGAGAGGACTAATGTATTTATAACCCCTCTCATATGTGCACTGGGAACAAATTAGAGACAAACGAGGCAGGATTCCTCCACTCGCCCCGGAAAGCCATGAAATTAGGGCAGCATCGTTTACAACCAGCACCAGATCACAGCAGCACACTGACGCAAAGTTAAACACGTTTCTAAAAGCCTCTGTACAGTACATTGTACAGTATTTTACCGTCTTAAGCGTTGCACCATCGCGAGCTAAAAGCGCTTTGTACGTGCTTTAAACTCGAGTGGTTAATGAGAACTTAGGATGAGAAACGTTCTTTGTTTCCTCGCTTTCCTTTCTGTTTTCCGTTACGAAGGCACTCCTTTGATGATGGAGTCTTCGACTACACAAGAATATTTAAACTGCACGAGGCAGGGTTTATTTTAATCCAGCCATCTTACTGGCTTCATCAACACATTTGGTATGCAGTGCAGAACATGTTGCTTTGGTGCACTTTAAAAGACACCAAAGAAAAGGAGGATTGCGGCGCAATTAGAGAGATTAAAAGACGAGAGAACACACACGAGCGTGTTGACGTGATCAAGTCAGTCTGAAGGCGTGTTTAGAGTTCTTGTATTTCTCGGTTTTTGTCACCTTTTCTTGTCTCGTCTGCTGCTACCAACACCGCGTTCACACCATATCACACGTCTTCATCGATTTGAATAAAGTAGCGCGTTTTTGGGGGGAAAAACAACGACGACGTCACGGCTCATTTCAGAGACACGTCCACACCGACACACGACCCTGTGCCAATCGCCGCTACGCCTGATTTGGCGCGATTGTAGCCCGACGTCGGTCCCAGTATCTCAAAAAAAGCTTTCGTTGAAATATTGAAACATGCTCAATTAGTGTTTCGTAAGCATTCACCGACAACGCAACACGTTTCCATCGTAGCTGCTGCTCAGAGTGTCGAGTCAGCCGTTCATAAATGCATATCTTTTAAATTCTCCGTTGAAGAATGGAACCGTCTAGATACTCGGGTTTCTCCGCAGATACATTTTTCATGCAACATACCGGAGCGGCTTTTGTGATAAATCTTTTGTCAAGAAAAAAACCAACTCTCCAAAGTGACAGAGAACGTCAAATTTTCAATAGTTCACTTCCAGACACACAGTGTGTCTGCTCAGCAACAAACAACAAACTCTCTATATATGTAAATCAGATCAATAGGATATCCATACAAACGGCCTGCAGCTGTGTGTTGCCATCAAGCAGCTCACCTAATGTAATAAGGAACATCAATAGTTGATTTTCAAACCTAGCGGTGCAGAGAAAGAAAACGAGGATGATGAGATTAGCGCAGCTTGGCTCCGACGTCGAGCTCCATTTTATAAACAGTCACAATTAACGCAGACTGTCATTATACGGGGGACAATGAGACGCGTTGGGGAGAGCAGATTAATAACTTCACCGCGTGAGTCAAACTCCGCCGCACTACAAAGACGCACCGCTCCTCAAGAGTCGACGGCGACACGTGTGACGTCTCGATGCGATAATTAATCACGACGAGCTGAAGCGCTCAGACAGAAGGCGGCCGACGCATCTATTGCTACGTCGCTCTTCAGACAGGTATCATAATGCAGTTTGACAATCGACCGCATTGTATGATATCGCCAAAATTAGCAGGTGCGCTCTGCACCAAAAAAAAAAAAAAAAAAGCCTCCATTAACGGCACATCCTGGGCCGCGTTCCCTGAGGTGGATTAAACACGGCCTTAACTAATTATGTTTTTACAGAGAACAGACGAGCCTCTCATGGAATAAGAAGCTCGGATTACATTCAGACAGATCTGATGCCTTTTAGTTTGAGGTAACACAAAATATGAACATGTGTTTGTTTTGAATTGTTTACCTTCTTAAAGTAGTGTGAATGCTGGCACCTGATTTAGATATTACGTAAATACACTTAAGTGTCATTTTAGGGATTTGAGCTTCAGTCGACAACCTAAAGACATTTTTATTGACTTATGTCTTCTTCAGGCTACAGCTATGAACGCCGTCTAAAACGAGCATTACGTCTTCTTTATCCAACAAATGAAGTCTTTGTCTGCAGACACACAGATAGTTAAATAATGTGCGGATGCAGTGTGTGGACCTTCGTCTACACACTGCATCTGCTGTGAGACGTGTTATGTTCAGTCAGGATACGGGAATCTGCCGTCTCTCTCCGTAACAAACAACAAAAGACTCGCTCAGTTATTAACATGTGTAATTGGTCTACTCCTTTCGTAATAAGAGTCTCACTTCCACTCCTTTCAGCTCTCCCACACTTCCAGGCAAAGCGAGAAGAGTACGAGAGTGTATACTCATAATCCTCACTTCCTGTACGGCCCGGGGCAAGTCTCTCTCTCTCTCTCTCTCTCTCTCTCTCTCTCTCTCTCTCTCTCTCTCTCTCTCTCTCTCTCTCTCTCTCTCTCTCTCTCATTGGATTAGTGCATGGTGAGTCAGCCGTTTGTCACTGACACAGTCGCAGCCTTTTATAGGCTCCAGGTGACCCAATAAAGAAGCTCAGCTTTGGTATCCTCAGGCCAGCATAATGGCCGTTCGTCTACAAACAGCAAGTGCATGAAGCAGCTCTGTTAAACATCCAACCAGAGGGTCTGTTCCTGTGCTCTCCCAGTCCAGCCAATGACATACATTAAAATGACTCGCATGCATTTCATGATAGAAGAACCCCGTCAGCGGTGACGGAGAGTAAACTTAATTTAGAAGTAAATATGTGTGTTTACAGGGCTGTGAGTTAGTGGCCTTGCAGGTTATAGAATCATTGTCTGCTCTAATTGTGTTGGGTTTTTTTTTGAAGCGCCGTTATTGCTATTCACGGTATTCTTCCTGCCGACGGACACATAATTGAGGAGCCTGAAGGAGATTACCATGGCGGAGGAAAGGAAACAGCAAAAGACCGTTTTTGGTAAGAGGATGAAGCAAACCGCCAGAAGAATCGGGGCAAAGAGAGCGAGAGAGAGAGAGAGAGGGAGAGAGAGAGCGAGAGAGAGAGAGAGAAAATATGTTTGGAAAGTGTTCAACCACATGTCTCCGATTCATAATTAACTTCTTAGAACCTTCACAGAGCTACGGGAGTGGGGCTGGTGCCAGCGGAGCCATTCCTTTTCACCGGCAGATGTGACTCGCTGTGTTTTATTGTGTTTATTTACATGTTCGCTCAGTGCCAAGCGTTCACGAGGTGGTTGGAAGAAACACATGTTGCCAGAGGGCCGACGAGCAAACACTCCGTCTGCAGCGCTGTGACTGAACGGACGCTGGATGAGTTGCAGTTTTGGATCAGGATTTCTTTTCATTACCGTTAAATGTTTTCTGGAATAAAAAGCAGAATGTTATGACGCAGTCTATTTCCATATTAAGTGCTACGCCTCAGGCAGCCGTCAGGTGAGTTCGGTACGTGACTAATAAAACACTAATTGTGCAAATTAGATGTTGCGGATCTCTCACAGAGTCAGGTAATCGTCACCCACCAATGTACCCGGTTAGTAAATCATTGTTTAGGGTTGCTGGTTAATGATGTTGACTCGTTAAGTGTTTGAACGTATCCCATGCTGCTTCGTGAGGAGGAAGCAGTGAGTCATGAACCAAACAGTGGCAAACAGTAGCTCGGAGACACCGGTGTTCATTCTGCATCTTGTTTTTGACTACAACAGGAAGATATGAATTACTTTTCGGAGGCCTCTACTCTAACCACTGACCGGTGGATGATGAGCGGCGGACACACGACCCTCCTTAATCCTTTCCCTTTCTCTGCAATAAATTATGCATCAGAAAAAAAAAGCTTTTTTTTTTCCACCTCAATGGATGTGTCCCTTAATCCCTGGCTCCTAAAACCTGTTTAATCTGAACTAAGTCATTAAAACAGTAAAGGGATATCACAAAGGACTTTCAAGCCAATTGGCTTAACGGTAACGTGATTAGATCATTGATCTCTCGGCAAAGCCTTGGGCTTCCAGGTGCGAAATGACTATTTAATGAAATCAGAGAAATCTCGTTACTAGAAAATTGCTGATCAAAGTTAAGACCGGGTGACCGGGGTGGCATTGGTATCCATGTATCTGGGCAAAGGTATTTATTCTCCAGATCCCCTCTTGACATTACCGAGAACGTATGGGGCCGGAATAGGAGGCGGCGTTCTTAATCCCTCAGCAGCCACTATCCATACCTCCATGCATCTTTAACTTTAAGCTTTGATAGTGATCACAAATGAGCTACGCTTTTTCTCCCCTCAGATGCACAGAAAAGAGGTGGTGTAATATCATTACAGCCTGATTAATGGAAGTGTCACTTTACAGATCCCCTTCAGTCGTGTTTTTTTGGTCCTGTAGTCGACTGAATTAGGATCACAGCTTTGACATTATCAGCTTGACATTTGTTAATACCCAAAATACACCCAGCTGGCCCTGAGCTCTGGAAACCTCTGGAAACTGGAAAACCACTAAGAATACGTCTCAAACGTCTCAAACATTTCCGCACCCCCGCCCCACCTGACGCGTAATAACACCTGACGCGTAATAACACCTGACGCGTAATAACACCTGACGCGTAATAACACCTGACGCGTAATAACACCTGACGCGTAATAACACCTGACGCGTAATAACACCTGACGCGTAATAACACCTGACGCGTAATAACACCTGACGCGTAATAACACCTGACGTGTAATAACACCTGACGCGTAATAACACCTGACGCGTAATAACACCTGACGCGTAATAACACCTGACGCGTAATAACACCTGACGCGTAATAACACCTGACGCGTAATAACACCTGACGCGTAATAACACCTGACGCGAGAGGGTTTACGACCGTCCTCGCCTGTTGCTAGAAAATAAATAATTAAACACAGAAGACCTCTTTTCTAATTAATGAGAAGAGATGAAATATCACTTAATTTCAAATTTAATTACGAGACATAACATTTCCTTCATTGGACCGCCTGCTAATGCAGTGCAGTTCTCCTGCTGCTGATGAATGCTCTGTGTATTAAAAACATGGAACATTTACAGTTCCCTGGACCGCACATGGAATGAGCGGATCGTTCTGTAGGCGGTGAGAAATACCAGGAGACAGACACACACACACACACACACACACACACACACACACACACACACACACACACACACACACACACACACACACACACACACACACACACACACACACACGGCGGTGATATACGCAGAGCAGACCGTCATCAGGACTACGCAAGATAAAAAGGTTAATAAACACTCGGTAATGAAAATTAATGACACAAATCATACACAGGCCCTGACACACTTTTCCCTGTTTAATTGCAATGGTCGAGATGCACTCATTTTAATTACCTATATTGCAGCATTGATGTCCTTCAGTGTCAAGCTCCAAAGTTCTCCCCGTGCACATCGCTATAGATGAGCATTTAAGGCCATTATCATAACCATGACAAAGGTATTGACTTCTACCCTCAAATGGGTTTTGCTTATGCAATAAGAATTGCCATTAATTGGGGTAATGAGGCTTGCGTACTGACTTTCACCACCACTTTTGGTCTCAATCATATTGTGATGATTTTGCATAAACGGGATTGGCTGGAGTCCTGTCTCCGGTCATTAGTGGTGGATGGTTCAGCTCACCAGGTTCTTCATAAGCACATATGTGTAAATATTGAGCTTTATTTAAAACAGCACAAACTGACATGCGCTTCTTTATTCAGCAACAACAACACGACTGACAAATGTACTGTAAGAAAGAAGAAGGAGAAGAAGACGACTCTGGAATCATTTCTAGGGAGTGAGTGAAAACTGCAACTTGCCGATTTAGCGCTATGCTGCAATATATTAATAATTGTTTTATTAAATAACGTCAGGGCGTCTGCTGGCTACATTTTTATGATTGATTTTGAATAATGCAAATATGATAAATTAGCCAACGCATAGCATTTCACTAATTAACGGTAATTAATCACGTTGAAGTTTTCGGAGGTGCAGTCAGTGATAACGTTGTCTGTTTGATGTATTGCCCGTACGAAGCCCAGCGTGTGGATCAACCCGTCTCTGGGCGGAAGCTGAGGCCGCTCTCTCCGGTGTGTTTGCGCCTCGTTCAGTGTGCCCTCCTCATTCCGGTCCACAGATGGGATTTCATTTTAATTGACAGTTACCCAGATCCATTCGTCACAATAACAAGCTTCAGGAGGGGGACTGCTGAGGAGCACCCTGATGTACTCAGTGAGGTATAGAGGTGGAAGTGTTTCATTCCTGTGTGTTTCCGTCCATCTGTCTCTATGTCTTTCTCCAGGTTTTCTGACGGGCTTCAGATAGGTCAATTTTAGCATCAAACCGCAGCATTGTGTGTTTGTTGGAGTGTGTGTGTTTGTTGGAGTGTGTGTGTGTGTGTGTGTGTGTGTGTGTGTGTGTGTGAGCACAGGGTGCATAGCCTGCCGATCCATTGATCTCAAGCTTTCTCTGTGAAGTCTGGCCTTTGTCTGCCTGATCTACCTCTCCTGCCGTCTTTCTTTTCACTGTCATTCCCTGACACATGGCTCTGACACATCCTGAGAGTCGCACCGGTGGGAAAATAACACACATCTCTGACCTCTTGAACTCTTTCTTCTCAGAAAAGCCCTGGAGAAAGAATGCTTTAGCTGCCCACGCCTCTTTAAATGTCTACCAAGGGACATGGCTATTGAGACAAGGCGGGAGGGGGGGAGGAGAGAGAGACATTTCAAGTCAGGTATAGATCTTCAGCTGGTGTCAGGTATGGGTATCGAGCAAAACAGGCCAAGGATTTATAGCATGCACGCTTCATGTACTGTGCATGGACAGCAGAGAGGCTGGAGTAATAGACAGTGTTGTCAGCAGTTCTCTGCCTCTGAGCTCTGCTCAGTGTTAAATCACACACTGTATACAAAGCCGGTCAATTCTTTTTTCCGGACGGCTGCATTCAGCGTTTACTGAATCATGCTTAAGATCCCAAAACGAATCGACATGCGGAACACCTTTAATATATATATATGTATGTATGTACGACCAGGACGGAGAGACGGAGTGCAATGGAAACGCTTAGTTAACATAAACACCCTCGGATGATGGAGGCCGTCACATGTCACATCAGACCCTCATGAGGCCCCCGCTCAGTATTCTGTCCTCACAAATAGCCCTAAAACACCTCGCATCAGGTGATCCGAAAGGGGAGGTTTGTGAGGGGGGGGGGTTTCTGAACAGTCACATAATGTTGTCTTTGGATCGGCCCGAGGAAGCGATGTCACAGATCATTCATGGAGCCGGTGTTGTATACATTAAGGAGGATGGGGAGGGGATTGGTGCAGGCCTCTCCACAGCAACAGAGCACAGCCTATGGAAAATGCCCCAGCCGCCTAGCAGCCGAGACGGTGATGTCACCAGAGTGGAACATGCATTTCCACACGCCGTCTCCCGTGCTGCGTGCGTGCGTGCGTGCGTGTTTTACCTCCCGCCAGAAACACAAACACACACACACACACACACACACACACACACACACACACACACACACACACACACACACCCTACGTGCTGCATCACCTTCAGGCCGTCCTCAGCTGTACCACCGGGATGTTACCTCCTGAATGATTCTCTCATGTATATTGAATGAACTGCACAACAAGCTCATGTTCACGGGTGATTCATCTTAGCGCAGGTGTGATAATGTCAATATATTGATTGATCAAGCTGTGATTGAGGACCATATGCTCTACTGATGATTAATATTGATAACTATGTGCCACCCTGCACTTGACAATACGGATTTAATCTCACATCATCCGCGCTACAAAATACAAGGTTTAGTGCCTGTGTGTGTGTGTGTGTGTGTGTGTGTGTGTGTGTGTGTGTGTGTGTGTGTGTGTGTGTGTGTGTGTGTTTAAGAATGTCTTACCATATGTAACTGGTGACCTGACGGATTACACCCACCCCCCCCTGCTCCTGCTCACATTGTGTACTGGCAATAGTGTATTGAATGACTGTGGGCAGCTTCTTAAAGGAGTTTGAAAATGTGTGCAGCTTGCTCTTTATTCCCAGCTCTCTAATCCTTTTTAGGCTCACAATGGCGCTTTACTCAACAATAGTAAAAGCAGTGAAAAGGGACAACTGCAAGCGTGGCCACAGTGTCTGAGCACCGATTTCATGCAAACGAAGAAGAAGAAGAAAAAAAACACAGTGCTTAATACTCTACATGTATGCACACACACTGTGTGGACATGCCAGTTTGCATGGAGGTCATTACGACTGCTCCCCGCACCCCTCTGCCCACAACAGAGAAGTAAGCAGCACTCGTCAGGAGCGCTGGCATCGCGTTAATCTAGTTAGAGGGAGCTTTTGAACGGCGGCGTGCGTAACGGGTTTGTGTTTAACAATGTATCTCTTTAAGTCGCTGGTCCCTGTGTTGTCGCAGCTGCTTGGAACTTGGCATGGCACTGGTGACAAAAGGGGAAAAGTAGGCATCGGTGCACGGGGCAACTGGGCCGTGAAAGACAAGAAAAAGATCATCGGCAAAGATGTCGGGCAGCGTTTCGTTTCTTTTTTTTAATGTATCCACTTTGTAGAGTAGAAGATCCAGCAGGTCAAACGAATGTACGGACATTACTTTTGATTCAATAAGAAGTGGTAACGCCGACATCACTACGGTTCTTGTCCTCCGGCACTCGGCCCGAGGACAGAGACTGGCGGCGGAGCTAATTTGCTGCACTGCATTACGCTGACAGACCGATTGTTGACAAACAGCTCAACTCGAACGCCAGCGCCACCGCGGCCATCTCCACTCCACCGCCCGACTGTCGTTTGGTGATTTTGCCTGCCTGCCTGCCTGCCCCCCCCCCCCTCCCTTTGGAAGACAACCATGCTTCATCCCTCACTTTCATCGTGCCATAAAAAGGGTCCTCCGTGGTGCTGGATGCTGCTGTTTACTGGTTAGTCTTTGTCATCATTACGGTGTCACAGACAGGATAACCAGAATGGGAGAAGGGGTGTGTGTGTGTGTGTGTGTGTGTGTGTGTGTGTGTGTGTGTGTGTGTGTGTGTGTGTGTGTGGAGGACAGTCAGAGGGTGGAGACTGCGTAACCGTAGCCCGGGGAGGGGGGGCAGGAGTCACCTAGGTCCACAAGAATCAGATCATCTGTCCATTCATCTTCATATGCCTGAATCCCAAACGACAGCTGAGCACTTGCTGACCCGGAGGGGGAAGGACGCAGACCGACGCCCAGAGCAACACACACATCTGATGGAGCTAGATCTTCATTAGGAACCAGCTCCGAGGCCAACGTCTCTTTATTGTTATACAACGATGTGAGTCTAAGCAATAAATGAAAGTGTTTGCAGGAAGAACTGGGAGGAATTCAGAACGATATGAACAGATTTAAAGTGAATACCGCTCTCTAAGTTACAAGGAGTCTTTGATGTAGGAAATGATTTGTACGCTCTGTGATCACACGGAAAACACCACGGGGTGGTTTTTCCCGGGATTTGGAAGTTTTCTAAGCGTCTGTGTATATTTGTATGTGTGTATTCAAAGCGGTCTACAGATGTTCTCCGCTCTGCACCTGAAATAGAGTCTTCACCTGTGGATGAACCTGAGCTGAGCTTTAATTTAATTTTTTTTTTTTGTTTTTGGGAGGGGGGGGGGGGGGTTGTGTGGGCCGCAGACAAACAGGATCTCACACATTTCCCCGAGTGTGCGGGAGAGGATCCTTTAGGTCCTGCAGCAGTCTGCTCTGCTACCGGGATAACAAGGGGGGGGGGGGCCTCTGATCTCATCGTGCCACGGCTCACTTTGCCGGGAAGCAGCGGGATGATGTAATGCTGCTCGAGCAACTACAGCATGCACTTATCAGATGCAGGAGAGGCTGAGGGAACCAATGCAATAATAACACCTCCACTATGGTTTTATGAGGCGGCATCATCTTTATTGTAAGCGCGATTACATCACCACACTCTGTACACATGCATACATGCAGCATACCGACGGTTAATATACAAAGTAGTCTTAAGTGGAGCTAAACGGCTCATTTTATTTTTTTCACATCTAGAGTGAGTTCACGTAGCGTCCTTTCACTTCACTTGCTACAGCGGCGACGCGTTGGGAAACACGCAGAGCACATCCAGCAGACATCCAGCGCATTGCAAAGCCATCTAAAGTTAAGAATGATGTGTCGGACAGTTTAATGGCATATCACATATTCCGTCCAGTTCACCTTCTACTGAGATGTATAAATTACCAAAATTAATTGATTGCTTTTTACAGCAACCTACAAAAGAGCCCATCCATTTACATTACCTTCAGCTCTCCCCTTGCCACGGAACGAGACAGTCACCTCCAGAGAATCATACGACTCCAGTCCTGTATAATACCGGGGTGAGAATATTATACTGTGGATTTTATGCTGGGTAATTAAAGAGATCACTGTTTTATGTCCTAGGCAGGGATGGACCTTCCTTGATTCACAACCCGACACACTAAAGTGGAATAGCCTTGTTCCTACTCTTGACTCCTCTAGTTTAATTGCCCTTTGTGTCCGGCTTATAACCGTGCTAATATACGAGTTCTTCTTTGAGGTATTAGGGGACCATCGGTGTCCTGAGTCAAAAGCATCACATCTGTCAAAAGTGTGCTGATGAGTGAGACTACATCACCTGCCTCTGCCCCTCTTACCTCACCTCCTTGGCACAGTACAAGCAGCGTGACCGAACTGAACTCGGCGCCTCCAGCCCGCTTGTCCTGAACCAGTGCCTCCGAGGTGAAGCACGTGTCGGGGGGGGGGGGGGCCTGAGACGAAGCCAGAGAGCGGGAGATGAGTCAGACGAACACTTGTCAGGTGATGTCATCTCCAGCGGGCGCTGATCACCGGCCCCAGCTGTTTCGGTGCAATGAGGCACACTCTGCAGCACCTGTCTGAAGGCGTTTTTAGCTCGCACAACTGCAGCCGGAGAGAACAAGGCGCTCTACTCACGGGGCTTTTATAACTCCCCGGTGATGAAGCCAACAGAGGTCAAACGGGGCAGACGGTACATCTCCAACAGAGCGCGGTTCCACACTGCCAGTGAGGCATGGGGCAGAACATAGCACATGGAGAATATCATCGTTCAGAGCACAGCGATTTGAGCATTTGTTTGTGCGTGTGATACAGATATTACC
Source organism: Cebidichthys violaceus (assembly GCF_023349555.1). Classification (NCBI taxonomy): domain Eukaryota; kingdom Metazoa; phylum Chordata; class Actinopteri; order Perciformes; family Stichaeidae; genus Cebidichthys; species Cebidichthys violaceus. Next base: position 1,167,372 of record NW_027176583.1, read on the forward strand.
CAAGTATCACAGGTGTTGGGGCTCTCAGTAACGCACCCCTGTGAGTACATCCGATGACGTCGTCTCTGACACACACACACACACACACACACACACACTCATGGGTCATCAGCATTATGCAGAGATGTAGTCATACAGGGCAACATCCACCGCATGTGGTCCCTCAAAACAAAGAAGTCAAAGTTGATTCTTATGCAGAGCTACTTTGTCATAAAGCAGATATATGCTGCGGTAAAAGAAAATGTATTTCTAAACACTGCATAAAGATGGAATCAGCTGGGTTGAACAACAACAACACACACACACACACACACACACACACACACTTCATCGCCCACACAGCTCAGTGCAACACACTCTCATAGTAAATCAAGAACTATTTCACTGTAATAGCTGTGCTTTGTAATAGCCATCGCAGTGGAATAACTCTGATTTAATCTAGCCAGCAATCAATATTTTGTGACTGCTATGATTGATGAGTATTAAGAAGGACTATTAACCGCGTGAAAAAAAAAAAAAAAAAAAGTGTCCAAGTCTGAATTCCACTGCCTGCCGCTCCGTCAAAGCACTAATGTGAAAGGGAATCATTTGTCAGCTAATTCACAAATAGGTTTAGAACTGAGGACACATTTTCTTAATGAATATGTGAATTACTTGTGCATTGATTTCTATTGTGTGGGAAAATGGGAACCGTATAAAGAACTGTCCGCACAGGCGCCTGCAGACAAACCTCGTTGACGTTTCTCTCGGAGACTACGAGAAATATATCGCATATGCTGAAACCAGCAGATTGTGTATTTAAAGCCTCCGGTGGATCAAGGTTGCGGCGGTGACCCTTTTAGTAGTCGCCTGTCATACATTTAGCAGAGCGTGGGGATCATTTCAAACTGTCCTCCATCACATTATGACAGATCTTAATTGACTACCGATACAGCTTTGCTGAGTTGACGAAAAAAAAAAAAAAAATCAGATTTTAATCTAATCACATGCAATATACCTGATTGGCTCCTTGCAACACTCCGGCATATTAAAACATCTGCATCGCAGAAATGGGTCAGAGAGCTCGTGAACAACAAACTGAGCAGCAGGTTCCCAAATGAATGTATTCATACAACATTATAGACGGTGTAAAATATGCCTGTGTGCATGTTTAATGCGTGCTGATCGATAGGGCTTCCTTGTTTTACAATGTTCCTGTGGTTGGCCTACACCACTTTAGGCGTTGTTGAAAATGCATCTTTCATGCACTTTATAATGAAAACTATTTGAGAAGGAGACAAAGTTTAAAGCACTGAACTTTAGTCACCCTCTCACTGCGCTTTCCCTCCAGCAGTCTCTCTACAATGCGTCTCTTTTTCGCCATCCCTACCACACCGAGGCAATTTTCAGTCAGTCAGTCTTCCCAGGTTTTATCACTGAACCACATCATTAAGGAGTGCCCCATGGATCCCTGTCTAAAATGCACGTCGACTAGCTGCCGCCAGCTCCCCGGATAAAAAGCCCAAGGCTGAGCGGGCTGACATTCCCCCGCTCAAAAGTAAATGATGGCACAGAGAACGGCGGTCCAGAGTCCTCTCAGTGGTCTTGGGGGAGACGACAGAGGAGGGAGAATGATGATAGATTGCACGGAGAGTGGGCTGAGCGGACGGATCGGGCATCTCGTACCCAAAGAGCACCATCTGCTGTCAGCTCAGGTGACTCATTCAACTGAGCCGACGAGCGCATGTAAAGAAGCACGCTGAGATCGCATCAGACCGCCGTCAGCAGATGATGGGCTGAATATGAAAGAGAGGAACAGAGCGGGGGGGTGTGTGTGTGTGTGTGTGTGTGTGTGTGTGTGTGGAGGGACAGCGCTGTGGAAGCAAGACAGGTGGGCACTGAAAGCAGCGTCTCTTTTATCTTCACAAGAAGTCTGCATTAATCCAAACAAACAACTTTTATTCATTTGTTTTACCAGAACAGTTTCAAAAGCAGAATGCATACAGTGAAAGTGAATATTTTGACACGACTGCCAGTATTGTACATAAAAGCTAAATTAAGCTGTAATAAATGCAGCGTAACATTAATGTCCACCATGGGCTTTTGAGTCTGAGCTCTTAACATTCCCCCTAGTGTAAAAGAATACATATCTTTCCAAAGCAGTGTGCGCTAGCCTTATAATGGCAATATGTCATCCGTGGAACCCCATGTGTACCACTAGAAGGAAATAACAGGATAGCTAAGGGGCGAGAAGGCAGTCTGGTGCCGGTATCAAATGACCGCGCCTCAGCCCCCTTAAAACAATGAGCTGTTTATGGTCAATTTTAACAAGCTAAAGCACTCCTGACTGCTGCCGTCTCCTGAAAAGCCATTCGGCTTTGGAGCGTCGGAGAGGAAAGACTAGCACAAGATGGCCCGGTGTCATCGGGAGGAAAGGCCCACAAGCACATAAAACACACGATGCTGCCTGTTGGACTTTTTAAATACATGGGAACAGCTATTGAATGACACTATAATACAGATCTTGCCATTTCTCATAACCTTCCCTTAAAAAAAAAAACAGTCCATCCAAGCACTGCCTCTTTTTATTTGTTAATAAAAAAATAAAAATAAAAACCGGAATTCCCCTGGAGGGGCCACGGCTACATATTTCTGGAATGAGGTGTGAGATCAGGATCAAAGTCAGGGGCTTGTCCTCTCCGATTTCATTCCAGGGGGTCCGGAGGAGCCTAATTGTCAATAAGGAGCAGCTGCATAGACACCTGTGACACCTGCTTTTTGCCTCGGACTCTCTCTCCGTCTCCGGGAGTGACGGACGGGGCCATGCCGATACTAAAAAGGTTCGCAATTTATGAAAGGCCGCGACATCGAAGCGCTGATCAATGCCTTCCATAGGGCCTCAAACGCAGCGCTGAGATCGACCCTATAGGCGATATTGTTCCTGGAGCTCTGCAGTGTCAGAGGGGACGCACACTCGAGTTCAAACCAGGCAATTCTAAAGGATTTGCGTCAGTCAGACTAGGTGGTTGGACAGTGACGGGGGACCCGACCGACTCCACAAAGTGACGCACGCTCGTCAGTGTGAGACAGGTTTAAAGTGCAGACAACAGGGGGGGGGGGTATTACATTATGGTGAAAAGCCTCCTCGCTGCACGACCGCCTCTCTCCGCTAAGACCGTTTTATTATTGCGCCCCGTGCCGCCTTATAGCGTCGTAAAGCTGGGATGGATGGATGTATGGGATTCTGATGAGACGATCCAGACAGCTCCACCCAAGGGGAGGTGGAGCACATTAGCTTGCTGTGCAGACCCTCACACACACACACACACACACACACACACACACACACACACACACACACACACACTGTGTTACACACATACATGAGAACACTCTCCTGAGCTCCACAGTGACTTAAGAAGCCCAGGATCACTTCCAGCAACAAAGATATAAGCATAATATATTGAGGATGTGAATAATATCAAAAAAAATAAAAATAAGTAGCTGTTTGTCTTATGCATTATGGATATTTTCAGAGCTTGCCCTGGATAACAAATGCAAAAAGGATGTTCACATTTTTTTTTGCCTTGAATGGTAATCATATGGAGGAATTCTTGGCCAAAACAAAAGACCACACACTAATGCAGGCAGACAACACAGTATATGTCAGTAATGTATGCACACACACACACACACACACACACACACACACACACACACACACAGGTGCAAACACAAATGTGCACACCACTAGCTCCCTTTAGTGATTTGGAGATGTAGTTAGACCAGTGTCCCTGTCTGTGCAGAAACAGTGAGAGAAACAGTGACAGGAACACTGAAACAACGTCTGGAATGGACAGAAAGACTCCAGGGCATCATGAATAAATAATAACGCTCCAAAAGCAGGCATTCCTTTGTATCGTGTAGTATTTGTCGATGCTGGCAGAAGCGCAAGAATGTGGGTGCAGGGGCCGGCTGGCAAGCTAATAAATAAATAAGTAACATGTTCAAAAAGTGCAAGCTGTTGTTCGGTCTGTGTGACATACAAGCCGGGTCCAGTGTTGCGTTCCCACAGCGCTGCTCGTTCACATCCGTCATTCTCTCTTCCAGGACTCACTTTGTTGTTGTTGTTTTTTTTTGTTCTACGTTTCCTCAGATTTACTTCATCGTTTAGCAGCGTATTCGGCGCGTGAATCAAAAGAGTGGCGTTGTAGCCTCAAAATGAACCGGCGCATTTGATTACCTTGACGGCTCACGCTCTCGCCCATCAGCGAGATGGGAAATCTTTCATTTTTTGATGAATTACAGTGCGATTATAAATAAATAAACAAGACTGATGATGTGGAATAAATCCAATTTACCATGCAGAAGATAATCAATACATTAACCTGGAATCCCCACGCTAAAGCACCTTTAGTCGACGGTACAGTATGTGCTTGTTGACTTTAATTGCAACAGTGTTGGATGCAGCAGCCGTGGGCAGACAATTGATAGCAGCCATTAGCGAATGATTAGGTGGACAGAGATGAACTCTCCCACATTGATCTGGCCGGCTTACATTTCCGACTTTTACGGGAGGATAAATAAATTCACCTGCAAACCAATAATGCATGACTTCATATTCATAATTTCCACCAGAGAGGCTCCCTGTGTACACAGAGGGCGGCTTTTTTTTTTTTTTTTTGTGCCAAATCATAACTATTTATGCAGTCAAACACAGCATTATGAACCGTATTGCTGTGAAGGTTTATAATGAGACAGAGATTGGGGAAGCGAAACCGCAGGCTTCCTTTCGTACTGCTTTCTAGACACGGTGAAGCCTCCGACATATCAAAGACGTTCTCTATCATCTCCAATTATTGAGAAATATTGTCATTTGAGCCATCTGAACCGCCGAGTCTAATTTGTTTACTTCAAGTGCCTCGGCAGACTTTAATGTTTGAAATGAGATCCGGTCCTGGTGGGTTGTCTATCGCCCTGAAAACAAATGACAGGCTGCACGGGAGAAGTCACAACTAGTCAACAATGACAGACACACACACACACAACTCTTTTCTCCCCGTCGGAGCTGCTGCACACCGAGTGCCAAGTGCTTTACCTCACCTTCTAAACATCTCAATCAAACAGAAGCGCTCTGATAGAAGTCCACCGCGGGACGCTGAAGGTGACTGAATTACCACGCCTGTATGTTCACCTTCACGTTTATTAAAGCTCGGGTTGTTGGTCCGTGTTGTAGGTGCACATGGGTAGGCAGTAATCAAATAGAGGAGGACTGAGTGCATGGTGTCCTCAAACCTAATTTGTCTGCTTGCAGCTCTGACCCCTTGATCTTTGACATTCCAACCCAACCGGCGAGGGGAAACGAATCATTTATTTACTTTGTCAAGACGTAAGCCAGACGAGGGGATTTCAGCCTCATGGCAAGAATCTCTGGAACTCAAAACACAAATACAAGACAGATTAAAACGTAAACAGCCCGTCTAAAAGATGACCTCGCAATAACGGCCTGGCCCCTTTTTGAGTAATAATCAGTATTGATTCCGGGAGAAACGTCTTCACCTATTAAAACCATTTTGTTGATTTCCACTGAGGCTGATCAACTATCAGTTATTTAGAGGATAACTTAATAAGAATTGTTCGACTGCGAAGACGACGGAGCCCGTGGGGGCCAACATACATTTCACCGCATCAGCTATTTATTTTTGCGTGTTCACAAAGAATCTCTTGTGCTCAACAAACGGCATTAATCGAGGACCGCTGTGGGGGTGAAAGGTGAAGGACGGAGCCTGAGAGAGCACTTTACATGTACGACGGACCTTAATGACACAGAAGCAGCAGGCCTCGCTCTCCCTCTTCCTCTCCTTCTCTTTACAGCTCCTTTGCTACTTTCTAACCACGTCTCTGGAGGATTACGCAACGGTGGCTCACCCACATATCTTTTTCCAGGGCTGTACTTGTGTAGCTCCACTTACCCTATACACAAACTCTCAAGGCACACCCAACATTAAAAACTAGTTTTAGGAGTTAACAGTGCCTCTGTACAAGCAGTTCATCTCCAGCGCTCCCGAACTCCCGCTGAGCTCTCACTGCTTCTTCAACAGTCGGCCTGCAGCATACCCACATGTGCTGCCCCCCCCCCCCCCTCCCCTCCCCTCTCTCCTTTCAGCCTTCTCCTAAAATAGACCCATCGCTGGGCCTCTGAACGTTTGGCTGTTTCCTTCCTCCCATCTTGTCCACGCCTGTTAGAGGGCTACAGCTGCTCTCTCTCTCTCTCTCTCTCTCTCTCTCTCTCTCTCTCTCTCTCTCTCTCTCTCTCTCTCTCTCTCTCTCTCTCTCTCTCTCTCTCTCTCTCTCTCTCTCTCTCTCTCTCTCTCTCTCTCTCTCTCTCTCTCTCTCTCTCTCTCTCGCTGACCACAGTTTCCATTGCTCATCACTGTTTAACTCCCGGACCCCTTCTGGAGTCCATTACCAAGGCTAACTTCCCCAGATGTAACACAGCTACGACCCCGCAGCAGCCAAAACAACAGCCGCGAAACGCTCCGAACGCGGCGCTCTGGGCTCAACGACGAGTTCCAGAACTGCAAAGAAACAAAGCCTTTGTTTGTGAAATGGTTATTTCAAGGCTACCTTCTCTACAAACTGCTGGAGTCAAAGACGGTGTTGTCTGTGTAAGATGCTTTTCATTGCAGCTGTGCTCCGAGTGGGCGGATGACGGGATCACTGCCATTTATTTCTTTCAACTTCATCCATAAATATTCCAAATTATTGATGGTTTATCCTGTTTTGTTTTCATCTACGAGCCACACAGTTTGAAATTCACACACGCAAAGAAATATGGTCCCAACATCACCGCAAACACCAGAGAGCCTTGTGTTCGTCAGTCACGTCCCTCTGCCGCCAAATTGCAAAGGGCTCATCAACACGTTAAGTAGCAAGCGTCGGCTCCGGTTTTAGTATTCACAGCACAAAAACAAATCTATCCTCCGTAAGTAATGCATACTGGATGAGGTGCTGCTGATGGTCAATAGATTTGCCACCCCGACCTACACCACTGTCTCTGTTTGTTTCCATTACAATTCAATTCTAGTCCCGGATAATGCGTTTCTAAAATCGCTCCGTCATTAATTCATCAAACGGTGACAGAGAGACGGACGGCGAGGGGAACAAAAGAGGAAGAGAGAGAAGCAGGAACAGATTCACGCTGCTAGATTATGCATCCCCGAAAAAAAGCTTACGGGAGAGACAATGAGTTTTGTGATGCAACGCCACAGTATTTTTGTTTCACATGATAGGCTTATTAATCACAGTAATGAATCACGAGATGCTTTGCAGAGCAGTGGAGTCGGGGGGGTAAACAAATGCGGCCGATAAGCCGAGGATAAGGCCGTCTGAGACGAGCGGAGAAGAAGAAGAAAGAGAACAAAGCCGGAAGAACCGGGGCGACTTCTTCCACACGCTGAAAAATCCAGCCTTTCAATTTCCATCTTTGTTTGCTCCGTCTTCATCGCCTCGTTTGTTCACTTATTCATTTGATGACTTGCTTTATAATATGGTAAAAAGCTAGTTGTGCATCTAAGTAATTACACTGTAATTGATGAGCTAATAGACATGTAAATTATGCAGCAGTGTGTCGGCAGCAGACTAGAAAAAGTGGAGTGTGTTGTATAATTACAAACTCCAGCTGCCACGCTCCCGTACAGGAGTCATAAATTAAGCACACAAAAGTTGAATAACTAAGATCCGAGTAGTTTTGCATCGCACCGCCATGTGGTTCCTATACGCCGCGCCATTTGCCAAACAAACTGCTCACATTTACAAGGTGCGGACCCATGTGGACCAGCGCGGTCCAGTCGACGAATCCCTGCGGTTGTCACGGGTTACAAGTTCAACTCCCAGTGGGGTCACCGAAATGCACTCGGTCCTTTGGGCAAAGCCATCTGCAAACAGCGTGGAGGCATATTTTACTGCCGCACCTCCTGCATGAGGATCATGTTTAAAGTATTGAAGCACACATGACGCCTGTACCTGAACTGTACCGCTGTCATTTAAACTCCACTGGCTTTTAACGAGCTGCCGTCGCAATTACATACTTCTCATTTGCAATATGATTCAAAGGCCAAGGCATGTTTAAAGAAGCCACGAAATTATTGTTTTTCCTTTTTACAGCAAGACGTATGTAGTGTCAAACTTACTCCAGAAATAGGACAGGCTGCCCCGTTTTTGTATTCACAATATTAGAAGCCCAGACCTGCTGGTGGCACCGGGAGGAGATGTGTGATTATAACCCCGGCATCAGAGGAGCCATCGGTAGCGGCTGACAGCTCGTCGAGCTCTCACACTATCTGTTACTCGCATCGTGCCAGTCCTCCTCTGTGCTCCTGTACGTAATTACAGCGGTTAATCTTCAGGTGCTCCCTTGTCTCCTGCCCACTCGCTGCCTTCCTTATTAGCCAGTCTCTGCCCACCTGAGAATTTTGTCTTCTTCCTCTCCAATTTTTTTTCCTCTCGCGGTAGCAGAATAGTCCAATCAGAGTTGCCATTGTTTATTGTGATAAGTTGGGATAATGAACAAATGACCTGCCACCTGGAGCACTTAGAGCCTGGTGTTAAACTCAGGTTATAAAAACCTCTTCCAGCTCTATTGATTTACTGGCAACATTTGATTGTACCCACGGGGCAGGGGGCCTGCAAGGCTGCACAGAGCTCTTACTGTTTTACAGTCCTTATTACACCAAACAAATAAATCTCCTGACCATTAATTCACTGCCTGTGCCCTCACTCTCCAGACTGATGGGCCAAAATTCTGAACAGATTCAGGGTGCTTGGCAGAATCAGCCAGATAACTAGGTAGTTAGAGGCAATGTTTCTTTTCTATGTGCCCCCATTCCATATTGGATTAGCAGACCGCAGACGACTCCGAGGGTTCTCGGAAGATTTTACGATCGCTCAGGACAAACACACGAGGAAGGGGTTTGAGTCGGGCTACCCCTGTTTTTTGCAAACAACGGTCATTATTTCAATATCCTGTGAGGCTCTTTTTACGATGCCCCCGCGGTGCTCTTTTGGCTGCTTCTCCCACAGACACGGAACAGGGACATGGTAGTTAACAAAAGTCAACTGCAGGGAGAGTCGGACCGTTCTTTACAACCGAAGGCAATTGTAAACACTCGGGGGGGGGCAGATGGAAGTGAGAAGAGCGCCGCACCGGTCCCCAGAACCAAAGGCCGAATCAGCGATACGTTCAGCCCGGATGGTGATTCCAGAATGAGGCAATCTTCTTGTAAAACATTAATAAAAAAAAGGGCTGTCCAATGAAATGTGCTCAACAAATTAATGATTCTAACCTGAGTGTTTGTTGGAATAAGAAGGTTGATGAAGCTCTTGCCTCATCTACTCTGTTGACAGTAATAATGTTGTAAAACGAGTGATGCTAATTATTTATGGGAATAGACCCGTTTATGCACCTTCAAACTCGTTCGCCCCTGTCTCCTTTCTCACACACACACACACACACACACACACACACACACACACACACACACACACACACAACAGCCCCTCCAGATCTCAACATACATATTGCGCCAGAATGATGAATAAACTGCAACCCTAGAAGATGAAAGATTCCCTGATTAGTTCTTGCCAACATGTTTACCAAAGCAACAATCACGCCCAGTGATTGTCGACTTATGTAATGCAGGTTCAAATACACTTTCCATCCTGCCCACTGGTTTCCCTGTGGAGACCGACGTATAATTGTCAGCATGTGTGCAACGTACACACGTTCTGCTGCTCCACACACACACACACACACACACACACACACACACACACACACACACACACACACAATCAAGTGGAGAATCTTCAGAGTGATGTCACCTTCAAAAGGAAAGACTGCCAGAACCTTGCTTAACCGCAACGACCGGCCGAGATGAAACGGCTTGGTTGGGACGCACAAACACACTCGAATAAACACGTGGGCCAACGCACACACACACACACACACACACACACACACACACACACACAGTAACCCAAGCGCATTTCTGGGAAGCAGCCCCATTCGGTTCCGACGTCTTCATCATCTAACAGAGACCCGTGCTGCAGGAGAAAGATGCCCGCTTATCACGCCGGCCGCCGCATGAAGGTGGCTTTGAACACTTAAACCCGGTGGAGTCAGTACCTGGAACGTATGGGAGATGCCGGCTCACAGACGACACCAACTGAAGGATGAATCCGTTTCCCCTCGTGGCCAAACATGACATGTAAATATTCATGTGCATACCAGAGTGGAATTATGATCAGTCAACATGCAATGCAAACATTTAGAGACGGCATAATCCGTCCAAACCTTTTGGAAACTCGAGAGCAGATCAAAAGCAGGTCTCCTCCTGCTCTACACTCCGCCTGGGATTGCTGCCATTATGACGTGCTCAGCCGGGGCAGACTAGTCGCTGGATAAAAGACAAGACCACCGGACAGCTAACCGGCTAATCTGCCGAATATTCTGTTAATCTGACAGGCCGTGTTGAATAATGAATATGTACATTAACACAAAGGGAGGCATCACAGGGGGACGCAGTGGATCACTTTCCATGTGGTCGGTGGACATGGCAGGTCTGTTATCAGCGTGATTTCTAACGACTTAATTCACAGGTGAGTGTACATTAATGTGTGTGTAATCATCACAAAACGGTAACGCTATCTTAAATCGAGAGCATGTCGTACTTTGAAATGTGCCGCGATAATGCTTTCAAATACAGTAATTTGGCATACATATTGTATATATATATATATATACACATA
>NW_027176583.1:1180659-1240659 GCF_023349555.1 Cebidichthys violaceus
GGATTCTGCAGATCCACCTCCAATGCTTCTTTCCCGTGGTCGACCAAATCCCCTCTATAAACGAGCGAGGACGTGGATTGCTTTTTCCGTTTCTCACAGCAGCGCGTCTTGTGTATTATCAGCGGCATTTAATTGATTGGGAATTTATTTATTCTCTCTCTCTCTCTCTCTCTCTCTCTCTCTCTCTCTCTCTCTCTCTCTCTCTCTCTCTCTCTCTCTCTCTCTCTCTCTCTCTCTCTCTCTCTCTCTCCAAATAAAACTGCTACATGGGACAAAAGCGTCAGCCGTCGTCGTAAAGCGGTTTGTGGAAGAAAGGCCATTTAAAAACACAGAGCTATTGACGTATACAGCTGGCTTTACAAGAACAGAGTTTAGAGTATTTCTGCTTGTTTGTTTGTCTGCTTGTTGTACACGAGTACGTCTGACTGTGGGGGTTTTCTTCACGCACTCTTTGTTCATGCGATTATAATAAATGAAATGTGTTTTAAGCTCCCACAAAGGATTGCTGCTGCATTACCACATAGGCTCTGTCCTTTCTCCTTATTATTTTAAAGCCTCCCTCAAACTCAGCACTGCTCCTCTGTGTTGTTTGTCTCTCTGCATGTTCTATCGTCAGTCAGAATTATTCATTCCACGAAAAGCCCAAAACACAACCACGGAAACACCAAACGGTGCCTGGCACGCCGCTGGAGTGTATTCCGTCCCAGTTTTTTTGTTTAAGTGTGTGCATATTTAACAGCTGCTGCTGCTGCTATGGAACTCACTGTATTGCTGTCAGCATATTCACTAGTTCACTGGCATCGCGCCCTGCAGTATGTATACCATAACAGCACAATGCTTCTGCTCAGCCAATTCGCGTCAGCGTCAGGGGGGTTATTTCCAGTGTGCATCCTACGCATCCAGAAGGGATTTGAAAGATTAATCCTCACCTTTCCGACTGAATGTATGTAATTTGGTTTGACAAACACTAGCCCTACGGGGACGTCTTCTTCATTAATACTTGACAATGTGCCTTGCGTCTCAGGCCTGAGGAGATGTAGCGGTGTGACGGACGAGAGCGTTAAAGTGACCCAGATTCAAATCTTTGGTCCTTTACTTCGCAAGCTTTTAACAGCGAGCGCAGCACCTGTGATTCAGAATGCAGTCGAGAAAGCAACAAGGAGCGTTAACAGCCATTACAACCGGCGACGCAGACGAGACACAATCTTATGAGCCTTTCAGAGTAATACGCACTTAAATATTAAAGAGGGCTGAGGGGTGTCCAGGAGTACTTTTTGAAGACCTTGAAAAAGATTGTGTGACAACCTTGGGCACGATATTAGCTACCAGTAGGCAATGGTCGTCTAGTTCAAGTCAATGCAACAATGTGTTCAATCTGCAATCAGAGGCGGTCATAGCGGCCAATTTCAACATCGGGCACAGTGACAAATCAGCATTTTTGCCGAACCCTGGCACATTTACAGTGGCGTCGATCAAACGTGCATCGTCCCACGAGAATAAATACACGATTACGATCCTGCAGAGGAAGTAGAGATCGTAGCGGCAGACATGAACTCTGTGGAAAATAATTGTGATTTCTTTCGTCCGTTACTCAGAAAATAAATATGCGATCAAGATATCAGCATTAATTGATTCCCATGCATGTTGCTCAGAGTAATCGCAGTGAGCAGCTCTTCTGGCGACAGCGTGGAGTCCCCCCCCCCCCCCCCCATACAGTCCTGCTGATAACAGAGCGGACAGCTTACGTTAACAGAGGCCGGATCGGGTAACAAATGTGATGCGTTCAAGCAGAAAACATTTTGGTTTATATGTATTTAATAGGTCTACATTTTCCACTTCAGACAAGTTTGTTTCAGACGTCTCAGCTGCTACTATCAGTCTTCTCATCTTACTCTCTGCAAAAGAAGAATATTGCTTTAACTTTGTCAAAACATATCCTGAGAGGAAACTTCTTCTTACTTTAAAAAGGTGGTTTTCCTCCACAGGGAAACATAAACTCTACAAACGGGAAATGAGAAGTCTCGAAACACCGTACAGGCTGAATCAACAATGAGACCGTTGGACAATTATATAGCACGTTGTAAAGCTAAACCTGATGTATTTAATATTCTGCCTCATTTTCTCTTTTGCATAACTCTATTCACAGCCTGGAGACAGGTCAACTCGAGCTCATGCATATAAAAGCCGTCGCCCTGGGCTCAGATTTAACCAGCCCGGACGAGTCTCCAGGCCCGATGTAGCGAACAAAAAAACACCATCGCTGCCATTCGAGCTCTGAGAAATACGAGGAGACGTGAGAAAAGAGATCTGGACAGAAGAAACACCCCCCCCCCCCCCCCCACCCACACCCCCGAAACCACCCGTTAGCTTGGCTTCCCGGTCACACTACGGACACCACGCTCACTCTTCCATGCCGCAGTCACTTCCTGCCAGGCTCTAAACAATGCAGACTCCATTTGGGCCGCCGTAATGGCTGACTGCTTGACATAACCCTTGTCAGTGAGAGCCGAGATAGGTGACACTTGACAGATGTGTAATTGCTGGAAGAGCTCACTGACAGGTGGATGAGCTTAAAGACACCTGATATGCTTCTGAGGCTGTTGACGCAGGGGATTACACCTCTAAGCAGCACCGGCTTCCCCGGGTGTTGATGCTTCGTCTTTTTTTTTTTTTTTCTGTGTACTTCAAGAAGGGGAAAAAAACTGTTTGGGTAATATATTCAAAGTGAAATTGGTCCGATTTGTTTGAGCCGAGATATGAGCCGAGCATGACGGCGAGAAAAGTTAAGTCTCCCGCAATAACCCTCATTTAATACGTCCCAACGCACGTTCTCTGTGAGGTAATGTATGGCTTTGACATCATCTGAGCCGGCGTGTGAAGCCTGCGCTGAGGTGCGATAGCTTCCCCCTCTCAGGTCAGTCCAGGTGAGGCGGTATCAGCAGCCCGGATAGATAACACTCCGCCCATATAAAAAGACAGGAAGTGGGATAAACATTCGCTCCCTTGATTAGGAAGCCTGGGTGTGGGCTGCCAGGTGGGAGGTGGTGCAGTCATACGGGTGGAACAGTAAGATGTGTGTGTGTGTGTGTGTGTGTGTGTGTGTGTGTGTGTGTGTGTGTGTGTGTGTGTGTGTGTGTGTGTGTGTGTGTGTGGAGGGTTGTGTTTTATGTGTGGGACTGTAATGCAAATCAATGATCTCCTTCAGTGCAGAGCAGAACAGCACAATGCCTGCACACCTGTCCATCATTCAACATCTCCTGTTCCACCTCTTGAAGCTGGCGGGGAGGAAAAAAGAGAAATCGTTTTAGCTCACAGTCAAGGGGCTGAAAGCAGGGGAGGGGAGCGAAGGAGGCACGCTTAGAGGCCCAGACATTCACTTTTCTTTTTCCTTCGCCGACAAGACCACGTTATTAGAACTGCGCTTACCAAATTGGGAGGAGGGAGGCCGATGCTTTTTTGGACGTGACCTCAATTGCACTGGCACACTATCTCAACCGAAGTCTCATTTCACCAAGAAAGACGAGGGAAGAGAAAAGAGAAATTGACAATATCTTTTGTACCATCGTGCACAGACAGCGAACAGAGATTCAGTGGTGATGGGGGGGGGCTCTAGCTGCACCCCAGAATCTCGGCTCAGTTCATTGGGGGTATTTTCACTTATAATTGGGGTAGCTTTCATCTTTGCCTGCCAAAAGGCGTAGCGGTGAAGAAGAGCACCGAGAGGGAGCTATCGCTTCCCCTACTTCCTGGCCCCAGACAAAAGGCATCCAGGCAGGCAGCCTTGCTGAAGATGATGTATTTCTGATCAAAGAGCCTGGAGTTGTCAGCAGCCCGGGCTAGCACAGCAACCTGATTGCTCCTGGATAGATTTGTCCCTTTGATCAGAGCAGACTCTGACTGCAGGCACTGTTTATGCAAAGAAAAAGATGGCAGAGCGAAAGCCAGTCGCTGTTGTGTGGGAACAGGCGTTGGGCTGGGGGAAGGACTTTAGCTTCAGGGTACTTTGTGGTTGACACAATAATATAGGATGATATCTGTTGTAATTACCGCTAATGAGATAGCATTGCAAAGAGCCTTTTTTTTTTCTGCAACTTGTTGCTGCGATGCTTTTTGCGTTGATAGCAAAAAAAAATAAAAAAAACGTACTTGTTTATTACTCTTGATTATCTGATAAAATTCTGTGTCTAATTACAGCTACATACATCAGATATAGGAGTGAGATAACGGGACGTGCTTGAACAACGGGTATTTTTACAAAATGATCCGTTAGTCACACTATGCAAACATCTCGCACAGAACGCAAATAACCGCCGGCTATGAATTCATGTGGACTTGAATAGGCACATAATTTTGTCATAATATATTGATGTAAATCCTCCATGGCTAGAGTTAAGACGAGTTCCACAAATGTGCTACGAAGAAATATTAATGCCATCGGTCTGTCGCTTTGTATCTACAAATCCCAGTGTGACTCCGCGATGATGTTTTGTTGGCAGCGAGCAGACTTCTTGTACCCGGCGACATTAAGTTCAAACACTAGAATGTCAAACACACTTGACTTCATAAAATTTGAAGTGAACAAGTCTTTTAGTGGGTGTTTATCTTAAAAGGGCTGCAAGACTCAAGTCCAACGGGGGTCTTCACTGCATCCTGCACTGGCAGCATCCTGTATGCCACAGACAAACGCTCCAGTAGAATAAGTGCTAAATCCAGTGAGAGCGGAATTGTTTTCATCCTCTTAATACTACCGTGACAATATCTACATGAATAAATATGTTGATACCACTGTCAAAATATTTCTTGAAAAAGGCAGAAAAGTCAGAGAGAGTAGTCGACATGACGATCATCTAGTGTTCCTCCTCACTCTGCATGCGGGATAAGTTCAGGTCATGGCTTCCAGGGACATCAGCCTTTACTGTAGTTCCGTCTTCCCCGTCATGTTAAACATTAAAAAGGTAAAAGCTCAGCACGCCTCCCGCCAAGACGCGTCAAAGTCAAGGTTAATTTATGGACGCAAAACACCTCATCTCCACTTTTATAGCTCTTTTATTAATTTTTTTCATTTTATTTTGTTGTGTTGGTGACAGGTGCTATTTACAAAAAGGGGGGGGGGGGGGGGGGGGGGTTTCCAGGCACACGCGTACACAGAGTTTAAGTTGGTAGAAAGAGGGCTGAGTGGTTATGTAAGCTGTGATTAACATATCTGACGGCTGCATTTGGGTCAAACAGTGACGGGTAATTCAGGTCATTTCTGACAGCTGATGAAAACAGAAATCATCATGGCGGGCGGTGGGCGTAATTATGTATTTATGAGTGGAAGAGGACCTTGGGGGGGGGTAGCAAGCAGAGATGAGCACATACAGAGGAGTGCCTGAGTGCACCCTTGCTACTGTAATGACAGCTCATTTCCCTGTGTGGATGTTTTTCTCAGCTCAGAGCCGAGCTTTTGTTAGTCCCACCAGCTTACTGTACCTGGCCGCCCTGCCTTTTATAGACAATACAGGAGGGTTAAGTGTTTTATTATTAAGGGATGAATGCTCCGAGACCCCGGCTGAGGAGAAGGACAGCTTGTAAGTCTTAAGCAAGCTGCCGTGGAGGGCCCTTTGGGTGCGTTGTGACCAACACTGCTGGGGTTTACGCAGATTTAAAGATGCATTTGATGTTGAATTACTGCATATAGGGTTTATGCATACATACATAAATAAACCTCCCGCCCTGTGTGGATCTGCTCCTTCCTGCAAAACCGTATTTATTACATTGTTATGTACGCGCCATGCTTTTGCAAAACATACATATATATCTAATAATCTTCAGTATATGTTGCATTTTTTTCTACACAACATTCTTATTTATATCCCAGTGTGTGGTACTCCCAACAGTGGAGTGAAAGAGGAGGATGAATGAAGCCAGATGCAAATAACCTTGGAGTTAAATCAAAGCCATCTTCAAATCAAACCCCCCCCCCCCCCCCGCTCTGTCAATCCACTGTGACATTTGTGATACGGGCAACACATTCAATCTATGGCTGCTGCCTACTACTCCATTGGCCGTGTAAAGTTTAATGAGCACCTTTTGTGGAGCGGTATGAATAATGTATACATTACAGAGCTTTAAAGTGCCCATGGTGCATCTGTCTCTAGGATGGACGGAGGGACCGGTGGAAATTAAAAAGCCTGAGGGTGAAGAAAAGAGAGAGAGAAAGAGAGATAGAGGGGAAAAAAAAAACGAAAAGTTGAAGGTAGTCACATTCATTTCAATGCATCATGTGCCACTTCCAATGCAACACAGAAGTCATCAGCATTGTGAAAACGAGACGCGCTGCACTCCGGATGACTAGCTCGCCACTGTAAAACGGAAAAGTGACAAAACACAAGAAGAACGGAGGAAAGGGTGCACGTCAAAGTGTACTGTAACGAAGGCAGAATAATACATTGTAGGAAACAAATGTTTTAGGAAAAAAGAAAGAATCTACAAAGATAAAAGCAGCTTGATTGTAATATTCTCCTCGTATTAAAAGAGAAGTAGTCAAGCCTCGCTCCATCCAAACCGCTCTGTCACCAAAAGCTCGCTGATGAAATTAGAAATCTCCTGCGTGTATGCCAGCCCCCCCCCCACCCCCTCATTCATTCATTCACTCAGATCGGTGGGCCTCTATCGTCTTAGAGATCTGCTGTTGAATAAGCAATGGAGCGTTCCCACTTCACTTGTCCACGCCAGGCTGGCCTGAGCGACCCCTTCCCTCCCTTAGCCCCCCCCCCCCCGTCATTCCCTCCCCTAACCCCTGTTTCCATCTCCACAGATTGACCCCCCCCCCACCACCACCACCACCACCACCACCATCCTCCCACTCCCCACCCTCCTCCCCTCTCAGCCCTCGCTCTCAGCCGACATGGACGCACAAAAGAAGGCTCCGGCTTAGTGGCCTTGTGATGGATGCATTTTCATAGGCCAATCTCTGTTATCTTGGAGAAACAGGTCTCAGCCTCCATTCTCTCAGGGCTTTACAGTTTTCTCTCTGCCACTCACCCCGCCCACCCTCTCCTTCATTTCTTTTTTTACCTCCTCACTCCATCCCCTCCGTCGTCCTCCTCCTCCTCCTCCTCCACCATTTCCCGAAGGTCACTCATTAATGCTCCTGAGCATTGATGGCGACCCCGTGACCCAGAGCTTGAAAGCCCAGCTCTCTCTCTCCCATTTTGAGCATCCAAGCCCTCGTCCCAGCATTCTCACCCGGGCCTGAGTGCAGAGGCCTGGACGCCCCCAAGGTCAAGGACCGGCTGACATCGGGGGCCCCAAAACAATAGGAGGCCCTTCCTCTCCGCATCCCCGTGGACGCCCCCCCTGCGTTTTCCTTCTTTAGATTGATTGGCTGTGTGGCGACATCTCCAAGTCAATCAATTTCATTCATATAATGCAGATGCGTCAAACTTGAGAATTTATCCGTGGATTTAATTTCCCCCAGACAATAGAACATCTTACAAGTAATGACTTTGTCAATCTCAATTTAGCTGCAAACGTACATCGTCTCTTTTTTGAAGTTCTTATCAAATGTCGCACTTCATCATCTCTAGATGTACACTTAAAGAAGATTGGACGCCACTCAGTTCCCCAGTGTGTTTAATCAATTTACCTTATTTCTGCCTCAGTGTCATCTACGCATGCATCTGGAAGGTGCAAATTATTACAATTATACATTGCCACGATATTGTGTGTTGCAATACAATAACCATCAAAAAGGCAAAACTTCTGGACTTCAATCCCACAATGCAACAACCTTGATTCACCCCCCAAATAGGACCGGTGGTGTTAAAACTCCCCCTACAAGAAGCTCCTTCATTTTCTGCTCACTCTGCAGTTTGCAGCCTCCTCGTCTCCCAGCCGTGGAGCTCCACCAGGCCTTGATGTATCATATATCTCTGTTTTTCCTGCGTGGCTCTTTTTGGGCCTAGGGTCAGAGGGTGAAATAAAGCAGACCCCATTTTGAAACTGACAGGGTCTCCAAAGCCTGAACCCGAGGGCAGTCCCCCCCCCCCCTAGCCCCGGCCTGACAGAGGCCGCGTCCGACAAAGGTGCAGTTTGTTACGAGCTTCTGAGGGGGAAAAAAAAGAACCACAACAGGGAGGGTTATTTGGTGTTCCTTTGACCCCTTAAGCCCTCCGAGATGAAAAGGCTTTCAATTTTTACCAGACGAGGAAGACCACTTCAGCACAGAACACCAGCACGGGCTTCAAAGCTCAGCAGAAATTTTAATCAGAGACAAATTACTGTATATTGTGTGGTGTACTGTGCTCCATCGCCTCGGTGCGAGGGGGCGAAAGGGCAAAAAATAGTGCGGCATTACACGGACGTGAAATGGAGTAGTGTGCTTGTAGGCAGTGAGGGAAGCTTGCGTGGTCACGGTCTTTTTTTTTTTTTTAAATGGTGAAAATCCACTGCTAGATTGCGTGATTGAGTATTTAGTTGCGGAAGGTAGAAAAGCCTGATGGGCATCTTAAATCATGCAAGCTGAAGGCCAACATCAATACCCACAACGCTGCTTAAATCAGCATTCTGTCCAATAAAAACATATCTATCACCTACAACACAAGGGTAAGAGGGAAAAAAAAAAGCCATGAGTACACCGTGCCTTATGCCATTTACTAAACATTTTATCAAATTTTACAAAGCCTGCTTAATATTTAAAGCCTCGGTCATGCAGCCTAATGGTCTAGGGCAGGAATAAGCTATTCAGGGGTCAATTGTTTTATTAAGATTAATGAGGGGGAGCAAGAGGGGACGTCATATCTGCACTGCTTCCCCTCTTTCTCTGAGCACCAGTGAGGCATATTAAAAGGAGTGAGTACGGTTTGCCACTTAGCTTATCTACGTAAGTGGCTTATGGATGTATTTGTCCGGGACACTCAAGGTAAATTTTTTTTTCATCAATTCATTTTTCATCGAGTGATGAACTTACTTCCCCCTGCAGAATATATTAAAGGAACGTTCCAGTATGTAAGATTAGCATAGAGGGGAGAAAAAAAAAGAAAAAAAGAGGCATATTCTGCAGTTTGTGACGGCGTCGTGTGCCGTAGGTCCACAGAAGCGCTCCTCTCCGGTGGATACGCACCACATGTTCACGCTTTTTAATGGCCATTTTTCTCCTCTTTACGATTCAAAATCAAAAAGCAACAACGTTATTGTTGATCACAGCCTGACCGTTTCACTAACTTTAGGCTATAGCATAAAAAAAATAAAAAATGCAAGAGTTCGATTGCACGAGGAATCATTTTGTTTAATGAAAGTGTCTGTTTGTCTCCTGAATCAGATAAGAGGACTGTTTACACCCCCCAAAAAAAAAATACATTTAGAAAGCTGGAAAGGAAGCACTGAATAGGGGTTTGTCGATTACAAACGGCCGTCTTTCATCTACCCGGCGGCTCAAACTCCCGTGACTCCGACGGACCGGTGCGTCTTTTGTCAAAAAGAATTGTCCAATCTGATGCATCGGGAAGAAAAAAAAAGGAGCAGATGGAAGCAGAGAGTGGGCGGTGACAACTGAGAGGTGGTAGGCGTTCATCTCCGCAGACATTTACACTCCATCAGCCATAACCCCCAAACCATGCTGATGTCATTGTTGTAATTGCTTTGACACTTGAAAGCTGGCACTAATCCTGTTTGGACAGTGACTTAAACTGTATGGAAATAGGGGACACATTGGTTACGTCCACACAGTGCATCTGTCCCTGATGGCCGGGACAACATCTGTTAGCGCTGCGTGTGACTGTGGTGTAAATGAGAGGCCAGAAGTTATTATAGCACACGTCTCAACGTCACGTGATTTAAATCCCTGCTTCAGCCCACAAGAAGAGAAGTGTTAAAAAGAAGGAATGTTTTTTATGTGCGGTGTCTCCTTCGCTCGCTGATCTAATGCGATGCAACTCTGAAAATATTTTCGGGTTGAAGGAGAATGGCAGGACTTGTTGTGAGAGCCGTTTTAATGCGTCTGCTGAGACGCGTAGAGATTAAACAAGGGTCGCAGCAAAATGATGATCCATGGCTGTCAAGTACGTATAGTTCTGTAATTAATTCAAGCCAAAGCAATAAACAAAAATAAATTAAGAGAGGAAATTTGATTCACGCTGCTGGAATAGGCTCGAGCTACATATTGGTCGGATCGCAGGCTTGGAAAAACAAAGATGTCACATGACGGCAGGTCCAGAGGGGTCATTTCATTTCCACTGGACTGCCTTTTCTTCTTCAGGCAGAGCATAATGTGAACAATGTTTTAGAGGGCCATCTTCAACCGCCATCTTCACAACAAGCAAGCCTTTCATGCGTCCGTCTCTCTACTCGCCCCGGCCCTTCCATCCTCTCCAGCACGCCTGCGTGCGTCCTGACACGTTGACAAGCCGGAGGCGAGTCAATGTTGCGGTTGACCTGGGAGGCCGGGCCGCAGAGAGAGGTTCGGCTCACGGAGTGAGAGGTAGACAACAAAGTGCAGTGAACTAAAAGGCCCCCGAGCCCGACCTTTAGCTTCGGTCAACATCTGCAAGCCGTTGAGGTTGGAAGGAAGGAAGGAAGGAAGGAATGGTGGAAGTGGACACGGAAACCCTCGGCTGTCCGGACCACAGTTGTGCTCGACAGGACAGTTGATGTTAGACCTCGTTAAACTTACATTGAACCACGCTGTAGATAAAAGGTCACCGTCACTTCACTTCACTTCACAGCATCCTAACAATCCTTTTACTTATCGTTTTATACTTTATAAATGAATGA
The DNA here is from genome assembly GCF_023349555.1 of Cebidichthys violaceus. Taxonomy (NCBI): domain Eukaryota; kingdom Metazoa; phylum Chordata; class Actinopteri; order Perciformes; family Stichaeidae; genus Cebidichthys; species Cebidichthys violaceus. The sequence goes on from NW_027176583.1 coordinate 1,191,415, forward strand.
AGTGCGATGAATGTATCAGTATTTGCTGTGGACTATAATAAACCATGTGAACGGTGTCCACAGGGGGAACGTATCACACTGTCTACTGAAGATTTAAATCAATTCAATTCATTACTAAAGAACTTGTATAGATGAACAGTGAAAGCTACAGCGAGACGTCAGTAAAACATCCGCCTTCAAAGCGCCATAAGGGAAACAAAATGACATGATGCATATACGATATGTATACACAGTATTTGTAATATAATACTGTATTAATATGAAATCCTCGTCATGATTTATTGAACCTCATACAGACATTTGATGAATCTCTTCTCAGTATTATTATTATTATTATATAATGACGGATGTAAAACATTTTCAAAATTAAGATTTTGAAGCAGATTTATAAACTCCAGACTCAAAGACGCTCCATAACAAAGTTGACTCGCTACAAGCTCCACCGGTTGTTTGAGATGGAACACACTTCCTGTTCGTTTGGGAATGTCGTGAACGTCGTGTGGATGGATTTGCATAATGCATTCATATTTCCTTTTGCTAGATATTCACACAGCTAACAACCGTACGAGGTTAGCTAGGGCGCAGATCTCGTGAGCGCGTGTTGCTTACAAAAAAACGGCTCTAATATTATAAACGCCGCTAGTCTCCGAAAAGGGGGCGGGGCAGCAGTAAAACCCATGTGACACAGAGACAAACTGACTCAGTGCATCATCTCCTGTGTCAGTTCACCTCTGGATTAATGAAGAATATATGTTTTTGTCGCTACAGTATCTAGTTATGTAAATAGATTTGGATTCATGAGCTGTATCCACCTCTGATGCCCAAATTCAATTCAGGGGAAATGGAATTTAGCTTGAAATGCTCAAGCCATTGAAAATCTATCAGCTGCTATGTCTATTTCCACAATGTTCTGGGAGAAAACATATTTTAAGAGACATAAAATAAAGCTAGCCCAGAGCGCTTCCTTTTTAATGTCCCAATGTTCAACCAGCGACAGTCCTGACTGCGGCGCTGTACAGATGTTTGGCTTCAGAAACACCAGCGAGTGAAACAATAAACTGGAGCACGGCTTGGGATAATAATATGTAAATGATCAATATTTCTAATTGCAGAGAGGAATGATTGCCATGATTATGTTGACTCTGTAATGAGTCCACCTGTTGGCATCACGCAGAAAACAATTTTCCACTTGAAGAGACATAGCGTATGTAAACTCTCATAAAATGTAAAACCAATGGAAGGTCTGCTGCGCTCTGGCAGCTGCAGCGTACTATTATGCAGCATCCGGTGATAACTTGAATACCAATCTGACAAAACACTGTCTTTTCTCCAAAGAAACAGGATGCTTTTTATAAAACCACAAAAAGAAAAGTTACACAGCACATCAGTAAAACCGAGAGCGTCCACTTCCATTACTATAAAGTTATTGAAATATGAAACTCCAGCTCAAACTGAGACATTCAAACCGAAGTAACCGATGCTGCATTTATTAGACATGTTTGGAGGACTGCTGGGAATAGAGAAACCTGTGAAGTTTGATACTTGCTTTATAAAGTCAGAAGGAGCCCAGCGTAACCCCGCTGCTCACTTCAAAGGCTTGTCCTGAAATTCAGGAGGACAGTTATCGATCCAATCCCTCAATGAATCGGGAATTGATAAGTGGACACTCCAGAATGCACTTTTATGTCTTCTCACTTTGAAGCTCTCCGCTCCCCGTCTTTCTCAGGGATGTTATTCGCCTCTTTAATGTTTGAAACCCACACTCCGCCACGGATTGACCAGCATTTGTCTCTCTTCATTCTCACGAGAGCATATTGGGGGATTCCATGCTCAGAATGTAAATGTAAATCAGTTGACAAAAGGGGCACCTTTCTTTTATTTCGGATGAGGTTGAACAGGTCCTGGGGCAGGATCGGGTCAGGTGTAGTGAAAGGAGAACCCTGCGGCCTCTCTGTGCATCCTCTCCCTTTATTGTTCCGCACTCCCTGCCAAACCATCATTCTCAATATCCCACAAGGGCCTCTCTGACCCTCAACATCTGTCCCATTTTACCACTCCGATGGCAGAGAGGCGGCCTGTACGACGGGCACACTGCAGCGGCGAGCGGGGGTTTACAAACTGCTTCCAGACATCTCAAAAGTGCCGTCATCTGTAATTTTCTGCGTTTAGCCGTTCAATTTATTTGTCCGCAATTTGCTACAACTAATCACAGGTGTGTTTGCACCATCTCCGTGAGAATATGTATACGGATAAAACACACGTGAAAGTAAAAGGCAACGTTGTTTAGAAGTGAAATATCTTTAATTACTCGAGCTGTTTGCAATCGATCTCGTCCTGGAAGAGCGCTAATTCTGACCGTCAATGTAAACTCTTCACAGCTGGTAGAAAAAAAAAAGAACAACAAACAAACACACACACACACACACACACACACAAGGTCAATTTAATAGCCGTAGTGCTCTGCTCTGCTCAACCGGCAGACACACGGGGAAACACCCACACTAGACGTGTAACAGTGTGGTGCCGTGTAAGAGATCATAAACTCATGTAAGTCAAAAAACAGGATGCTATAATTTTTCTGAAGGATGTTTGGGGGCAGCTACAACATTATAATTGCATGCCAGTTTCCCCTTTGGGAGAAAATACCTTTCCCCATATGTGGCAGTGATAAAGTATAGGTTTCTCCTTTCTGGCAAGAAAGGTATATCTGCCCTCTAACTAGACAAGGGGGAGCAGTGTAGAGAGAGAGACAGGGAGGGAGATATATAGACTGCTGGAGAGACAGGAAAAGAGAACGTGAGGGAGAAAGAGAGGGTATCCAAACCGCTGTCTGTACAGTTAGTGGGTCTGGAGTGATTGCATGAGGGACAGCAGAGAGCTCCATTTACATTGTAGCCGAAGAATAAAAAGCAGCTCTGCTTTGTCAGTTTTCTGACTAGCGTCATGAACCGGGAGATGCCCATGGCTGCTCGTTCTACTTCAACGCAGTTCAATACCTGCCATCCTCACCCTTCTCCTCGTCAAAGAGAGGAATACACACACACACACACACACACACACACACACACACACACACACACACACACACACACACACACACACACACACACACACACACACACACACACACACACACACACACACACACACACACACACACACGGTCCCTCTGGTGTGTTTGTTTTTCTGTTTGTGAGCATTTGTTCCGAATCAGGCACCTGGCATCTTTTTGGGAGAGCAGGCTTCACCGACGAGGCCCCCTGGACTGTCGTATGTCTGGATGCAGACCAACACCCATCACGGCAAACTGATCAAAAGCAAAAAGGGAAGTGCAAACCTTGAACTTCACAGTCCAATATATGCATCTCTGTTGCTTATTATATTCACACACGCCAACCAAAACACCCAGACTCACAGCATGTAACCATATGAATATCTCTCCTCTGATCAAATATTCCAGAAAGCTATTTTTTTTTTTTTTTTTCCTCGTTTTCAGTCACAATTGAAATTCACTGCAGGTTAAATTGCACGCTCTCTCCAGACTGCTGTAATACCCCATAGTAGGTATAATCAAAGTAATTACAACAAACACGCAGGTGTTCCATGCTGCACGCCGCTGAACACACGCCAGTGACAGTGGACTGAGTAAACATCTCTGGAAAAAAATAAATAAAAAAAATGACACTATTTCAAATCAAGTGTCATTACGGCTACTTTATCGACAGACAGTTAGCGCACAAACAAACGGCGGTTTTCGTCATCTAGTGCTTAACGTGAGCATTTTCTGCTCCGTCTGTTCACGTTGCGTTGCTTCCACTTTTCAATTATGGTAATCTAAATCTGGTGGAGTGAATTATAGAGGAAAGACAGGATTTTTTTAAACTCTACAGCAGTATAGGAAACGTAGATACGCTCTCATAAAAATCACTCCCGATTGCATTTATAAACAAGATGGTTTGTCCACTACACCCGCAAAAAAAACTGCCTTTGATCAGTTGTGTGCATTTTTTACTTTATACTTATTTGGTTCAGATTAAAGCAGAGACGTGAAGTTGCATACAATCACATTAAAAGCTCCCCATCTGCATCCTCCAAATCTCATCTCAGTGAGAAGGAAAATGAGGAGAAAAAAAAAAAAAAAGAAAGAGAGAAGGAGGGGGAGGGGGGGGGGGGGGGGGGGGGTCAAAGAAGAGAGAGAGAGAGAAGAGAGAGACGGTGCAATTACCAAGAGCGTAGTCTGAGGGATCAACTTCACTTCAAAGAGGCCGGGCCCCGCGTCCCGTGCTCGACACAGCCCCGAGTACCAGTGTTGTGAGAGTAGGTAAACATGAGCAGATCACAAGACTGTTAATAGCAGCCAGATCTGAAGAGGTCTCCACCTTGTGCCTTCCTGCCTGCCTCCAAGATTCTCAGACAAGCCCTTGCCTGGAAGGAACATGCTCACCACGCACACTCAGCTACTTGTAAATGTATGTGTGTGTGTGTGTGTGTGTGTGTGTGTGTGTGTGTGTGTGTGTGTGTGTGTGTGTGTGTGTGTGTGTGTGTGCTCGTGAGCCTTATCCCAACATCATAAGCACACAGCACCACGCTGGAACCTTTTAAACCCTCAAAGCATGCAAAACCAACAGCTGCCATGCAAAACCTCTGAAATAATGTGCACGGTAAAACGCGCCATAGGATACATTTCCTTCGTTAAAGACGGCGATACTGCAAACTGTAGTTTCAGATGCAGAAGTTGCCGAGTACTTCCCTTGTGTGTGTGTGTGTGTGTGTGTGTGTGTGTGTGTGTGTGTGTGTGTGTGTGTGTGTGTGTGTGTGTGTGTGTGTGTGTGTGCTCCGCTTGCTAAATTATTACAGCGTTCACTTTGAGACTTATTGCCAAGAATTATCTTGTTCCAGTATGCAGCCGAGTCGGTGAGTGGATTTTCATTCATCTTTTTTGACAAAAAAAAAAAAAAAAAAAAAAAAGATACTCTGTATCCGAGGCCCCACCTCCCTGAACCCCGCTGTACAAATCCGGGGCGGGTGTCTACTGTATGTGAAGTGCATTTAACGCCCACTAATCTGTCATCACTGGATAAATACGATAAGGATGGCAGCGATTCCCCAGAAGTTATCACAGGCCTGACGGCTAAACAGGATTAAACGCTTGTCTTTATGCGACGTGGAGAGTGAACGGCAATATATTTTTTTAAGGACAGGACAGTGTTGAACCCCCCCTTTTTTCATTTCCCTGTATCTGTGACGGCAAGGTGGTATAATAATCCATAGGCTGTTTTCAGTCACATGACGAGGGTTCAAACGCCCATGTCATTGGACATTGTGTGTGTGTGTGTGTGTGTGTGTGTGTGTGTGTGTGTGTGTGTGTGTGTGTGTGTGTGTGTGTGTGCGCGCGTGTGTGTGTGTGGGGGGGGGGGTTATGCTGCATCCAACCTCGCACTCTGACCTCCCCAGAGGGGCGAAGCAAAAAGAGCCCCCCCCCCCCCCTCTTGAGGGGATCAATAAAGAATCACATGAACAGACATGATGTATATCAAAGTAAATCTTCATGTCTTCTGCATTGCTGACTCTGAGTCTCTGTGTTTGAGGCTGTTGGATTTGAATGCACTGCTTTTTCCAAACATTTAAAAAAAAAGGGAATCAACTGGAAAGGCTGACATCTGTTGGCTAGGACATGCAACTGCAGTCGAGTGGATGTTTTGTGCGGACCAGCAGGCAGACTGACGAGGTGTTATCGCATCGAGGTATGAAACGGTTCACAACCGGTGCCCTAGAAGAACTGGGCAGAAAACACTTAAAGAGGCGCAAGGGGCAAAAACTCCCCGAGTCATGAACCGAGATGAAAAGATGCCTCCAGGCTAACCTCACAGCTGAAGCGGAATCACCCTGAGTGCTTTTAGTGTGTCTTTCTCCTCGGATGTCATTTGTTAAGAGAGTAAACCCCTTCATGCTTGTGTGAAACTTAATTCCCCGGTCTGTCCTTGAGCAGTAAACTCCCTCCCTCAACCCGGCAGCTGAGAGTGACCCCTCGCTAAAAGAAAAGAAGAAAACCCAGACAGCGCTCCTCTCCTCCTCGACTCCTACCACACCAGATGTTACTTTTCGTCTGTGATTTATCACACGGTGTAGATAAGGGTAAACAAATAGTCATCGCAGTCATAACTGCAAACACCGCTTTTCCGTCTGGCTTATCGCAGGTCACAGCATACAAAGTTAGCCGACGGTGTGGAGGGGAGGGAGCGGAGTGAGGAGGGAAGAAGAAAAAAAAGAAATTTGTCAAAATTGCAGCTTTTTCCTCCGAGTCGCCAAATCGTCCTGAGCATAAACATACCGAAAGTCCTTGTGCACACGTAAACACACAGTCACATACGACCCTGAGCCTTGACCTGTTGGAATGTGTGCTCTCTGTGGAGGACGATTAGCTGGCCAGCCTCCTAGCTCCTCCAACACAGAAACCTCATTGTGATAAAGCCCAGTCAATGTTTGCTGACACACGTTATCTTCCGTCCCCTCTCTCCCAGGGCCTCCGGTCGGGATCGAGCTGCCACAGCTCTTTACAACGATTTAGGGAGCCATTTGTTTTTCAAGGAGCTGTTTACACAATGGCCATCTACCACGCGGGGGGGCGGAGGCGGACGGACGGGAGAGGGGAGTCGTTTGAAATATAAATCACAAACGTTGCCTGCTTTTATCGGCAGCGGCTCTGTCTTTTTTTTTGGTTTTCGACTTTCTGATCTTTCTGCATTCTTTATCACGGGACGGGGCGATAAGAACAAAACAAGATGAGGTTTTGTCGGGGGCTGCCAATGTGTGCAACTACGAGGAAAGAGGGAAAAGAAACACTCATCTTGTGTGTGTGTGTGTGTGTGTGTGTGTGTGTGTGTGTGTGTGTGTGTGTGTGTGTGTGTGCATGTAGAGGAGGGGAGGTGATAAAAGAGAATATTCCTCAAGGAGGATCAATAGTTGTTATTCAGACCTGCATGGGTCCCACCATAGGAAGCACTGACACCGTCCTAAGAGTCTGCCGGCCGTATTGATTTTAATTTATTTTTAACTTAGTGATGGATATGGGACATGTCATGAGAGAGAGGCATTGGTCAAATAATTACCAACATCTATTCATTAATTGGAAGGCAAAAGAGATAGAACACTCAATATTCATTACGGCCTGCAAAGACTCTGCAAATGTGCCGTCTGACACAAGGATGTCGGGGAAATATGTCGATCAGCTAATCATGCCATGCAAATCTGTCCCTGTGAGGCAGAGTGGACACAACACACTCTTTTCTCAAAAATGATTACATATTTTATTATGCTTTATTATCCGTTCCCGTGAAGACATTTTTAAAAATCCCTGAAAATTGATAATAAACATAAGACATGCTTTAAAATATCTCTGAAAGTATTCTTGGTGCATCGTCCCCAGTAAACATCTAGCACTATTAAACAGTATTAAGTATTATTTCTGTGTCTGGCGAAGCCGTTTGGTCAAAGTAGCTTCAGGCAGAGAAGCGATACTTCAATGCACACAAGAGGCCACGTTTTCTGATTGCATCAACAATCCAGTTTATGAAATTCAATCCCAAATAATGAGCCGCAATTAAAACGGATACACTGCACGAGAGAGGTAAATCTAATTAACCGAACCTGTCAAAAGTGATCAGATGACAACGTTTCGTATCACAACCGTGCAAGTTTCAGGCCTCCGCAGAACGTGAATCAGACCGCTCAGCAGATGGAAGGTGCGGCTGTTGTTGCTGTAACAGAATCAGCAGTCTTGTCATACATATGTTGCATAAATATATCATCAAAACCCTTGTAACCTGCAATAATTCGCTTGATTGGCTCAGTGAGTCGGCGTGCATCGAGTCAAACTGACCAAAAGTGGCCTATGGCTTCTTGCAGACAGGCATCCGTGGTTATTGAGCACAATCACAACACTAATTATCCTGCATGCAAGCTACTGCAGGGCTTTGCCCTTTGAGAGAGGCAGTCAAACAGCTGACGAAAGGCTGAATAATCACACGGAGCTGAATGTGCTGGGCATAGCACATGTGTGTGTGAGTGAGTGTGTGTGCAAGCTACAAACAAATATATACACACACACACACACACACACACACACACACACACACACACACACACACACACACACACACACACACACACACACACACACACACACACACACACACGGTGCTCAGATGAAATTGAGCAAGTTAAAAAGTCTTCAGATCATGTTTGTTTTGGGATTTAGTTGTGAGAAAAGCAAAGAGGCTGAGTGTCAGAGTGAGAAACCAAATCAATGCCCCCCCCCCCCCCTCATGAGCTCTTATCTCGCCTCGAGTTGCATCATAATGTTACAGCCTCCTTTTTCCCACCCAAGCCGGGGCAAGGTCGTGGTTTAGTTATGATTACTGTATGATGCACTCAGCGAAGAGACGCGCAGTAAAGAGGTCTCTGCTGAACCATAAAACTGTCAGGATGCATCACAAACGTGTCAGACGCACCGCACGCAACATCACAACAACTTAAAAAAAAAAATGAGACTCTCACTCTCCTCTCTGGGCAATCGTCACTTCCTCAACTTGACGCAGGCTGATTATCACATTAAATGAGTGTGTGCTGGAGGACAGCGAGACCACATTGATTTTAAAATATCTTAGCGCCGTGCAAAGCAATGATCAATTATTTGGCCTCCGACCGGCCTTTCTTAGAAGCCTTCGCTCCCTTAACGGCGACATGTGAAGTAGATACTCACTGCTTAAGTCACCAAAGAGAATCCATTGATTTAATCCTCGACTGTTCAACTGCAGCTCTTCTTTATCTATGCATTAGGGCTCCCCATCATCTACCAAAGTGTGGAGAGTCTTGTTATTTCTGGAGACGGGGGAGAGCGCGGAATTCTTTATGTAGCGTAAATACTGTTCCATGAATACAGACGGTGCTATTAAGCTGTGAAAATAAACCCACACCTTTGAAGAGTGGATGCTAAATGTCTGCGAGGTCTCAACGGTTGTCACAAAGAGGAAGAATAAGACGGACGGAGAGCGAAAAGAAAATTCGATCTTCTAAAGTTTTCCATTAAATGTTACCACAAAAGGTGTCTATTCGCCGCTTTGAATTCCAACGTACCCCGTGGCAAAATGTGCCATTCCACTTCACCGACACCTGCCATGGTCTCATTTCAAAGTGATTAAGATACTCATCAAATTTATTTTGCTGGAGAAACATCAGTAAGAGGAATATGATTTATTTCCCCCGAGGTCCCTGCGGAGACTAAATTTTGACACATTTCCACACTCGGTTTGAAAGCAGGACGGTAAATCACACTACACCACGGGGGCCGGGAAGCAAACTGCACTTCGGTCCAATTTTTAAGGCTACAACCCCCCCCCCCCCCCCCTAACCAAAAAACCCAGCCCCCTTGCACCTCAATCCACGAGCTCAATGGAGGGAGGCAGCATAAATGCACCATCAGCATTGAGGTTTGGCTGAGCTGCTACAAGGATATTATGTTCCAAATTCTCCCCAGCTGGAGTGAGGAGAGGCTCGTCCATCTCCTTCTTTTAACCCAATCCTGTTCCACCAAAAGAATAACCCTTGCTTCTTTTTACATCCTCCATCCATCCTCCTCCTCTCTCTATCTCCACAATTCAATATTTAAACAATCGAGTGCCCGAGAAGAAGCGTTGGAGGGCATCAGGGGAGTAGGGAAAAGAAATAAAAAACACTGAAAGAGGGTGAGAGAGAGAGAGAGGGGAGGGGGGGGAGAGCGAGCGAGAGAGAGAGAGAGAAAAGGAGCGAGCTGCTGGGGCAGGTGAAAGCCGGCCGCATACAAGGTGGCGATTAGGGGAAAGTGGCCCTGTGTGAGGCAAGAGGAACATCTGCGCCTATTACCGCAGCACACAAAAGACCAGGAGGGTGGGGGGGGTGGGGGGGGGGGGGTCTCCAACATGAGCGGGGCCTCACCAAACACCACAGGCTGAATTGCACGGCACCAATTTGGGGCTTTCAGCACTGCTCGTCATTAGCATTTGAAAAAGCGAGGCAGGAGCTAGCTCAGTGAGTAACTCACGGGTCGAGGCAGAGGAGTGTGACTCAAGAGCTTGGAGGAGCTGGGAGCCCCCCCCCCTCTCCCCCCCAGCCAGCCCCATGCCTAAAGCACCTTTCAGGGAGAGGTCTGTCGAATGGAACATGTTGTGGAGTCATATCTAGAGTATCGCCATTTAAGATTATGGAAGATTATGCAAAAGACAGGGGGGACAGAATGTGAACACAATTCGGTAGAGAAATGATAATATATATATATATAAATATATATTCTCAGAGAAAGCACTTTACTGAGACTTTTCATGTATGATGCTATCATACGCTTTTCCAAGAAGTTGCCACAACTCCGTACTTCCAGCATCTGACCATGAACCAACTCGCTACGCGGAGAGAAACGCAAAGCCTGCATCCATACGCATCACTGCATTTAGCATCTCTGCATGGCAAATGAATGTTTCAATTTGACTCCCAACGTATTTTGAATAACTGTATTTCAAAGTGTGTCAACCTGGTTGAAAAACACAGCTAATGGATGGCAAAAGCATGAAAAATAAAACACTCATTCTGGTGAGCGGTGCATCAAACTTGTATACTGTATTGCACTCTTTTTCAGAATTGAGAACACTTGGGAAGGAGATGTATTACTTATTTAAATGCCACAAGGCATATATCTGTTTGCTTAAATATTCCAATTTATTCCAAGACAGTAAGTGCCTTGCTGGAGTGAATTATGGATGGTAAATCAAGACGCTGAGTTATTAGTTATGACACCATAAGGTTCTGTCTTCGTCAATATGTCCCTCTTTGAGATTGGTATTATTTAAATGATGAATGTTGATCTGGCAAGCTGATGAGCAATCTTGATTTGAGGAACTCAACTGTACACCTAATCTAAAAAGGCAACAACACAGTGCAACATTATAAAACAGGAAACACAAAACAAAAATGAACGTTGGTAGGATTTACGGTTAATTAAGACCACTGCGATTCCATTTGCCATTAGGAAGGTCATGACAGAAGCAGTTCAGGTGGACTTTGGGCTTCCTCACACTTCTACTGCTTCTGAAAAATGACCTTCTCTCTCTGTGGGACTCATCTGTGAGAACAAACACTGTGCTTCTAACGGCCCACAGCCGAGCACTCGCTGTTTAAAAGACAACATTAATTTAGCCTCAGGTTTCAATTTAAGCACTTCAACAATAATTTGTGTTCGAGGTCATTGTCCAAAACTATATGCTTTAATTGACTATTATCACCATTGTTTTTTTCCTAAAGGCCAGTATTATCTGATTACCTGAATCCCTTAAACTCCATCTATACTATTGTGTTACTGGGGATGAAAACACAAGCCTTGGAGTCTGTAAATCACATTACAGTACCATTACACAGTAGCTGGAACAAATTCAAATTCAAAATGCTGCATGATTTCCCCCCCGATTGTAACATTTAAAAGTTCATAACTCACTTTACTATCACAGACAGCACTGATGTACGGATGGGAACACAATAGGTTACAGTCAGCAGGAAGGGCTGACCCTTCTTCTTTGATACAAGTACATTTCTCTTGATCTTGAGCTAGATGTGTAAAGACACAACAATACATTATGCATGTTAGAGAAGTAATTTGGACCCATCCGATGAAATTCTGCATTAGCGAACATTAGAGCAGGTAGGTTCAAAGGCAGGTCTTCACGCAACTATGACCACGCATGCTGAAACCGAGAAGATCAACCAGGAAGCATCGCCGTTACTTCAGAAGGCATTACAGCGTGTGGTTCTCATCGTTAAGACTGTTTGTGTTTCCGGGCCGTGGGGTGACAATGGTGAAACATTAAAGCAGGTTTTGAACTGAATATTAAAATGCCCCCCCATCATCAGCTGAGAAACCGCTTTGAAAAGGTTTCAGGATTTCAGGGCACATGAATGTTTGATACACTGCTGGAGGAGTGATGCATGTGGGCTACATTGTGCTTGAGAAGCACGCAGTCTGAAGGTCATCAGCTCTAATTGTCAGACGGACAAAGTCTTGATTGCCGCAACAAAATTCCCACAAGGTTCGTACGATGCGCGAAATAAGGCAACAGCAGAGGCGTCAGCACATTTTCACGTTGAAGCAAAAAGAAGGGCATTTAGGTCAAGTATTCGAAAGGAAAGCCAATAGGATCCAAACATGGCAACATGCATATTGATAGAAAAGTCTTCATAAACTGTGAAGATTTGTACGCCACTACCACGGTCTCCGGTTCCACCGCTACGCTGACGACACCCAGCTGTACGTCTCCACCATCACAGACATAAAGACTCGTCACTTTCAAAACTGCACTTAAATCTCACCTATTTAAACCTGTGATGCTAGTTTTGTACCTTTTTGTTTAGTTTCTTATATTATTATGTCATCTCTCTTCCTTGTTTATAATGTTATTGCGGTTACTGTTTCTGTCTTTACCATGTAAAGTTCCTTTGACTACCTTTTAAAGCACTATACAAATAAAATGTAGTATTATTATTATTGTACATAATACATCAACTGTCTGTGAATGCACTTGTGTCCTCACTTGTAGTAGGATAATAGTTATTTGCATCCTTGCAAATAGTGATCACTGTGTTCCAGCAGGCCTCTAACCTCTCCATCAGTGCAGCAAAGCAGGCGCCGGCTCAATCCTCTCCCAACACATGATGTAAATGCTCCGTGGTGCACATTTAATGTGATGTCATTGTACTATTGACATCCAGGGACGGACCGGCGGCCGAGGCTGATTTGTTTAATATCTAGTTGAGAGAATTCTATTGACTTTCCCCTTTTTCCTCATCTGCTTGCAAGATGAAAACATATCTTCCTACTCAGAAGCTCTGACCTAATATGACTTTCTAATGTTTTTTCAGAAGGACATACTATAATGCATATGTATGTGTGTTTGTGCGCACTGTATGCACGCGCGCGTGTGTTCGGCTCCATTCAGGACTTCTATCGATATAAGCCCGGCTTAATCCTTTCACTCTGATGGCTTCAATGACAGCGGCACACCATCAGATAAGAGGTCATTGAACTGCAGCAGCCACCTCTTCATTCAGAATAAATGGGGTGCACCAAGAGTGCACCTTACTATGTGCAGCATTGCTCTGGTCATAATGAAAATGTAATGCATTTTGGGATCCAGCTGCCATCACTACCGCACCAGATAGAGCCGATATCGTTGATATCACTCCTGTAACTTGCCGAATTTGTCCTTTGAAATGATGCACATACAAAACAGAAATTTCAACATTTGGTATGTATGAACTTACTCTCCGGGTGTCTTTAAAAAGAAAAATTCAATTCAAACTATTTGTGAGCCTCTTGGCTCAATCTTAGCGGCATCATGAGTGCAAATCTTTATTGCCTGTATATTTTCGGGCTGAAATTGAAACAACTGGATGTACCTTTTAAAAAGTGTCCATCAACCTTGAGGCCAATACGAGACACGCATCGATCAAAGTCCACGTCGCGCTAATGCTCTCTCCTGTATCCTGGCACAGCGTGAGCATATGGGGCCGTAGATATTTCCTTTTGCTTGGCTAACCATTCGGGTTGAAAGGAGTACGTGGCACGGGGAGAGAATTCTTTCTAAAAAAAACATTTAATATCCACACGGGTGTTGCTTTTTTTTTTTGTTGCTCTGTCTGTCTCCAATCCCACTGAGGGACATGAAAACCAGAGACCACGGACAACCTTGATTGAGGCACAGCTGAAACATGCTAATGCCCTGATTTTGTTTTCATTGGGAGGGCTCCCTGGCTGCGGCATATCATTTGATTTTTGCATGCATCGAATCGCTCCGTGTGAGCTGTCACAACATGTGTTTCTGTCTGCCGACGCCTCAACGAGCACCTCTCTTTGAGCAATCATCTTGGGGACAACGCCGGGTGTTTATTTTGGCAGAAATCCCATCATGCATTCATGCCCATTTCCTTTGGTCCGAGCAGTAGCCCTGCGTGGCATCATAAACTAGACTGAAAATAGAAAATGCAGATATGGAGGCCTGAGCGGTGCACAAACAGGATGATTTGAAGATCCCCACAAGCTTTTAAGTGCTTCACAACCTGAGCAATTTGCAGTAAACTAATTATAACCCAATTTTCTAATCTCTCTCTCGTTGTCGTTGCTATTTTCCACCTCTCTCCCTGGTTCTCTACAGCCTTGATGGTTTAAAACCTGGCCCATTAAAACAACCAGCGCTTTTAATGACAGCATGTTAACGCAGCACAAAAAGAACATTCTCCTTTGCCTTTTCTTCATTTAAATTCAATTATCCTCGAGAACAGTTAGACAGCGAGGGAATAATAATAATAATGAGGGGTATGCACAGGATGAATGTGTGCAATGGCCGCGCTGTGACATCTTTTGTTCTGTTTTTCGGATTGGCAAGATAATGGCGAGAGCTGCTGCGAGGGGGGCCGGGAAAAGTGGAGCTCACCGCGCAGGTTATCTTTCATGGTGTACAGGATAATCACGGAGTGGTGAAAGCTGGGGAGCAGCAGAGACGTATCTTCTTGGAGATCAAGGTCAAAACAACTCAAAGGAAGGTGGAAATTCAGTTTCAAAAACACTCACAGCTGCCCGAAACATATTGATCTAGCTCCTCTTCCCCCTACCTCCAAAGTCATTTCTCTGATAGACTCTGGTAGAAATACATTATTTTCTTGTCATATCCACCACAATGGATCACTGTTAAGAATACACTGCACTTATAGAGAGAGTAGAGGGAGGAACGCTAAGAGCACGGCGTGCAATATTTGAAATAACAATGCACAGAGTGACCTCTGCTTTCCATCAGTCCTGTAACACTTTCCCATTCCACAAGCTGAAATTTCCATCAATCCCAAACGCAGGACTACAAATTAAGAGCGTCAAGAAGCGGACATCTGAGAACACCACTAAGCCAGGTGAGCTCAGAGAATGACAATTTGTCAAGTGTGGAATTGCTATAATTAGGGGTTTAGGGTATAGATAAATGATACGTGTCCAGTCTGGACTCCAGCACGCCTTTAAAAATGCATAGCTCCTTTATACACGGAATCACTGTGCAGAAACTTTACACAGACAGATCAATAACAGCGCCGAGCACCGAGTCCTCCAAGGCATTGCAGTAAGCTCAGCCACTGATGTATCTGAGCCAAGTGGCCTTTGCAACAAAGGAATAGCAACTCCCTCTTATTCCTTTGATTTATGCCCTTGGAAGTTGGCACATATTCCCACCAAAGAGCGTCTAACTATCCCATTGAAGCGCTTGATGTTAAGCAAAATTGTTATCCTTAATTCACAAAGAGATACAGATCAAAGTATGCGAGACAGGCTTCAGTGAATAGATCATTTAGCATTTGATTTTAATTCTTTCAAACTGATACAAAATATTTTCCAATGCTTAGCAGGTGGCGACGGGTAGCGACCGTGTTCACGAGGCCCCAAATTGTGCATCAAAAGTAAGGAATTTAGCTCCGTTGTCTTCTTAAAATCGCGTATCGTCACATATTGCATTTAGGTCGTCTCAGTGCTGACTGACTGCTGGATGGTGTTCAAACATTGTCACTTCCAAGTCCTCCACCTCTCCTCCTTTGTTCCGAGCACAAATCCTTCTTTTATTATCCAGGCAGCAGAGGAAGGTTCTGACCCCACTTCCCTGTTGCAGTTCCCTCCCCGTTTGATGCTCGCCTCCCCCTCTCTTGGATTATTGTAATACTCTATGCACTTGCTTTGATGTAGTAGCCAATGCGCAACTTGTAGCCGGTGTGGAATTCGATGGAGCGATGACCCGACGGATGAGAAAGCGCAACAAACGGCTTGTGTCAAATGTGTGCATTTGTTCTGGGATTTGCGAAAAATGCAAATTCTATGTTTGTATTTCTGGACAAAGTCACCTCTACTCACAGCATGCCAAGTAACTGTAATTTCACAGTAATCGCATTGAGTCGAGAGTTGTAAATGCCACAAATGATCCGATGCTGCCGTTAATAACCTTGAATGTATTGAGTGAGGAGCAACTTAGAAACAATGCAAATAAACCTTGTATACTGTCATCTGTTTAAAAGGTATTTAATCATTCAATCAATTTGTCAAAGTCAAATTCAAGAGTAGGTGGTGCAACTACTGTACATACAGTACCTCGAATTATCTTCTGCCAGAGTAATTTATTGACTGAGGACTTAATTGATTTACTGACACGATCCTCAAAGTCACCGCATCTGAAATGTTCCAGAAGAACAACAGCAGTGGATGAGTAGCTTATCCAGCTAATTAACTGCTGTTAATCAGATAAAGATGAATCTAATCATCCATTTATGAGATAATCCTCTGACAGAAAAAATGTAAATCGTCTGGACTCAAGCAAAGTACAATCAAACAATAAACAAACAATACATTCTGATGACTCGCATCGCTGTGTGGCGATCCCAGCATGTGACAAAACGGTTCAACCATTCACATCCTACTAAATCTGAGCATCGACATGGATATAGTGAGCCCATCGCTCTCCTCAAGGTTGAGGCTTATTTTTCCCCCAATAGTGTGGAGAGAAAAAAAAAAAAGTAAATTGCTTATGGCCAAAACCCTGACTTCAAACAGCACAGCTGAAAAGGAAGTCAATATATGAGTCACATCAGGCAATCCAGGGAGCAGACAAGGCCGGGCTATTCTGAGATCAGAACCCCCCCCCCCCCCCCCCACGCAACGCAAGGCATTCTAGGTGACCGAGTTCATGTTGATGAAACTCACCTGTGTTGGGATCTGACAGGGCAGTTCTACCGAGATTTGAACACATCAATCATTAATAAGAACGACGCAGCGGCGGTGGCTACACGAGGACCAGCAGGAGACGGTGACACAAGCCGTGCGCTCTTTGAGTCTTTTTCCCCGGCTTCACAAACACACACTTCACCCACACACACTTCACCTACACACACACACACACACGCCAACAAGCAGTTTTCTTCGGTGGAATAATTGCGTGCCACCCCCCGGCTGTCGAGCTATGTCACTGTCTCGTTAGCGCCGGTATTGGCTCCGTCGTACCTGGTAGCATCAGGAAAAGGTCAGAGTGGCGGCGTCTGCACCGTCACACTGAGCGCGGGCTGGACAGACGCAGCAGGTTCTGCCCCGTCTGTCTCAGCAGGCCCGATCCAGGGAGGTTGTTTTTTTTTTACACAAGCACCTCAGAGAGGAGCGTGTCTGTTTGGTTCCAACCTGTCAGCTGAAAGCATAGAATAAAGACTTTAACACAGCAGCATAGAGAGTGGAGGATCTGTATTTAAGACGGTATTGAAAATCACGTCGTCGGGATTTCATAACACCCTGGTGAACCGTAGTACTGTACTAGGGCCCACGCCTAGCGCAAATAAGGTTCAGTAAGGTTAGGGATGCATCAATACCGATACCAGATATTGGTCCAATATGGACTCAAATAGCTGGATCCAGTATGGGAGACAATAGGTCGATTTGGTATTGGATCGGAACAATTGGGTACATCTATTTATTTATCTGTTACGTGTTGTTTGCCTTACACACATCAGAATGATCCCAGTGTGTCCCAAACAGTGAGGCATGCAGCTCATTAATTAAACACTGGTACTGGATCAGTACTCGGTATCGGCTCAGGTATTGGTAACGGGACTTAAATCTTTTCTACACATTCACAAACCTGAATTTCTCGTGGTGAATTCTTTTTTTGTCACAGGTTTATTCAGAGGTAAAATACGACCTGTGAAATCACCTTTGAACATGACTTCCCCAAGCTCGGTATTTGAGCGAGCCCGTAAAATTGTTATATTGTAGTACTTCGTCAAAATCAGTGATGTAAAATGTGGCGCGCATGTTAATTAAGCCTCAGTTTGAAGCAGCGGCCCTCACATGCAGCGCTTACAGAACAGCCGCTCACACCGCTGTGCTCCCGCCGTCTCGTTTCCCTCCTTCACAGAACCGAGTTTGACTCGCATAAGCAGCCCCGAATGTGTTTTGAGTTTTGGAAACAGCAGTGATAACAGTATTCAGATCGGGGCGTGGATGAAGGCTGACAGGTGGAGAGACGCAAACAGGAAACCTTGCTGATGCCCTGTCTGCCGAACCCCTCTGATACGCGTCCAAACTCTGACGGGAGAGAGACAAAAAAAGCTCGACCCAATTTATTTCACTCTGTTGAGAGCCTTTCATTTTTTGTGACTGGCGCCAGTGTGCTTATCAACTGCAGAACTATTAGCGGTATCAAATCAATGTGTCCATTGCTCTCTCTTGCCTCCATTGCTCTCTTTTTTTCCTCCCCCCTCTTTCTCCTCCCATCCCTCCCTCTCTCTCTGCCAGACAGGTCAGATATTAGAAACCTGTATTATCGGGTCTTTCCAGGATGCTGGTGGAAAAGTTGATTTGCAACGCCCGATTGAATCTACTTATCCTTCATCCCTCTCCAACCCCCAGCCAGCTGCCCCAGCAGACAGGAGCCCAATGGCCTATCTACACTGGAGGTGCCAAGGAATAAAAATATCCATCTACAGAAAGAGGGGGATGGAAGGAGGGAGGAAGGGAGACAGAGAGAGGGAAATGAAGAGAGGGACAGAGTGTCGGCCCACATGTCACAGCTTTGGACAGCTAGGGGGGAGTGTGTGTGTGTGTGTGTGTGTGTGTGTGTGTGTGTGTGTGTGTGTGTGTGTGTGTGTGTGTGTGTGTGTGTGTGTGTGTGTGTGTGTGTGTGTGTGTGTGTGTGTGTGTGTGTGTGTGTGTGGGAGGGGGCAATGTACTCCTTGCCTCTTCCCATAGCAAACCTTTATCTACTTGCATTATACATCCATTTATCAGTCAGCAAACAAAACATGTCACGCCCCCCCATCCTGAATCCCACCAGCTCACGCCACACATCCGCAGAGCAAACCTTTCACACAAAGTTAAATTAGTGAAATCCCTGAAAGGAGGCGAGCAGAGCAAAGGTCACAAGAGGGAATTCATTAAATGACTGTAACTTGCGCTAATGGCAGCTAGCTCGCGATAAAGGAAAACAGAGAAAAGAAATATTTATCTGTTGACCGGGGCTGCCACGGCTGAGTGGCCGTCGGTAGCACAAAGGGAGCCATTATGGCTTTATCTTCGTAAATAGCGGGTGGAAAGCGAGTCTCGGCTGCAGACGGAGGGGATGAAGGGATGACGGAGGAGTCGGAGAGAAGGGGAGGAAGCGGGTGAGGTGACTGATGAGGAGTGTGTGGAGTTGTGGCTGGTGGAGGAAAAAAAAAGAAAGGGGGAAGAATACACAGAGTGGCAGCAGAGGGGGGAAAAGCTCCAGAAAGGCCGCCTTCAACGGTGGCGGCGTGTGAGGGAGGGGGCTCAATTTGTGAATGCAATTACAGCAGACCTCCCAAGTTTGACTACTGAATCGAATCAACACTGTGGTGGCAACTCGAGTGCCTAATTTCATTCTGCGTGCCCTTCGTTCTCCAGACAAAACGGACAATTAGAGTAATGACTGTGGCAGGTGTCGTCATAAAGAGGTGTCACCAAAAAAAAAAACTTGACGGCTACGACAAGTAAAAACGCCGAGTCGCAGAGAGCCGAGCGGCTCGGAAAGCTTTGCGCTGCTGCTGCTGCTGCTGCGACAAAGCCACAGATCCAGCAGGACAGCTGTCGATGGTGATGCAAATGTCATCTGTTGTTTGGATGGAGCTTAGTGAAGTTCAGTACTTTGACTTTAATCTCAGACACAGTCGCTCCCTCTAAAAAGACTCCCCCCGTGCAGAACCCTTTGAGTTATTGGCACGGCTGCACCTGCAATTAAAGCCCCCAAAACAAACTCCATTACCACCAACGTGTCTTTTGGTTTTCCTGCAGACGCTTTCTGACGTCTGAGCCAAATGATGTTTGACTTTCGGGCCTTGGAAACTTTTAATGGAGTTCATTCTGCAATCAACCTGGCCGGGGAAGCTGAGTGAACTCTGACTTTGTCATATTGATCGCCTCCAATGTGTTTACTGGCCGAGGTCACCAGAATCCCTTCTCCGGCCTGTAAAGGGGTCAATAATGTCAATACAGTAAATTAGGTAATCCTGCAGTAAAACATCCCCGGATGGTCAATTTCCATTTTAGTAAAACTTTATATGCGTGACACACAATTACGGCGACGAGTCAACATGCCAAGTTGTCACGTTCTCTCGCCAGACAAAGAGAGATTGAATCAGGACGAGGCAGCAGGACGTACATCTAAAGGGGAGGATCTATGAGTAAACAAATTACCTTTTGTCAAGTCCAATGATAAATCACTCCTCTATCGAAGATGGGGGATTAGTGGCGATTAACCCTTTACTGCCTTGGCTCAAAAGAGATACAGGTCAATAGGACAATATATATTTATTTATTTGGTGTTGCTCGGCAGAAACGGTGAGTTTCTCCTCTTCTCAAATGAACTTCCAGTCAGTAATACTGGAATTAGAGGCTTATGATGAATATTTATATTGTTCTTCAGTTGATTTAATCAAACTTTACTTCCTCATTGTTCTGGTTTTCACAGATGTTTTCTATAATAAAGGGCCTATGCATGAATAAAAACAGTTTGTAGTTGTTTTCTTTGCCGGACGCATCGAGGACTTCCTGAAAAATGTGAAAAACTGCAAAAGTTTGATTGGACCTCAGAGCCGGGAGGTGCCTTTCATCCGTTACAACAATAAAGAACTACTTCTTACTTCTAGGCACAGGAGCTGCTCCTCATCATCCGACTCTTCCATATTATGTTTCCTAGCCCAGCCCTGCATTGCGTTGGGCTAAACTTGTATGGAACTACTGAATCACTGTTAAATCAAACAAATCAAAGATCGCCTTGAAAACAGATTTCAAACCACGGCTGCAGTGCTATGTATGTATGCATGCCTCTCGTGTGTGAGAGGTGCCCACAGGAGCAGAAATCAGGTATAAGACTTTCAGACAGAACTCATTTTCTGTAGCTGTAACTTCTGAAGCATCAAACTGATCAAACTATGACGTTAATTGTGTTTTTGGAGCTGTTACAAAGGGCACAAGACAACTTTTCACAATAGTAGTAGTAGTAGTAGTAGTACAACTGGGCCACTGGACACTCCTAATCTAACAAATGGTTGGTAAAGTGTAACCTGAGAACTTACAGTATACTGTATATATTCACATATACATGTCACATAAAGTCAACCAAACACATCGCTGCAATCAGATATTTCTGTCAAGTGTTCCAAAAGTCTGCCTCTTTACTTTTTAAAAAGAAAGAAAGTTGATTGAACCATCAGTCTTACGCTTTGCGGTCATTTTCAAGACATAGTTTGTGCTTAACGGCAATTTATAGAGTCAGGAATAAAGAGGAGCATCAACGGCATATACCTACTCCAGGGAACACACGGTGGCATCAAAGGAATAACAAAGAGGTGAGTGTAATATTTATGAAAGCTCACCAAAAGAGAAATATTACTTGAAGCGCTGCAGTTGAATTTGCATAAGACTTGCAGCATGTGATAATGGTAATACAGATTCAGACAACTTCTGTTCACTGTTTTGAAATATAAGACTACTTAACAGCAGATGAGGCTTTTCTTTGTGAGTGAATGAATCGTGGCATCGTTCCTGGGGTAGAGAGACTAGATGGAGATTCGTGCAATTTCTCTCTGCAAGATAGCTCCACTATTCAGCACTATAAGATAAACATAACCCCAAAAAAAAAGTGCCACAATTTTCTGAAAGCACTGCCCATTTAGTTCTGCCCAGGGTGGACACAAAAGGTTGAGCCAGCGGTGAATATTGGAAAAGCTAACCGTAGGGTTTGTGTAATCATTGGGAATGGTCGGGGGGGGGGGGCGGACAGAAGCATCAAGCTCCCGTAAAGCACTCCAGACAGACACACATCACGCCGGGCCTCCTGAGCTGGGAGTCCTGGGCAGGGCCTATTGCCTGATACCACAGGGGAAATAAACGGCCTAAAATAGGCACAAGGGCAGGAAATGGATTTTATTGGAGAACTAATCAAGGGGGCCGTTTTAGTGGGGCACAATTTAGATTTTGATTGGATTCCTACTGACATCGGGGTTATCAATGTGTCTCATACTGGGAGGTGTAATTTGATCTTTGATGTCCACACGGTGGTCTTGATGCATGTCCTGCTGCATGGGCAATGACTGCTGTGCATGTGTTTGTTACAGCAGCGTGTGTGTGTGTGTGTGTGTGTGTGTGTGTGTGTGGGTGGGTGGGTGTGTGTGTGTGTGTGGGTGGGTGTGTGTGTGTGTGTGGGTAGATGCCAGTGTGTGTGTGTATGTCAGGCAGGGAGGTGCAGATAGTAGCTGCTATTGTGGCTCAAGCCACTGCCCTCTTTGACTGAAGTGCCCTTCTTGTCCAGAATGAGTAAAAACTCTTAATTTGCTGTTATTATTCTCCCTGAAATAAAGAATGACCTGGAGTCTGCAACATGGAGATTAAATCTAGACTACTCAGAATAAACATGACATTTCACAATTGGAATTGAGAGTAGAGGGAGGGTAAAAAAACAAAACATATAAGCGTGCATGATGTTATATAGAAGTATTAAATTAGAGAGCATATTTTGGGTGCAAAATGAAGTGCATCAACATGAAAATGACATCATAACAGAGGCCTTATATCCAAAACCCCAGCACTGCAGCGTGCACAGACGACCGCTTATCAATGACACAACAGTAGAGCCTCAAAATAAAGAGAATAAAAGCAGAACACGTGACAAAACTCAGTCAATTAAAAACATGACCGATAACACACAACAATACCGCGGCGGGTGTAATGAGCTGCATTACGGTACATGAATCAAACAGCTCGACACAGCAGAACAAAACATCTCCAAAGCAGACATGTATGCATTCACATTAACCTGCAGAGCGACTGCTGCCGTAAAACACACGCTAAGCAGCGCCGTGTTTGCGCACACATGCACGCGACGCTACGTTGTCTGAAGACAACTACAGCGTGTGTTCGTTTCACTTACCTGGTCTGAAGTGTCACAGCACAGCGAAGTCGTCCTCAATCTGCTCCAGGTTCAAGTGTTCAGCTCGTCCATCCAACCAGCGGAAAGGCCTCACACTCCTCACTGAAGGTGAAAGTCTGTAAGCGAACAGAGAATTCACCTGCACGGTCCACCGTGTGCAGCACGTTCACCAGGCCCAGTGGCACCTGTCGATCAAGTGACGACCTCCTGAGCGCGTTTGATTTGTGTCACTTAGCACAGGGGCTGGGTGGTGCATTAAACCAGTCGAATAAAAGGTATTGATGCGACCCTGTGTTACCTAAGGGGAGGTATGGTGACGTTAACCCATACATCTGGCACCAAGTCACCAAACCAGTGAACGTTTACATTTAGAAGATAAGGCGGTTATAGGATATATGGGGCTACAGGCCTTTTTTTTGCACACGTCACGGTGATGCTCGTGGCTAGTGAGGCTACGGCTCTACATAAGTCAGACTTACAAATATATGAAACCAATAGAGCAGCTTAAATCACCATTCAACTGGCAGCTTGCACATTGACTATTGGTTGTTTTTCATATTTCATATCAGCATTCTTTACACACACACACATATAGGTAAGGTACGTTTCAGAAGCGGGGCGCTCGCGAGCGTCACCGGCGATACTCTGTGTAACAACCCCGGATGTATAAAGAGAAGAACAAACACATAAAAGGTTACTTTACCTGTCCGACGATGAATTGCTGTTGATTTGGTCACATTTCCCTGTTTTTTGAGACATTTTTAAGCTTAGATAATGAATCTTACATTTTCGCGGTCAAAGCAAAATATAAGAAGATGAAGTGAAGTGTAGAAGAAGAGCAACGACAGAACAAGCATCAACCCGACCTGTGGGCTCTCGCACGCCCCCTTCAGTGAGGCAGAGGTAGTGTTGGAATCATACAATTATTTTAGCATTATTTGTTTTTTACTCTGTCTCCCCTGACCGCACGTCCCTGGGTGCTACAGACATTTTATATCAGTGACCATAGAGTATAAAAGTATCGAGTAAGTCCGTTTGAGACTAATAAAACTCTGTGCTTTCCCCATGACCTTTTAAAGGAATACAGTAAATATATGTTTTCATTTTTTATTATTATTATTTATGGAAATGGAATGGGCAGTAGTGCTGACAGTTGCAGCACCTCTTAGGACAAGGTATTAAAAAAACCCAATAAATTGATTTTTTTTTAAAAAACACTTAACGTTAAGATGAGTGTTATCCTACTGGGATGAGAAGCCTGATCAAAAGCACTGCAATCATAATAAAAACGTCAAGTATTAATGCGCTCAGATTAACATGATCAGTAAACACTTTGCTTTCCTTCATAATTATGCCAGAAATATCAGAGAGGTTTGTAGCATAACCAGTCAGGTTTTAAAGCACAACTTCTCAAACACAGCAAGAAGCTAGTTGATCTTAATGATCAGTAGTGAAGAACATTAATTGTTGCATACATAAACTGTGGGTTGCATATTAATTGGGATGGCATGATTTCAGCAAAGATTGGCCTATTTGCACTCTTATTCCATCACTGCATCATTGATGATGGAAACGAGTAGGAGCTTGTTATATAGACACACAAAAAAAATCATACAGAAAATGTTTTCCCAATAAATTATGCAAGAGACATGCTTTTCTCAAAACCTTCTTTATTTGTGCACTTTCAGGATCTGTCATTTTTGTCTCTCGCTTGAGCAGCAGAGACATATTTACTGTTAACGGTTCTTTATTCACAATAACAACTTATTTCTTGAAGACAGATGTCAAGCATGACAACAAAACAGCAGTAACAAAAAAAAAGCAACAATGCAATTATTAATAACAATGCTATTATAGAGGAATCAAATAGTAATGATTCACGATAGAAAAACTTTTGGACATTTGACGTTTGTTCGGAGAGTGGAAGTGCTTCTCCACTTGGGTGCTGATGTTGCTCTCTGTGTCTTGGATGTGCACTGGTGTTGCATCATTTGTGCTCATCGCAGATCAATATGAAGCCATGAGTTAATGGACCAACGTTACACTGAGCAATGTGTCTGAGAGTGTGTTCAGTGGTACTGATCTAGCGGTCAGAAAGGACCAAATGCAGCTTTCAAATAATATGTTTTAGTCACCGAGGTCTCCAGTAGTAGTAGCAGTAGCAGCCAGGTAGTATGCTGCCTCTGTTCCAGCCTCATCAATGATCAATATCACAGCAAACAAGCATCCCAACTTCATTTTTTTTGTACTAATTAGGAACAGAATAAGCCATGAATTGGCAGTTATCAAACAATGAAAATGCACATCTGTGAACAGCGTGTTCTTTCATTCACTTTCATTTGCATGCTGGCTTCTACACCTCACTTGTCTGCAAGTTCTGCCCATACCATCAGGTGTCATGAGAAGTGTATTTTTATTTAATGGGACATCTGGTGTGCTGACTAGCGTATGTCGACCCAATTTAGCTTGCGATAACGTTGGCATGTTCTGCCAAAGTGCTGTCCAAAGAGTGCGCACTTGACTGGACACTTACCGGACTGCACCGTTCAAGGGTCGGCGCTGAACGTATAGTCTGGTGTGCATGTGTATTTAATATTGATGCAGCAGAATAACTGAGGATGAAGGAGCGTGTATGACGAGACGCTTATGGACATTTTTCTGTTTTGCAGTTTCCTTCAATATGTTTGAAGTTCTCCTATACGTTTTGACATTGAAAAGTACTTATAATATCCTGTTCTGCTGAAAGGAAGAGCAGCGGCTCTAAGTCCAACACTCTCATCTCATTTAAGTTGCAGCCAACACCGAGCAGTGCCAAAATATCATCAAAACCAGGCGGCTTTGATGCCCGGGCCAAGACTTTAAAGACAGAGGAATGTGGTAGTGAGGGCTAGTGCCAGGTGTATACCAGAAGTGTAATTAGGTCTGAATCAAATTATAAAGCAGCACACAAAATATAATGTCACATGTTTTCAGTGTGTTACTGTTACTAAGATTGCAGATGCTTGAGGGATGATACAGAGAGAGAGAGAGAGACCACAAAAGGTTCAAACAACTCCTCTGCACGTGAAAAGCACGTTTGAGTTAGAAAGACGTGTTCCGACAAAGGCGTCAACAACTGAGACCAGACTCAAAGTGAGGCTGGCGGAGAAGGCTTCACAAACACAGACTGACCCAGACCGCTTTTCATGCCTTGACAGCTCATTCAGCGTCCACAACTGTTTTCATG
Organism: Cebidichthys violaceus; assembly: GCF_023349555.1. Taxonomy (NCBI): domain Eukaryota; kingdom Metazoa; phylum Chordata; class Actinopteri; order Perciformes; family Stichaeidae; genus Cebidichthys; species Cebidichthys violaceus. Next base: position 1,217,668 of record NW_027176583.1, read on the forward strand.
CGTGGGGTGTTTGCGAGATTAAAAGCACTTCAACGCAACATGCGATGTTTGCATGTGAATAGAAGCCATACAGGGAATGTCACATCACTTATCTTTTGTATAAAACTGTGGTGCTCCTCTTGTCAGCCGCAAATAAGCCCATTGTATCCTGCTGATAAAAGGCAATCAAACAAAGTATATAATTGTGAAGTCAAGCATTAATTGCCTGTATAACTACCGCCTAATGCCGAAATAATTAAGAATGTCTCTTACTGGGGACTGGCAATGCAATTATCACCTTGATGATTGCTATACAAAGACATTTAGAGGAGGGAGACAGAAAAGGAGAGAGAAGCAAATAACTAAAATGACGGCGATAATGCAATTAGAACGTGGCTGAGAGGGGAAGGAAACAAAGGGGAGATCGCCTCAAGGCTTCTTCCAACAGGGTTGCCATGTCTACACACTGCATTCGCATCCTTATAATGTCACACAATTACATTAAATAAGCATCCGGAGCTGTGCAGGGAGCTTGTGCAGCCCTTACGTAACTGTTTTAGTACCTTTTTGTCTTGCAGTACCTTCAGTATCTGCAAAGAGTTGGCTGCTTGATGTGTCACTACCTCCTACTGCCCCCCCCCCCCCCCCCCCCCACCCCCACCCACCCAGCTGATTCAAAGTTCATTCAAAGTGAGCAGGTGTCAAGCAATGCTTCACTTTAGACATTTACTTTAAACCTCCATCATTCTGATTCATTGTATTTCAATGACAGTCAGAACGCCCTAAGCTGTGGCGTAGTAACTATTGCAGAAGGTGCAATTTTTTAACCACGCTTACATTAAAGATACTACACCTTGTAATGTAATATGTGATATACAATAGTGGACAAAGTCATCATCTATAGGAAAAAGGGCGAATGTTCTATTCCTCATTTTGCATTATTAAAGGTGGAGATCAAATGAAATATTCAACAAATGATATGCTGCTTTAATATTCATAGAAATGAACTTTATATTAGAGAACACATTTTTATGGGGAGAAGACTGGAGGCCACTGATTAAATTTCATTGTTTGATCACTATGCAGGGACATTATGGGGCATTACGAGGGCCAGCCGGCGCCCCCCTTTAGCAAACATTTAGGGGCGGTCTCCGAGGCCACGCCACTTTGGCAGTGACATCACAAGTTCACGATACTTAGATGTGTTTCAAAAATGTGAACCGCTGGCTTCTTAATGCGGCGCCTGAAACGTTTTTTATTTGTTATTTTTGCAGGAAGAAATGGAAAATAGTCAGTGTACGGGAAATGTGTAAGTCAGTGCATGTCTCACAAAGCAGCGATACATATTCATGTATTTACTGGCAAAGATATCACCTCAGGCAATCCTGATTCTGTAAATAGGAATAAATCAGATCGGTCCCTGCAGTGCCATTTCTGTACTTTCATATGCTGGAGTGGCTCTTGTGTTGTTTTGCTTTATTTTGTTTTGTTGTGTTTACATAAAAGTATTAAAGAGTTAATTAAGTTTAAACGGAAAACAAACAGAGGCGCCATTACACAACTATCAGGAGAGCCCCTTCAGATACTGATTTATTTTAGACTTGGATGAGATGTAGACTAGCTGCTGTGAGTCAGGACCATTCATCCCTCTCTCTCACACACACACACACACACACACACACACACACACACACACACACACACACACACACACACACACCCTCTGGTCAGAGAGATCAAGAGAGGGGGAACGGGGTCCCTGCTGTGACTCTTAACAAGATGGCATTCTCCGAGGTCACAGGGGTTGGCAGAGTTCGTGTCTACTTTTAAGGGACGTGAAACTCCACTCACAGTTTTCTAACAGTTATCTAATTGGATTAGGTCTCAGAGAGAGGCCCCTTTTTCATCCCTGGCTTTTGTCCATTCGCCTCGGCGCTGAATGGAGCTTAGAGGGCTCCAGACACTGAGGAGGACAGGCGATGGATTAGGTGAGGTATCCTGACCAATTAAGACGAGGCCAGGTGTCGTGCTGATTGCGGGAAAATTGAGACCTCAGCTCGACATGTGTCTAATTCCCCACTCACTGCCCCGCAACCACTCATTTGCCTGTCCGCCGCACTCTGCTTTTCCTCTTGCCCATCCCCTTTCTTTCTTCCTCTCCACCTCTGCGAAGGTAACCCGAGCTGCCTTCCCCTGACCCCTTCTCTTCCGTGGAGAGCTAATCAGACCCACCTGGAGCTCCCCGGGGCTCTGTTAGCTGCTGGCTCAGCTAGCAACAGCTGATCCGAGGAGGTATCCCCGGGGCAAACGCTGCAGGCCTGGCACCCAACACACACTGACTCAGGATCAGCCGGGGAGATTTTCCAGTTGATGGTTCATTGAACCTGGAGCAGAATCACCACCTATAGCCATGATAAGGAAGTGTAGAGTGTGTGTGTGTGTGTGTGTGTGTGTGTGTGTGTGTGTGTGTGTGTGTGTGTGTGTGTGTGTGTGTGTGCAACTGGAGTGTCTCTACTGATATTAGTTTGGTCAAACACACATGGAATAACAAGACCCAGCTGCATGTCAAACAGCAGACATTTAGCATCTAAACCTATTTTGGTAACATGTATACATGTTTACATCCACACAATGTTAGAGGATTCAATTTAATTCATTCAGTGTGGCACAAGCAGCACACTGACTATAATCCTGCGGGCTTACTATTCTTCTTATCCTCCATCTTCCGTAGAAAAGTTTGCAGCACTTCTCGCCCCACAGCGTCGCCAACACCTGCGCAAAAAATACATCAAAAAAATACATCAACAAATACATCAACAAATACGTCAAAACCGATCGGGAATCGTGAGCTTTTCTCAGAGATTTGCCGAGCCGTTGTCCTGAAAATCGAAGCAAAATGTCTCCATTCACTTGAATGGAGTTTCGGCGTGAAGAGAGCAAAACAACCCACTAATCTTTGGGACCATATTGACTAGTCTTAAATATGCAGCACTGTACACAGGCACGTACGGTATACATCACAGAGAATGATTCATCTGTAGTTTATACATGTGATTTTGCTTTACAGGTTTTTTCTACAAAGGCACAGACTCACTAACGTCACATACAAACAACCTCATATTCGATAATGCATGTAACACTGATTCCCTTAACTATTTATCAAAAAAAAAAGCAATAATAACAAAAACCTTTCCATATTATTTGGAGCATTAAATTATTCTAATATAGCCGAAGGCCAACTGAAATGGAAACATGCAGATCCAGTCTATTATGCATTGTTAAACGTTGATCTATGGTTTAATATTTGCCTCCCAACAGCAATGACGATGTGTTATTACCTTGACAGAGGGTCGTAATGTGCGCTGACGTGCTTGTTATTATTTAAATAAGATGCGACAATAAATGCGGCTCCACGCGGTCTGGAGCGTGAGCCTCGCAGACAGCGGAGTAAATCCTAAATTTGGAGCTGAGGTTATCAAATGCTGAGAGGAAGAAATATCAATGGGGTGCATCAGAAAACCAGCTCATTGTTATACCGAGATTAGACTCCAGAACAAAGACGATATGAATGATTGAAGACTTGCATCGTAGCATGTTACACCTGCAAGACTAGCGTGTCACAGCAAGCTCAAATTAGATTATCTCCGTTGTGAACATAGAAATGACAAGCCCTATATGCTTAAGGCCTAAGGAGTTAGTGAAACCAGTAAGGCTGCTCATACATTCTTTAATCCCCAAAGCTGTGCTTCAGTGCCTCTGTCTCTTTCTCTCTGCGCAGAACTTTTTCGTAAATAGTTACAGAAAGATACTGAATCAACATCGGATTGTTGCTAGACGTTTCAGAAGCAACTGTGTTACTCTAATGTGTCTCGGAGCAGTTGGCATCCACGGCCATGAGGGACGCACGCGTTTCAATTCAACTAAGGATGCAAACGTATTCCTTTGACAGAGCCACAATAAGTAGCAACGCATCAGCTAAAACAAACATAAAAAGCCTCTTGCCAAACACCAACTGTTATGAAAGGCAGCAGATAGCGAGAGCATGCTGGCATCCGCAGCAATTAGAGGAGAAGGGTTAGCGAGGGCTCCGCCTGTCCCAGACTTGCACGCCCGCTCCCACACCTGTTTCTGCTCCCGGTCCAAACCAAAGAGAGAGAGAGAGAGAGAGGGAGGGGGGGGGGGAGAGAGAGAGAGAGAGAGGGAGAGAGAGAGAGAGGCTGGTTACTTTGTCGCGGTGCCACCTTCGCCCAGCATCGTCTAATGAGATTAGATGGTTCACTAATGAGCCCTTCAGTGCGCAAAGTCAACTGTGAAGTGAAGGTCAGAAATTTCATCATCCAAATGCGCTGATGGACTTCAGGAGTCATTAACCGATAACAAACAAATGATTTAAAGGAACCAGCGATGGTGTTTTTGTTGGTCCCTCGATACGTTCTCTCTCCTCTCTGTTCTAAAGTCTAAAAAGTCAAAGATCAAAACTGGGGTTGCTCCTCTTAACGACTCGGCTTGACTTTGTCGAGTCTGTCAAATGCTCTCCAATAGGAAGTCACGCTTATACCTGAAGATACTATAACTGCAAAGGTGTTCAATTATTCCTGGAAATTAACAACGCACAAGTCATTTATATATTTTCTGCAGGCCCAGTCACAAATGTAAGCATGTTGTTTTCATTATGGCCCTCTGAGAATCCGCTGACAAGGACTGCAAGCTTTTCCAATATCTTTCCCAGTCTTTCTGGATGGCCCAGTGGTGAGGTAAGCATCAGGGCAGCGCTGCACGCGTTTTTCTGCTGGCACCTTTAATAATGTGCTGACATAAAGACATACATGTTTAACCAGGTAATAGAAGGCAGTAAAATAATGATCCATATCGGCTTTCAAGAAACGGTATTAATCTCCGGCATCCTTTTGCCCCGTTTCTCTGCCACTTCATTCATCGAGGTTAAAACAAAATGACCTCCCTTCAAATCAAATTAATTGTTTCTGGTATTCATTTTATTTGCCACAGAGGAAAGCTGCAAAGCTGGTGAAAATGTTTACCCATATGTCAGCATTTCACGTTATTGGCACACAACTAAATGTTTTTATTTTATTTTTTTTTCATCCCGGAAGGATTTCTTATTACGTGTAATACCCTGTTAACCGATGATAAAATACATTTCATTTTAGCAATATCAGGAAGATGTAATCAACATGCAATTTGCTTAAGTGCACAAAACTATCATTTTTGTTAGCACTGCATATTTGCAGAAGAAATATTGCATGCCAGAGTGTATTAACACGAGCAGGGCGCCGTGCATCTTTGCATCAGACCTGAGAGATCTTGTCACCACTATCTCCTGTAATCTGTTTAATACTGTTTATGTCCGTCCAAATTGAACATGTGGCATGGAATGACTAATGTCAGTCTCATAATTTAGTCATACTACTCTGTACCCTATAGAGATCTATATGGATGCTCAGTCCATGAGTGCACTACTGCATGAATGGTGATCCACTCACCCCTCACCTTTAAAAGGCCCCATTCAGCTGCAACCGCTCCGTCAAACCCAAACCATCCTCAGATTAAACAATAAAGATCCAACGTGGACACGTGTGTGTGTGTGTGTGTGTGTGTGTGTGTGTGTGTGTGTGTGGAGCTAGTTCCTGTGTGAGGATGATCTCACTGACCCACGTGCTGAAGGAGAAAGAAAAAGAGAGCGCTCGAGGTGATGACTTCTCCACTCACTTAGGGAACTTTGACTTATGAGGTGCACTGCATTTAGCCAAGCTAATGCAAGTGAAGGCTGTGCCATTAACCTCGGGGAGAGAGGCAGGCCTCGGCAGTATGATGCATTCAGATTGGCAGAGGACAATATTTCACCATGACAGACATTACCAATGAATAATTAAGTGTTTAATATAATGATCTTGAGAGAGAGAGAGAGAGGGAGAGAGGGGAAGGATAGAAAGAGAGAGAGAGAGACAGAGACAGAGAGAGGGGAAAATGGTAATTCCACAATTCATTGCCCTTAAAACCTATCTGGCATTATTACCCAGCAGCATTGCATGGGGGAGAGGGCTTTTGTTGAAACAAATAGGTTTTTGATGGCTCCGCCAGAGTAGTAACGGTTATTAGGTTTGAGAACTCTTTCATGATGGAAGTGGTATCCTGCCGAGCGGAGATCATGAAATTTTAAGTGGGGAATTTACAGCAGAAAGACTGCGGGACAGTGAGGCCGTCTGGGCCACGCCTGGGGACACGGGTGTTATGGCAAAAGCACAATGCTGGGCTAATGTCACCGCAAATAAATAGTTAACAAGCTGGAGATGGTTGTGCTTGTTGGAAGTGAAGCCTGGTTCACTAAAAAACACCTTCTATCTTTGCTTTATTTTTCTTTGCTAGATTTTGGGTTTAGGGTTGGAGTGACACGTCAGCTGGGAGAGATTAAACACACACTTCTGCACTGGGGCAGAAATCGTACTCGAACAAAACCACGTCAAATAGCAGAGTGAGGGAAGTCGTTCAATCAAACGGCAATCGTAGAAAACCAGAAGAGATGCTGAGATAAAGCCAAAGTGCTCCGGCTCCTTTGTGACTGGCATCATGTCGATACAGTGCAGATATTGTACTCTGTGCACATTTGTGAAAAGGAAAAGTTGTGCAGTTTTTACTGAGTCAGAGACTATGTCCCTTCAATCCTCATCATAAAGCATTACATAACTTTACAGTGGACACGGTTCTGCACATCCTGGCAGTATAGCGTGTCTGTCATAAGAGATCTCCATACCGTGTTACCTGTGTTCACCCTAAAATTACAAACAGTCTCACTGCAATTAGGTTTTCATCAAACCCCCCGTTAAACATACATATTCTAAATACAATTAAAAATGCAAATAAGGCTGCAGCAACCATTGTTCCAGGAAGACAGAAATGATGGACCAGCGTGTCTTTAGCGCGGCCTTGTCGTATTTGCAACGCGCACCAATTGACTTCAACATTTTTGTCTACCTCGAATAAAACCAGATAATACTGAGTGGCCAAACTTCTCAATTAATGTTGTCCTCTAAAAGTGAGGCAAGGACTAAATTCACACATTAGCATGATTCACAGTCCGCCCACGGCTTCCAAACACAGCCTTACATGTCTCCAAATGCCCGACAGAAAGCTAATTCCACTCCTCACACTGTGACCTTTGACATCGTATATATGTAGTGCTGGTTGCCTGCCTGACAGATTCCCATGCATATTCATACCTACATATGGCCCGCCAGAATGAAGCCTGTCTGCTTCCTGCAGACTCTGTATAGCGCATGAGGCAGTTCATTACTGGGTGTTCTCAATCGGGTCCAGTCGAACCCAGAGGATTTGATTGTGTGTGTCTGTGGGGGGTGATGGTGGTGGGATCATTTTTGGTAATGCATGTGTGTGTGTGTGTGTGTGTGTGTGTGTGTGTGTGTGTGCGTCTGGGAGGGGGATGTATCCATGCATGTCTTATTGTGGGTTACAGGGGAGAGTGGGATTGTGTTGAAGAAGGGGGTGATAAGTGTGTGTTTGTGCGTTCAGTGTGTGGTGGAAGTGATGGAGGCGGTGGGAAGTGTGCATGTATACGACGGTGGGGGTGGTGCGTGTCTGCGCTCGTGCACGTGCTCGTGTCTCTGAGCGGTGTGTGGGAGTGTGTTTGTGAGAGTTGTGGCACACGCTCACAGGCTTCTCTTGTTTGTGAGGTGAGAAGAGAGAAAAGTGGAGTCCCTCAGCATGCCTCCACCTCCTCTTGTTCCATCTGCCCATTTCGCTCAGTTCTCCATAAATTAAAAACGCTCTACATCTGCTTTGGGGTACATTGTTAGTTGTGGGCATTCGGTGGTTCCTCTGTTTATGAAAAATTAAACACTTTTCTGCATTCGATTATTCCCCCCACTCCCGAAAGCCCCTGCGCAGCAAACATTGCCGAGGCCCGAGCTTCACCCCACCATGCTGAGAAGAAGACCAGAGCCTCCACTGGGAGTGATGAACATCTCAAGTAAAGTGAGGGGAAAAAAAAGAAGTAATTAACATCTGTTCATGGTAATAGTGAGCACAAGTGTGCAGCCTGGAAATGCCATTCAGCATTGGCATGATTATCTGCTTTCACAGCAAAACACCGTAGACAGACACGGACAACTGTACAGTCCCCATGTGCTGCCAAACTCCCAAATGTGCAATCGTTTCCTCCCCGACTGACAAAGGGACTGGCCTGATGAAATATGCTTTTTGTAGTAAGTCAGCGCGTCTTCATGCAGGAAGATGTGAAGCTGCAGATGGATGGATAATTGGGGGACAAAAGGAGCACAAGGACGCCCCCTTAGAGCAGCCGGCCTCGAGCGGAGTTTAACCAGAGGTCGTGGTCACAATGTTGCCCGATACGGAACACCACTGCCACTGGGGAGTACCCGTGTTTGTCTTTGACATCATCACGCGTGGCTCCGGGGCAGTCATATTTGGCCACGGTTTGGTAACTGTGAGCCTCGTGGCGGAACAGGTGTAGCGGGCCAACGAGGCCATCAATCTCCTACCGGCCCGTCTCTGTAGGATTCAGGGTTAATTATCGTCAAATAAGCCATTAAGGAACGCGACGGACGCACGGAGGATGAGCGGACGCTAACCTTGGCAAGAGGGGGACAGCTGGGCGTCTGAGCTAGGTCACGTCGGCTTCCATCGTGTCGCTAAGCTGCGGATCCGAACTTAATCACGCGTAAAAATTAGAATGTCTGGAAAAGATAGAGAAGAAGAACATTTCAAACTGATACGTTTACATTACGTCATATAATTTTACTTAAGATGTACTTAATCAGGCTGCATTATTAAAACTTAAGACATGTCTCAGCTAGTGATGACTTCAGTAATGTGTAAAGAAAACATTTGTTGTGCCTTTTAATCACACGCAATCTACATAAACAAAGAGTCAGTGTAGAATCATAAGCTGTGCCATAACTGCCAAAAATGATCGTTTGCAAATATACATATGACTCTTTTGGGAGGTGTATTTTGTAATTTTTGTGAAATCTAATAATCGAATGTATTCCTAGTTTGCGTCTCAATTAAATATAATTTTGATCAAGTGTCAGTGCTAAATGTTGATCATATTCTACATAACATGTCACTCTTAGATCTGAACGGGTCAAATATAATTATTATAGCTATTATAAGTTATGTTTTGTAAGTTAGCCACATAAGCGTTACACTTTGCAGTGACTTGGTGTAACTAATAAGTAAATATGAATATAAAGGCGGAGTCTGCGAGGGTGCAGCTGGTATTAAATTCGGTGATCAGGCTAACTAGGTTCAGTCTGAACTCATAAAGGAGCGACTGGCGTCTGGTGAGCCTGCAGTACAGTCGCTTTGATCACTTTTGTCCAAGAGCACGATGATAAACTGTAAAATAATTTGACCACTGCGCTCGGGTTATCAAGAGGGAGCACATGCTCAGGTAAAAAGTAATGACTGAAAGAATCAAAGGTTTGAGTCTATGTTAGAATTATATAGATTCATACCTATATAAAACACCCTCATAAAGCCCTCTTTTTTATTACGGTGCACCTTTAGTCTTTACGGTATCCATCTCATTGTAGATTACGCATAATGCATAAATGGAAAATGCCATTAGGGTTTCTTTTCATGCTCTCAACATATTAATTGGCGTTGCAGCGAATGTCGGATCATACAGTAAATTGTATCCGGTGAAGTCAGTGACACCTGACCTATTGAAAATTTTACAGTGTGCTTATACCTTCATTTATCTACTCAATGTGCCCATGAATATTTAAGGTTGACAATTAAACCCCAGCTGACCTGCAGGATGGAGCCAGAGCAGCGCTGTCAAAGTGAGGCAGCATAAATGCGCCCACGCAATCACACTCATCAAGAACCCGAAGATGGAACCCCCCCCCCTCACCCCCCTCGACCCCCCCCCCACGCCGCCGCCTCCCACATGTACACAAAACAGACACAAAGGCATAAGAGCTCTGTCACAATGTCACACGGTCACAGTGACACGGCCCGTGTGTGACAGGCACATCACATATGTGTCATGTTTATGGGGGCATCAACAGACGCGGGTTGTGTTTTGTGTATGTAAATGTTTGGGCAGGGTCAAAGTTAATGCATGTCAGTATCCTGCTTCACCTTGGCTTGCTGATGCAGAGCAGAGTGTGGATGGGGGAAGCAGGAAGCTTGTTGCATGAAAACAGCACCGTACTCTGTGTGTGTGTGTGTGTGTGTGTGTGTGTGTGTTACTGCTAAATATCAATTTGCAAAAGAAATGACATGTATGTATGTTAAGGTATCACAATTAGAATGTGAATTTAGGCGCTTTAAAGCAGCTTTAATCAATAGTTTTAAATGGATGAAATGACTACTCATATTTGAAAGGAGTCTCTTATTGTGACCGAGCCACAGTTGGTTTCACGCGGGACATGAACAGCGGCCGCCTGGGTGAACGTCTTGTGTTGGTTGGATACATCCACCTCCTCCCTCTCACACTCTACATGGTCTTCATTGGCTCTGGTACAGACGCCGTAGGGTCACTCAGTGCGACGGTCTCACTCGCTGACCAGGCGTCAGGCATCCGACGAGCTGGGAGTAAAAAACGTGTTTAATCGTAGGGAGAAGATACTGACTCTGTGTTTGCAAAACATCTAATTATTAACCACGAGGGCAATGTAGTGAAAATGTAAACTGACACATCTCAACACTAATAATGAATGGAGTGCAACGAGTGTCTCTCGGATGTCAAACTCTCGAGCTTCACGCGATGTGATCGCACACTAACAGAACGCCCGATCCCTCGACAGATCTCCATATACACAGCCTGAATGTAACAGCCATCACATTATGCTAGACTGATCAGGCTGATTTGAGATATCTCTTTGCAAAGTGCCCATGCTGTCACCTTATTTTCATCTCCAACCTAGTATTAGTGCATGTGTCCCCTGAAAATGGGTTATACAGCGGTCCTGGTTTTTAATGACGTAAATAATGCAGTAATTCCATTGAAATTAAGCAGTCTTATACGGATGTCAGCGTCCTTACTTCCATATCCAGTGTGGAGCGTCTATAGGTCAGATTACTTTTTAAAATTGTATGAAATATAAATGAACCAAAGCTTTCTCTACCCCCTAATCACTTCCTTATATTTATATCACAGTGGCCGTGAGGACGGAGGAATGACTTCCCATTCTAATCATATTGTCGTACCCTCAGGTTAGACCTTCCATTTTGCATACCAGAAGAAAATGGCTTTGAAAGACAGCCTTGATATACCCTAAGTGTTAAATATATATATAGAAAGTATTACATTTATTCATGTTCAGCGGTGGATTATGACAAATGTAAACCCATCAATCAAACCAATGATTTAAGACAAAGCCAGATGAGAAACTTCTTCCAGTCCGTCAACAAGCGTCGGTTCAAACTTTGATGCTCTGTCTGATTCTACCCAGACAGGTGAACTGTATTACCTTAAAGCATCCTGAACATCACATGATGCAGCAATTTGGCACAAAAACATTTCCTCTAAATTGTCTCACCCGTTCTTGATTCTTTTCTTGCCAAAACTCAAGTTTCCATTTATGAAAAATGTCCGGTTAGGAATCTATCATTACGGCAATCACTCCCTCACTGTTGTATTATTTCTTCCCAAAAAACATTCATCTCATCTGAAAGCCCGTACATCGTCCCTGGGCCATTATTTCCAGATACACTATTATTTTGCACAAACGGCGATCTCCACAGGCAATCTGCATCTAGCTGTGGCGTACGTTTGCCGTGGGAATAGAAATCAGACACCTGTCGGTGCGGGGGGAGGATTTTTTCTTCTTCTTTCTAAAACAGCTTCCAAAGCAGCCAGGCATATCAAAGCAGCATAGTGAAAACGTCTCCTTGGAGTAAGAGAAAGTTAGGTAGTAAAATAGGAAAGGTATTATGCTTGCCAGGCATCGGGGACTAATATAACACTGCTCCTTGTTGCCTCCATCGTCACTGACATCTGGGACAGTAATCATACCCTGAATGGAATCACCATGATGATGACAGCTTTTTAGGATTCATCATTTCTCTAAATACCTCAACAGTAAATTACAGGTACGGAGGATGAGTGAAAAAGAGTGAAAAAGCAATATCCTCTCTCAAAAACAATAAAAACACATTTCTGATGACCCTAAGGTCTTAAACACACACATCATCGTATCGCATCGAAAATTTCCTCACAAATCACAAATTGTGTCGATACGTCTATTGACCTATATCTCTCTCTTTGTCTCGTTCCAAAGTCTTTTAAGCAGCGGTGTTACGGTGAGGTTTGAGCTACCAGCAGCTCGGATCAGTCTGTTGTCTAAATATGTCCCCGGAGGACTGTTTCAAACGTGTGATTCCACGTCCTGGGGGAAATAACAGCAGTTGTGAATGCCATATTGACGATGTTCTTTGCCCCGGTGTTTTCACCATGAGATCTGGATGTATAAAGCATAGGAAGAAAAAACAAAAAACGATGTCGTAGGGTCACAGAATTGAATCCATGGAAACTGAACACATGGATCATGTGAAGACCATGTGAAGACAAAAAACAAGCGAAAACAAAATGAAAAATACGTTTTAGAAGTTCTTAACCTGTGTTGAATTTCTTCATTTATCTCCATCACCGTGCTAAATCCCTCCGGTTTCTCTTCCAGTAAAAACTACTTTTGATGACTCATCTTGAATAACACTTGCAGTTGGCAGATCAATATCATTTGTATGCTGTTTACATTTCCTGAGAATGTGGCTGCGGTCTCATTTATTCAGTTAACCCTCCTCCTCCTCCTCCAAAGGTGAGGAAGGTGTGGGCGGAGGTCTACAGTCCTACGGCTTCATATCTCTCGTTTGTCAGAGGGAAACATTGTGCTTTATTTGACACTAGTTACGTTAAAACATATGATGTAGTACTGTGCTACTACTCTACCAGTACTATACTAAGTATCTGATATTGGTTCCATGTTGACGGCGTATCAATAAAACATTATTATTTTATAAAAGAAGAAGAATATATTATTCTCTAATGATAAAACCATGATTCTGCACATTAAGTCTTTTATACGTTGATTACATTTATCTGAAGCAACATTTTTGTGATTTTGCTGAAGTAACATTTTGAGTAGTATTTATATACTATGGTATTTCTACTTTTACTTGAGGTACCTGAGCACCTCTCCCCTCACAGCTTGCCGTAGTGCACCTGGCCGCACAGTGTGCAGTCTACAGGTAGGACCTCTATTTATTCTGCAGCATCCGCGCTGCCTATATCGCATACATAATGCTATTAATTCCTGTTGAGTGCCTTATGCAAATTCACTTCGCTCTTATCTCCGCGACTTCATTAGTCCGCGGTTGCATCCATTGTGGCCCACTTCTTGATCGGGCCGCGGCTCAATACTCTTCATTAACTGAACCCCTTTCTATGGAATGTTCAATCTCAACGTGAGTCGGGTCACGGAGGACCACGCGGCCGGAGATTCTGACTCTAATCACGCAGAGGAGGACATCGCACGCCTACTTGTTTAATTGGCTCATATAACCGTGTTGAGCAGGTTGCCGATAGCATCCCACATGTGCTGTTCTTCATAAGTGCGTGGCTCCTCCACCATCACCTTTCCTCTCGCCCAAGAGAAGCGAAGAGGGCAAGCAAATGGATAGTCTGCTTGAGATATCCTCTGAGTAATTTCACCCTGTACATTTGAGTTGCTTCATTTCAAAGACCCCCCCAATCCACACATACACTATTATATAAAACACATTATTAGTATTCACCAGAAATCACCAAGGAGAGCGGGAGAGGGTTGCCATATCCAGATGGATGCCCCTTAAATCGGTCTTCAATTAGTCTCCACTAACTTACATCTTCCAGTTGAATTCTGATGAGCTGATCTGGCAATTTACTCAGCCTGGCTGGAGAGCACTTGGTCCCCCTCCTGAGTGCAACCTAGCTGCTTTTGAGTATTGTGAACCTTTGATCAGTGCCCCCTTATTACGTATAAAAGCCAATACCATTAAATTCTGCATTGCCTCATCTCCTTGTCCATAGTACTCTCCCCTCTTCTGTATCAAAGATCACAGGCTCATGTAATGAAAAAGAAAAAAAGAAAAAAGAAAGAATCCTGTGATGTGTAAAAGTAAAGCAGATGATAATACCTTTTAGTTAATATATCTCACATCTCTCATTGCTGTTATGGACCTGTGGCCCGTGTTCTGTCTCTGTAGCTAGCTACTTCCCTCTTGTGGCCAACCGGGACACAGAGACGCCGGAGACACTTACTGAGGTCAACGTCTCCCCTTTCCTCCGTCTCGCATTTCTTTAAAACAAGAAGGAGATTAGAAATGTGTATAACACAACAACTACTGGCATTCATCTTTAGTGCCGGCTACATGCTCCTTGCCCCCCCCCTCCTCCACCACCACCACTCCGTCTCTGTAGAAAGTGGATCACCAGGGGAGCTAAACCCTGGCCATTAACATATAGAGTCTTTATTTAAATCCCATTCACTTTTCCATCCATTTAGAAGAGTAATGCCAGCAGGTTACAGCGATGGCATTGCATGAGGCCCTGATTGAGCTTCAATTTGATCATTTTATCTGATTGTGAGGTAAACAGTATCATGATGGATAAGATCTCATTACATTAGGAAAGTGAGAGTTTAATTTCCTGTACATGTTCCATCTTTATTAATGTCAGAGGCAGCAGGTCGTCAATTGCATTACGGGCTTTGATACTCCGGCTGGGCATCCTGCTTGACACAAACAAGGCCAGCGAGCCGGTTTAGAGGGATTACATTTGGCACAATCCTACGGCCAATTTCCATTCGCTTTTTGCCGTTAATACTGCTTTTTCACGCTGTAAAATTCTTCTCTTTTTTTTGCATTAAATCTTATGCCGTTCAATTAGTCGACGCTGTTGTTGTCTCGAGGTGGCTGCCACAGTGGTGAGAGACTAGCTGACGTAGAAACAGCCCACTTGTTGTCTGTCAAGAAGGAAAGTACAGAAGAAGACAGCGACTATCACACCCTGACACCACCCATCCAGTGATAGAACGAAAAAAACAAACTTCAATAATAAACCTGTCAACACTCCAATCTGAATACCCAGGAGCCACAACTGTCTCAACCCTCCTCCCCTGGCGATAGTCATCATCACGGACACTCTCCTGAGAGACTGCATCTCATCTATCAGTCAGTCACACACACACACACACACACACACACACACACACACACACACACACACACGGCCCGCTCGTCACATCATCTCTATTTGTCCCATTATGTCCTTAACACAGACTAAAATACCTCTGCTGCTCCAGGAAGGGAACCGTGTGAGGGTGCGTGTGCCATCAGTGGCTTCATTACTAGCGCCGGGTATTGCCTATGCCTGTCGCTAAGACTCTGAGACAGCCTTGTTTGTTTGTTTCCCCCGCTGTAATCCTCAGCTGAGGTTTGACGTGCAGCGTGGAGCCTGAGCTGTGTTACCCACAGGCCTCTGGGAGCCGGAGCGCCATGCCACGTACCGGGAAAAGAGAGAGAGAGAAGCACGGGAGACTTACACCCCCTGCACCTGATCATTACCATGCTAAATTTATATTGATTGCTGTAGCTTAAGAGCTAAATGTGAGTTATTCCCCCGACGCGGCCTCTGTGTAGGATCTGTGGCGGGTGGGTTGCTGGTAATCCAAAGAAACCACAACATGTGTGCCGTGTTTGGCCATAGATATGGGAGCAGACATTATACGGTGCCAGGGAACCGTTTAAGAAAACCTGACCTGACTTAGAGCAGGGCTTTCTAAACGATGGGCTGCTCTTGGATTTCACATTACATCCAGCCCTGCGTGCAGAGACTTATATTGGGAAGGGGCTGTCCTGAAGGGACGGGCAGTCGGCTCTTCAAGACGTCCCCAGCTTTTCACTGCCCTTGCTCTGCTGGATAAAGTTGCATGTTTGTGGTGCCTCTCCTCCCGCAGGCGGCTTTCATCACACATATGCATATGTGCTTTGCCCTTGACATTATCATCAGCAGATTTGCGCTAGGGGCCCCGAGGTAAGGTTGAAATACTGCTGAGGCTTCTGAGAGAGCGGCCTGCTTTAGAGAGACTGTCCAAGGGCTAAATACGCACCCAGAGACGGAGGCAGAGGAAGGGAAAAAGCTCAGTAACTGAACCTAACAGAGCGCCCCTCAGGGGACAGCAGTAATTAAACAGTGATTAAATTAAGGGGCAATGCGGGCAAAACGCAGACTGATTGACACTCCGCTGGCTCTCTCTCTCGCTCTCTCTCTCTCTCTCTCTCTCTCTCTCTCTCTCTTCCTCTCCCTCTGCGGGTTCAGCTCTGTCGTGGAGCATTGCTTTCTATTGACCTCCAATTACTCACCCCCGCTCTACATTCTTTTAGTTCCAATTTTCAAAAAAACCTATTTTCTTAACAGTGCTAAGATCAGGGATAATTGCACACGTGTTGCTGAGCTGCAGGGATCGGAACATCGCAGTCGAGTAAAAAAACTTAAATGCATCGAATACTATCAATGTTTACTTCAGATAAACTACAATCACTCTAGCGCTGCGACCAGAGTACTATCAGTCTTTACTACCGATAGACTTACAAAGGTACAATCACAAGAAGCTGCCAGTGATTTAGAATCCGTACTCACGCGGAATCCAAAGCGTGTCTCCCCTTTTCCGAGCCTGTAGCCGGGCAGCTTTAGAAGTGCCTTATCAAATACTCTCCTCGGGGGGGAAAATACTATAAATTACCTTTGGTGACTCCTTAAACCCAAAGCAAATAGACAGACAGAAGAGCTGAGCAACAGCAATAAAACCAGCTTTAACAAAACAATCAGAAAAACCAAGACACAGAAATTGCCTCCCTGCGAATGTGAAATTCTCCACACGTCCCTGGCTTACCCTGCTTACCACGGTGCCCCAGGTCCTCAGACCCTCCAATAGATTTTTATAAACCAGTTCTTGTGCATGTGAAAATACGCACTGAGGGCCCTTAAACAATCTGTTAAGTCTTCTGATAGTGAGGAAGCTCCTCTTAGTGCGTAATACAAATTCAAATATCTGTATGGAGATGGATTACGGGGCAGGCAAAGAACAGGGGCCTACTTTAGTGGACGAGTTCAAGATGACAGGTATTGATTAAGTGCTCAATGAGAGCACGCCTATGAAAGGCCAGCTCATGAAAGAATCATATAGCTCATACACAAGGCGCTCAGCAAACACACAGGCGTGGAGTGTAGGCGTGAGCGCATTCTAGCCTGTCATATCGCACGCCAAATAGTTGACAACCTGCTTGGTTTTCAGCGGTCAAAAGCCATTAAAAATGATATTAAACTTTTCTGATGTATTTTGAAAGCACATAAGCGCCTATATATCTAGTTAACTATTGAAGGAAGCAGACATCAACAGCGAGGAGACGAGTGTGCTTTCGTTGCTGTGGCTTTTGTCAAGAAGGACAGAAATGATTCCTTACGCCTGACTCCATTATTCTTTGGTTTGAACGCTGCAGTTTTGACGCCACGCATTCCTTTACTCCTGACAGTGGTATTGGAGGGAGGATGTTCTCGAAGATAACGTGTGAATTTAATTCTTCGGCGGAACTGGAAGACTTAGCCCTCCCGAGCATAAATTGTGCGGTCGACGCGCGGTTGTCAGGGTTTGTGATGATGCCGTGCGAAGACAGCTGTAATCGCAACAGCACTGCCAGCCTGACCCACCTCATCATCCTTGACATTTAGCACAGCGCTGTTTCCCCCTCTCTCTCTCCCTCTCTCTCTCTCCCTCTCTCTCTCTCTCTCTCTCTCTCTCTCTCTCCCGTCCTCGCAGTAAACAAATGTTTTAACCCTGATTTGTATCAGTGTAACCAGAGGACATGTAGTGACACAAAGTGTGGAAAACTTCTGAGAGATGGAGGGGGTGAGAAGGAGGCAGAGAAAAGGGAAGAGAAATGCTACGAGTGAGGAGGGGGGGGAGAAGAAGAAGAAGAAAAGAGATACAGATAGAGGGAAATAAAAACAGAGAAAGAGAGGGAGACAACAGAGCAGCATGGAGGGAGATGTGGCCAGACTGCTGCCTAACAAGGGGGCTTCTGAGACTAATCTCTGAGGAAAGCTGTCAGGTCTCTGCAGACCATGTTCTGATGGAAACTAGGCAATAAATGCTCCTTAAAGCCATCATAAATATGTAACTTCCTGCCGAACAGTGGCTGCTCAGACCCGGGTCCGATCGTTATGCTTCTTCTGTGCTGGCAGGTGTGCGCGTCACGTTACAGGCACTAAACACTAACACTAAGAGCCCCTTAATGTTAAACTCTGCAGGATATGTGGCTCGCTTCTGGGACAGGCTCATCAAATCAAGACTTTTATTTTGAAAAAAAAGAAAAATCCATACTTGACTTGTGAGGTTATGAAATTTTGAATGCACTCAAACAAACCATAATTGTTCAATGAGCAGTAAGACTTTCAGAGTGAAAACCCAAACATTAAGTATGTATGGTTTCTATTTTTTCCCCTTTACTGTATGGAAGTGTGTGGTTTAAAGGTGGATCATATGAATAATCAACCAGCGTGGAAACATCTCCAGCCAAACCAAATATGTCAGAAAAGAGCATTTTACAGAGCCATCGACGGAACATTTTCAATCTACACTTTGAGATCCGTGACAAAAGGCACATTTGACTTGATTACCTCTTGACATTTCCCCCCAATGAATGAAGGCAGCGGTAGATAAGGCAATCACTGCGCTGACATAGTGTAAATAAATAAATATGCTCATTTATCCCGCTCTCCAGATAAAGGCATAAGGGCACACCAACGCATGAGTGGACGGCGTCTCTCAGCAGCCTGCCTGCCTGTCTGTAGGGGCTGACAGTACAGCGGCGTGCCCTTCATTATCACCGGGTAATGCTCATCACAACGGCCGTGGCTTTTCTCCATGAAAACCCCAAGTCTCACTCACAATAAGGAATAAGGGGAGATAAGGTGCAGGAGACCATTTCTCTTGACATTCACGATGGCAAACTCATCAGTCATGCTGTCAAAGGCACTGGTCTTGGCTAGTTTGGGATTTATGAGAAATAATGATGGGTCGAAAATAGCGGGCGAGGGCTTTGCTTTTACCTTTGGTTCGGGAGTGTTGTGTATCGAGGCACGCTCTGCATAAAACCCAATTTCTTTTGTCAGTGACCCTTGCACCGATATCACATCCAATCTCGCCGTGTTTGGGAGCTTTGGCTGGGCTCGTCTGAATCGGCGCTGACATTTCCGCCTCACTTGACAAAAGAGTACAGCGGCGATGCGTTTATTTAAAAGGGAGAGCGTCACCACGAGCGTTAAGAACTCCTTTTTGATTCACAGAAGTGAGGGTGGAGGCTTCTGCGCTGTTAATCACACTTTAATTCATCCTAGGAGAATCAAACAGCTCGGACTAAAGCACATCAACAGGGACATGTCCTCTCCTGGACCCCATCTGAAAACGGGATGACAACAATAATAGCATGTGTCAAACACTCACATTTTCTCTTCAAACCGGTGACAGGCAGTGACAGACGCTCCCGCTGCAATTGTCTTTGTAAACATTCTGGGACACACTCCCATTCACGTCCCAGCATTTATTGTGATGTACCACAAGGTCTGTAAATTTAACGTAAGTGATTAATTCCAAAGTCATTTGAAAGTGGATTTCAATATTGTTGCAAGGGCAACATGGCTGAACCATACAACTATAGATTATAGTCAGTCGGACTTTTAATGGGATCCCTATGGGACCGTACTGCAGGGATGTCCTCAAGCATCAAATTATTAGTCCATTTCAGTTTATTAATTACTAATCTTAATATATCTTACGGGTGCCAGGAGATACTGTATTATAGCCTAACTACCTAAAAGCTGCAGATGAAATGCTCGACATACATTTACATTAAACATATTAATGAAATGCTACACCGGCTGGAGTGTTTGGCTCGCCTTTTTACTCGAAAGTTCACGAACGAAAACGAAGGCGCGCCTGCAAAAACGAAAAATGCAAAGTGCAACATTGCTCGGAACGCAAAGTGTTGAGAAATTACTGGACATGAGAGTTTGGGGGCAATTTCGATTCAAGTGTGTGAATGAGACCTCTCGAAGCTCAATGGTACTCGGATCTGGGTGGAAATTAAGCCGTGAGATTGTAGCTGAGAGGATTGTGGATTGACAGCAGCATTAGCCCCTCAGCACCTCTGCTAGATCACGCTACGGCTCTGTAAAGCAGAAGGACAGGAAAAGCAAATTAAATCTTCTTAATAGTAGCAAGGGATGTACAGTCAGGTTGTTTTGAACCTGCAGGACTGTACGAGTGCAGTACATGAAGGGCGGTGTTTTCAGTGGAATCAAATGAAGTGGCTCTGAAGTGTTTTGGTTAATGGGTCTACTCCAGCCGACTTCATACAAAAGGCACTGCCATATTTATATCAATTTGAAACACGCTCCTTCACAATGCCTTCTGGCCTGTTCTTGGAACAAGTTCAGGGGTCGTGCTCTGTTCTTCGCCGTTAACTTGGATAGATTCATTAAATGCGTTACATTACGGACTCACTCAGTGACAACAGAGAGAGAAAACAGTGGCAGCCCGGCTCTGAGAGCAGACGGCTTCTGTTGTTGCTTTGTTGATGGTTTTCTTCTTCTGCAGGTTCAATGACAGCACACTGCGTCGCCACAAAGACTAACCTTAATGTACACAAAGCCAAGTCGGCAAAATCAGGCAACGCGCACGCACACACACACACACACACACGCAGTTTTAAAGGAAGGAGGTACACAGAGGGAGCAAGGCGTTTTTCAATGCATTTAGATGAGACCTTTAACAAAAGGTCCCTAATGCAGATATCAATGAACCAAGGGACCGGGCTATCGGAGCGAAATTGGCTGACGGAGGGATGTCACCCCTGTGCATGAAAAATGATGGATGCCATTTGTAAACTTCTCCTCTAGCTCGCTGCCCCTCCTCTCCTCCCGCACACGGACACAGGCATCCCTCCTTCATCACCTGCTCCTCCACTGGTTATTAAACAAGGAAGCGGACCCATGACTTTGCTGACAAATAACA
Organism: Cebidichthys violaceus; assembly: GCF_023349555.1. Lineage (NCBI taxonomy): Eukaryota > Metazoa > Chordata > Actinopteri > Perciformes > Stichaeidae > Cebidichthys > Cebidichthys violaceus. The sequence continues at coordinate 1,238,763 of NW_027176583.1, forward strand.
AGTGGTCTGGTAAAATTGGCACTTTGCTGGCCATTCCAACCGACTGTCAGGGAGTCCACAGAGGACCTGTGAGACTTCAGTGATGACAGAATAGATTAACATCATGGACTTTGTTTTTCATCTTCCTTTCATCTTCCATGCTATTCTCCGAGGACATCAACACAATGAAACCAATATCTATGAACCCGCAAACAAACAACTGGAGCTTTCAAAATATTAGATTTTGTGTTTTGGATTGGACAATCTACTGTTTCTCTGCACTCACTCCACGGCCGTGCTTGATTTGAAAAGCAAAGGCACGACCTAAATCCATCTAATTCAGAGGAACAGATTGCTCCATTACAACGTGCACTTTTTACACCCTGAAATAAAACAGATTTATGTTTCATATATACAACCTCTCACTTTTTGAAAGCATAGGGCTAAGGTCTGAATGCAAACATCAACACAGGCCATGCATAATACAACAATTTACAGAGCTGGCAGAAATCATGCTCAGCATATAAAGTGTAATAAGCAACATAATATGCATACCGAGCATTTCTAAGGAAACAATGATATATTGCTAATCATCGGCCGTTTTAAAAGCGGCGTGTTGAGTCAAAGGTACCGAGGTTAACACAGGCAAACGGGCATCTCCGCTGGAAAATGAAAACTTCCCACTGGAGTGCGGTGGACGGCCTGAACGCTGACATTGTGCTTTCGCTGGTGATGGAGTGACTTTGGGAGGGTTTGCGGTCTGCCAGTGTTCAAAGCTGTGCCTTGAGGGTAAAGGGTAAATTTGCTAAGTTAATCACATAATGAGGCCAATTAAACACGAGAGAACCCAGGTGGAGTGGGAGCTGCCACAGAGCCTCGGACAAACGAGGCCCTGCTGAGTTCTCTGGACAAGAGGCCGGACAACCCAGTTTCAGCTCGGATAATCCTCCACTAAGCATTCACTTCAACACTGATACAGTGTCTCTTATTAATGTATGTACAGTATACCGGATTATGTGTCTGTGACTCTGTATTGGGTGAATTCATTTAGCCGGAATGTGTACATTAACATCCAGGGTAGCCAGGATTAGAGCTGCGACTAACCATTATTTTCATTATCCTTTAATGTGTGGATTAGAGTTTTTTTTAATTGAGCACACATTTACTCTATACATGTCAGAAAATTCATCCTGCGTCCACCGTGATGTCTTTGAATATATTTTACCAGACCAACAGCCCAAAACACAAAGATAAATAAAGCATAGAAATAGTTAACAGCACGCCGTTCTAAAGGAAGTAGACTAGCTGCATCTGGACTGAGTTGTTCTGCTGTTAAACTCTTCATAAACTAGAAAGATGTCCTCAATAGAGTGCAGATCTCCGCCAGGTGTGTCTGCAACGACCACTGCTGCATTGTGGGATACAGCATACTGGCTAACCCCCTGTCTAGACAGCAGTGAAGGCGTCGTAAAACACACTTCATTAAAACTCAAAAACAAGACATTAAGACATTTCATACAATCTTTCCAAAAACAATATTTAACTCACGTAGCAGCAGCCGGATGTTACTCACTCTGAGTACTGGTTAGTATTATTAACCGATAGCCAAACACTACAAACACTAAAAGAGGGTTGACTGTGTCTCTACTGGCGGTGGGAGATTCGCTCAGCTGTGTTATCACTAGCAGCCCCTAACCTGCCGGGGGCCGGTAAAGAGTAGTGAGCGAGGAGTCAGCAGGCAGTTAATGGCAATGTAAAACAAGGCAATAAAAGGTGTTTTGAGAAAGTGTGAGTCACCACAACCACGAGAGGTCCTTGAGCATGCAGCCATAACTGGGCGGAAATAAACAGCATGCAGTTTGCTGCAGCAGAATGCGAGATTAGCTGTGGACAGACACAGAGGTGCACACTCACTCAC
>NW_027176583.1:1245659-1640659 GCF_023349555.1 Cebidichthys violaceus
ACAAGTGGCTGTGTCTTCGGCGGTTCTTGGGGGAGATCTAGTTTATTATTCCTTGTTTAGTTGGCCTCTCTGGACTTTTCTCATTGAAGTGCTTCATATGAAGTATAAAGTAAAGCTCCACTACAGTGTGTTTAATATGAGGTGCTTCGGTTGGCTTTAGTACATACCATCACACGCTCTCTTTCTCTCCCTCATGCTACAGAGAAATATTAAAGCTGTGCCCCGAGGTCAGCGGCAACAGCCCTCATTGTGCCCTTGTGTTCTTCACAGCCCCCACTATGAGAGGCGATGATTCATTCTTTTGATCCACTCCAATATCATTAAGTTATTAGTTGATTTCAGTGGATTTAATCAGCATAGTAATTCCTCTCTATGGGAAGATAAGTCTCTCTCAAGAGCAGTTACGTCGTTCACTATGCCCGCTGATTAGACACAAGCCCCCAAAATAATTCATCAGAAAACTGCAAAAAATAATTTATCAAAAGTGCTTCTCACAAAACCCGCTCAGGACCTTTGCTTCTTAATAATTAAACTCCGCAATTAGGCATCTTACCATGCACTCAGTGTGAGGCTCCATGTAATATTCATAACCACACATAATTATGCAATATATTCACTGAAATAAGAGGCCATATATTCACGGTGGGGCTGTCAAGAGGCAAGACATTTTTATTTGGTTTATAACACTGTTTCATCTTATACATGAGCAGCTGGCTTCTGGAGACAGAAGAGAACGAGGACGTCTGGTCCTCGGCAGCCTGACGCTGTATTCTGTGGCTCTGGCTCGCAAAGGAAAGAGAGAGAGAGAGAGAGAGAGAGAGAGAGAGAGAGAGAGAGAGAGAGAGAGAGAGAGGCACTGAGTGGCGATGCTCTCACCATTGGATCCATTAATATCTAAGTCTTTCTGCTGGACACAACAAAGACAAACCTTCGTGGTTTCATACATTGACCACCGTCAACACAAGGAGGAAAGACGAGGCATTAAATCAAAATGGAGTCGAGAGGGGGTGCTGTCTCGGGATGCATTGTATGATAAATTATACATAATGCTCATCCCAGCTTGGTGAAGAACTATAGAAAAACAATTGTCCCAAAGCCCTTGATGGCGCCTGAAGCAAATAAGCAACAGCGGCGGTCTACGGCGTGGACGCACTGTGGACAAGGTTGGCTTTCATCTGGAGATGCGGTTCAAAGCCATGCGGGCTACGCACAGAACAGACTGGCAATCAAAGCTAATGTGTAACTGGGCAGTGGTGCACTTCACAGGGCCTGTCGCGTCGAGCGGCGGAGGAGATCACACGCAGACGCCTCCCTCACATCACAACGGCTGATTTTCAACACGCGGCCTTTGGAACCTATTATTTTTCACCATGTAGATGTGAAAAGGAACTTATTGCTGTTGGGAGCTGCTGTCTTTTGAAGGCCTTTCATGACATGTGATGTATGTCGTGACATGTATCTGATGAATGAGAAGAAGACTCGACTTTACTGTAGTTAACAAAGGCTCTCATTCTCCCTCAGCGACGCCGTCCCCAAGGATGCCGTTTGCTCTACAAGGATGGTGAATTTAGCAGAGGACAGAAATGTATTCTGTATCATAAGATGTGGTGGACTAACGTCCATATACAGTTGATTACTTTAGCGTCGCAAATATTACAAAGCTCTTCGTGGACGGATTTCAGAAGCACTTAATATCCACACCAAGCATCTGTAACGCTCACAAAGTAGATATAACAACAATGCAATAAGATGGAACAAGCTGCATCCTCGTACGGCGGATGAACACCGTTGTGCTCTACTGTACATAGAGCTGTGTATTGAGATTAACAAGTAGAATCAGATATTAAATGAAGTTATTTGCATTGTACATACCTTTTGCTTGACTTTCATGTTCCTGCAAAAAAGGCAAGATAAAAAGAAAATTATATATAAATATATATATATCCAAAAGTCAAACTATCCCCTCAAGACTTCTCACACAAAACCAGTGTGTGTGTGTGTGTGTGTGTGTGTGTGTGTGTGTGTGTGTGTGTGTGTGTGTGTTTTTTTTTTTTTTGTCCCTGTCATATGCTGCACTGCAAAACAATGACCTTTTGGGATATGACACAATTTTACTGTCGGTATAATACAGATGTGATTAACATAAATAAGACTTAAAGTCAAATAGGCGTAAAGGTCGTCACTCAGGACTAGTCTTGGGTCCGCAAGGTGATTTACAACAACTTAATTTGACTGTGTGGAGTAATTTATCTGTGACAGAGCAAGCCATGCAACTCTGTGAATGTCTCGCGCACGTACAGGCGACAATATGCCATGACTACACACATCTCATATCTACCCAATCAGTCAAGATGCTTTACAACTTCTGTCAGAGGCCCTAACAGTTCTCGTAAATTACGAGGCCATTGTACATGGTGCCAATAACTTCTGAAGGAGAACCTCAGCCCAACTGAACCCAGCGGTGTCTCTCGCTTTCACGCGCGGAAGTCAAAGATGGAATACCTTGGATAAAGTACATGAAGGAGGTCGGGGAAGTGCTTTGATGGTAGATTTGCTTTCATAAAAAAGGTTTCCTATTTTCACTCGGCTGACGAATTCCTTTCAAGGATAAAACCTGGCCCAGATATCGACATGTTGATGCAATGCAGGCGGCAGGCAGGTTTGATTCCGTTAGAGATCACTTCATTTCCTTTCACATCCCGCTTCCCCTCTACTACGGCTCCGACGCGTCTCCTGCTAAGCTTTCGCATCTGTGACAGCTCGGGAATGTGAGGAATGATGCCGAATCATTCATAAACAGCAACAACGGCACCATGTGATCGGGACAAAACAAAACCAGTGTGCGGGTCTGGAGTCTGCAAAGCCGTAATGTGCTGTGATACTTTTCAAATGCCCCCTGCAGTGTCCACCGACATTCTGCAGGGAAATCAAAGCCAGCACGAGATCAGTGCATACGGCTGCATCTCAACCTCGAGTGTTATCAATATGAGGATAATTGAAAGAGAATGCATGCACATGTGTGTGATGAAAAGCACCTGTGTGTTAGGTAACTCTGTGCACGTATGTGTACTTTTATGATGGCGCGGTCGACACGTGAGCGAGGCGGGGGAGTGTGTTGTTAGCGCAGGATGCAGTGATTTTCCCGGTGTCACACTGACAGGGCGAACCTCAGATTGAAGGGCAGACGGTGATAACCACGAGCAGGGATTCACATCCCGTTCCATTTAACCACCTTCGGAATTTTCACAGGGAACAATTGAGGATGCCTGACTACCAAAGCCTATGTTTTGTAAGCAATTACAATGAAATTGTCTGAACCAGCTGAATGGCATACACCCTCAAAAAAGGAAGAATGTCAAGTTCATATCACTGCTTTGGTTTGTTTTTTAGCACTATGTTATCTTTTCCCCCCCCCCCATAATCAAATGTGTATAGCACTTATTTTGTATTTTGTCAGATGTGTTCTTCTCTAGATCAATCAAATAAAAGTCAGACCATGCAATTCTACTTAGAGTAAGAAGTCATGGAGGGGAAGTAAAATGGATTTTCATAAGGATTTTCATCGTAACAGGGCACATCTCATTCCGTCTGAGTGCTTCCAAATTACAAACGACATGGGAAATATAAAGAGCGGTGAATAATCCCTGGCTCTCAGCGTGGCACACCTTGATGTGCAGGTGCCTTTAATACAAGAATAAGTCATCCGAGATTGGGGAGGCAAAAAAAACCCACTCAACCAGATGGTCTCCATAAACCATGGCGTAAAGCTCTCCCAGATGTTGAGAGGTGGTTGCGGATCCGGTGACATGCAATGTGAGGGAGGAACTGGTAATGCAGAGTGTATTAGTGGTCTCTTTATGGGTGCATTAGGTGCTGCGGAGGGGAACGCGGGGGCCGCCGCCGCTGCTGCCAGTGAGCTACTACCGGGCTTTATGCTTTGATGAACCTACCCTTGAAAAACCGGGACACTCGTGACCGTACTCCGCAGCGCCTGGGAGACACCTCCCTCTCTTTAGCCTCCTGGAAAACATAAATCAGTTTCTCATATCATCATCTAGTCATATTCAATGCATATGCAGCTCTAATCGGTAAATCTGTCAGCTTTCTCCCCTTTTGGTGATATATCAGATTCGTAATACTCTACCGCATATGCAGTAAATCTCTGACGAGGCCCGTGTTTCTTAAAAGTCAGAAGACAAAGGCGCGTGAAGCGGAGAACTTCGCTTGCAAACAGAAACAGAAAGTGGAGGAGCGGCTCAGTTTTAGGACGCCTCTGCACCGAAGGCTTCATTCCAGAGTGTCATCTCTCTTCCTACCGCTACACAGTGGCGCAGACAGGAAAGCAGAATAAATTTCCCCAGTTCATTGTCCCCGCTGAGGACCAGCAGAACATCCCAGTCTGATTAATGGCTGTACACTGTCTAATGAACAGTAATTGAATGGTATAATGCAGTAGGTCCTTAAAAGCCCAGAGGAGTCGTCTTCCTCCGCCCGGCTCTCTGGAAATGTAAGGCGGTGACATTGTCTAGAGTTGATTATAGTTGACCTTGTGTGCGGAGAATAAGGCCTTTGAAACGGCTAACCTAAGCTTCAGGGAATAGCAGCACGGAAAAACAGCTGAAAGACAAATGAAATGGACTTGCATTGGAAAAGGAAAGGAATGGATCAATGCGGAGCTCGATAATGATTCGATTCTTTATCACAAAATTCTTAAGAAAAGGAAGACGATTGATCAAACATCCCCAGTCGTATTGACATTTCTAACAATATTAATTAAGAAAAAATGCTTAGCTCACTGGTTGATAAATCAGCCAATATTGTTAAATCAAAACAAATGATGGTTGTAAACACAATACCGCACCAGTGAGTGCAAATCTACCCTTGTCCACATTTCCTCAAAGTGTATGACATCTACAACACAGACCGAGTTCCCCCTCATGAAATCAATCAGCTCCTTAACAGAGTGCACTCTAAAGGAAAAGCCAACCTTCAGAAAGCCCAACAAAAGTCAGTCAAGTGATTATAAGAAACGCTTTGATAAATGTGCATCAGGCTCCAGTCCGCCATCCTTCGCTCTCCTCCGCCGAGATAGCCTGCCTTCACTCCCAGCGGACATCTCCACTTGGCAGAGATGCTGAATCTCGTTATTCTTTATTTGGCCCCGGACCACACAGGTCAATATCACACACACACACACACACACACACACACACACACACACACACACACACACACACACACACACACACACACACACACACACACACACACACACACACACACAGCTGCCTCACCGGTGTACTGTCTGCAAATGTATTCACTATTTAAATTCAATGCAATAAATCATTTAAAGCTTGGGCTGAAAATGTAATCATGTAATTGAATTTGGTCATCAATATCTACTATATATATATATATGCACATATACGGAGTACACGGGGCATTTCGCGAGCACATTTGAGCGCCGGAGTGGGAGGAAATCTGTCCGAACACAGCTCAAAGTATGAGTCATCGCGGCGCAGTTATCCCTCATTATTATTCACAGCGCTCTAAATGATGAGGCTGCCGACAACGAGACGGCGACAGTCTGTTTGGCCTCAAAGGGAAAACGGGAAAGTACGCATCGATGGTGGTTTGAGTTCGGTACGTCTCACCTGCAGCATCGTTATTTCTGGTCCGATGACAACCTGTATGAATATGCTGGAAACAAGAATGAACAAAAAACTGAATTGCCGCCAAGACAAATTTCAGGAGAGTAGAAGGTGTTCTGATAAAAAAACAACGGTGTCTTAGCTTTAGCAAAGTTTTTCAAAAGTAGTTTAAGACCTTAACGTGTGTTCTGACATGAGGTTTTCATCAATCCCACCGTTCCTTGAGTCAGTCTCCGTTAGCTAACAAATGGAGTTTGTACCAGAGATGATTTTTTTATATTTTCGTATCATCCAATGGGCTTTCCCTGCAATCCATAGCCAATCTGAATCAGCAACATTGCTCTATGACTAAAAGTGATAAGTAATGAATTAAGCTATTGATGAGGTCTTTAGCCAGGGTCATAACTGGCCCCCAGAAGTCAATAATTACTCCGATAAGAATATCTTTATTGCAAAAGTGCATACGGCAGCAAAACCATCACCGCACCAAAACATCCCCCTATGGTGTGATTGCCACTGCTTGAAATTATAGTTTTCATTAAAACAAAATGTTCAAGGTTATTGATTGCTTAAATAAGACTCGATATCTTCTCATTTCAAAGCCGAATGAAATTGCTTGGAATAGTAATATCGCCCAACTATTGTGCGCATTCATCACAGTTATGCTGCTTCACACTGCTGTCCCTCGAGGATTATTAGAGCAAAATAAGTGTATTTAAATGAGTGTAATTTCGAGGAACCACGGATCCATGCAAAAACATCTGTATACACAGCTCAGCCCTACTTCATCACTGGGAACGTACACAATCACCAGAGTCAAATGCATCGAATGCAACCACATACTGTTATGGGGCTCTACTCTAATCACAAATGCACACGTCTAGGTCATTTCTAGGCTGCGTGCTGCGATACATGGATTATTTGTGACCACGGCTAAGCTCTATAAACTCTACGACACTACATAAAGTTGTACCTGGGGCTCAGGTGTCTTTAATATCCTGTGCCTGTGTCTCTTTGCCCGGCAGAAACGGCTGCACCGGTAAATGCAGAGTCCACAATACACACAGAGAGAGAACCACGGAGACAGAAAATCAGGTTACGCTCAAATTAGACGAAAGTATAGTTGCTGGAAGCAGGTCTACGTGTCGCTTTTGCAATTATGGGAATGCTGATCACCATAATTGCTGGTTAGACCGTTTTTATGTGACCTAATCCAAAGGCAAATGAAAAAATTGGACATAATAATAAAGTTGAAAGTGACCTAAACGTGAAATAGTAACTACATGAAACTCATAATGAGGGTACTTACATGCTTCCTGGAACCTGCAGACAAAGGCCTCTGCAGAAACAAGCCGGTTGAATCATGGAGGGAGGCCTTGCAGGGACTCCCATCCACACACTCCTCGTCAACTACCTTGGCCTCAACCTGCAGAGAGGGAGAAAAAACAAGAGCCCCCTCGGCTTACACTGTACTGTACTGCGGTATTGATTTTGCGAAATATTTATATATTTCTGCAACTTGTTCTACTGAGAATGTGCGAGTCTTATTCTGAGCAGAAAGTCATGCTATACTGTGCTGGAAGTGTATTCTCGATTCTCAAAATAAAAAAGGAAAACACAATAGGAAGGAGAATGAGGAGAGAACGCTACAGCAGCAGACACTCTTCCATCCAACCCAGCCAAGCTTGCTGTGATGTTTGTCTCCACCGTGAACAGGTTCTAAAAGCACGAGTACACTCAGGAGTGCATATTGAAGGTAAAGGGACTCGGCACGTGACCGCGTGGCCGATGTTCATCTACGGCGACGTTCACAGTAAGGATTGATTCCTGTCCTAAACTGTTCAAAGGTTGTATGCTAAAGACCTCATCAGCTTGCAGCGCTGTATGGGGGTTGTGTTCTACCTGATCAATAGGCAGGTCCACCTTCAGCTGGCCGTCTTCCTGCACCTCCGCTGCTCCCGCCATCTCGCTCCTTTTGTTTTGTGCGTTGAACACGCTGCCCTCTGAGAAAAGTGATTAATCACAATTACCTCATCGGCTGGCAGCCGCCGTCTCATTCTTGTGCACACTCGTTCTCTCCCTCTCGATACCCCTCCATCCCTCACTGCCCTCTCCCTTTGCCTCTCCTGTTCAGCTCCACCAGAGATCAATGTTGCTGTCAAGCCATTTATTTATTTAGAGTGGTCCCACAGACGGAAAGGGCCACAGAAAGCCACAGCTGCCCTGCCACAAATATGGCCAGCCAGCGTGAACCTTCAGTCCGGGGTTAGTTCCTGACAGTGAGAGGTTGCTCCTGATGCATGTGGGGAATCGCTTATGTGGAAACGTCACACTGTTTTCCTCTGTAAACAAACTCCTGCTGTCTGCGGCTGCTGGACGGGGTGGAGTGTCAATAATTAAACACATTATTGAGCTTGAATCTGCTTCAATAGCCTTAAGTAATTTGATGTAAATAATAAATTTAAAAAAAGCACGGTAGATTAATCAGTGATGAGACAAAAGAAAATATAGAAAATGTATGTATTTAACAGCTAGATAAGAGGCAATCATACAGCTACACATACATCCTACATGTGGCCAGGATCAGCATCATGAGCACAACATGAGCAAGTCAAACATATGAAGGGATGGCAGGTTTCAACTTGCTACCGTATACAGTGGAGGATGAGCCACCGTGTCACCGTGAACAGATGGTGAAGCAAACGCCCATGAAGACATCTACTGAATAATTGGACAGAGGAAGGAGACGACGATTACTGTGTATTAATGATAAACGCAGCGCCGCCATAAAACAACTGCCGCAATGCTCAAAGCCACCAATCTAAAAGGAGTGTTTTGTCACTTTTATGCTCTTTCCCGTCAGCGTCATGTGTGATTAATAACTTATTACCATGTTGATCTCCACATCAGGAGAAAATTAGAGCATTTTGTTTCCCCCCCACATAGTTAACAAGGCTTTCTGGATACATATTCAACAAAATGGCCTGATTGAATTCATCTATGATTTAAGCACTCTTGACGGTGTTTGAAGTCTTGTTCCGTTTAATATTCACAGGGAAGACTGATTCTTTCAAGGAGCAGGGAGCCGGGTTCTGTTTGGACTTAAAAAGAACAGGTTGACAACCCAAAGAAAAGCTCCTCCACCTGCCAACTGAGCTCTCCTCTCAGACAATCACAGAGGAATGTAGAACGGTGAACAAGCCCACATGTAGCCCTACACACACACACACACACACACACACACACACACACACACACACACACACACACACACACACACACACACACACACACACACACACACCACACACACACACACACACACTGTAACCACTTCCACAGACATAAATTGATCAACAGGATTCTTCATGTTGTCTTAGTGAGAAAGGAGGTGTTGGAGGAGAAGGAACACGAAGAGGACAGGGGGGCTGGAGAGAGAGAGCGTTCTATAGAATTGCTCTGCTTACCTCCTGCTGGGAAGAGAACTGGGTTTCTGGACACCTGCCTCTGTTGTTTGGTCCTCGTCGGTCTGCCTTGTTTCTTCATCTGGCCCCTGGCTGTGTGCTCAAGGTCCTCTCTAAAGCCGCTACCAGCAAACTACACGAGGAGACGAAAGAGAGGGGAACACCGGGGCACAGATGAAGGCGTACTCCGTCAGATTTCTCTGTGATTCATCATCGACTTTTTGCTGTTGTTATGTAAAGAGGAAGAAGACAAAAGACAAAACACATCAGGGCAAAACTTGTTTCTCCTGTCTTTTCACTGCTTTTTTTTGTTACATTTTCCATTGACCTCAATTTTTCATGAGCTGATATGCTTTGTAGCTCCCTCGTGACTCCTACTGTATTGAATTCATCTGGTTCCAATACATCCCGTGCACAACCTATCAATCACCGGGGAGCGTGGCAAACTAATCATTTATTGATGAAATGGGGCAGCCATGAATTTCTAACTGCATTTGTCTTATTTATCAAGCCAGATCAAACAATGAAAATCCAAACAAGCTTAAAGGGAAAGGGAGGGAGTCGCAGGGAATAAGTTATTCTTCAGCAGTAGACAGCAGAAGGTTATTGATGGAGAATGGAAGGGGAAAAAAAAAAAGAGGCTGGAGACTTAGTTGCATGGTGGGAGAGTGAAGGAGAGAGAGAGAGAGAAGGAGAGAAGGAGAGAAGGAGAAAGAGAGAGTTCAGAGTGATGTTCAGACAGCAGGATACACATCTGAATTAATGCTTCCAACAAAAGGCAATTTTCTCCTCACAGGCTTCTCATCCGCTCTGTAGGTAGCAGGGTGAGGTACGTCTCCCTCACAGAGACGCAGACACACACAGAGCAGGGTAGAGCAGACTTAATGTGTCTTCGCAGCTACAGTGCTCTTTACTGCGGCTGCCTGGCTGGATCCCTGGGCTGGCTCAGGGGATAGTGTAGTGATCTCAGGCTTCCACCAGAATACACTTCTGGCAATGGTGTTTGCAAGCTCACTAACATGGCCTCTGGGGAACGGCAGCGTTGTTTCTTCACTTGTTTGCTTTCTTTAATGCAGACAGAGGCAAAGTCTGTTGATATTCTTTTGAATTTCCACAGCCGTCGGTGGGCCGAGGGAGGAAAAAAGAAAAACAACAAAAGAGAGAGTGAAGTTTTGCCTGGCATATTCAGCGAAGGAGAGTTGAAACGGAGTTCACACTCCATCGGCGCAGTGTCCACACAACCACGCGAGATCAAAGACGGAGGGGCGGTGGCGCTGGCGCAGTGGTGAGCCGCTAATTCAGCTTTGCAACCTCGATTCGTCTGCGAGTGATGTGAAGCAACTTCGCCGTAAAAAGTTCAAAATCAAAATACATCTGGGCAATCAAAAATTGAACAGCTTGTTTTGCATGTTTACAGCCTGGCGGTGGGATGTAAATAGAGCTTATTTAAATCAACAGAGTTAAATCAAGACCGTCTCACTCGGGGAGGGGAACGCAGAGGACGAGGGTGCGCCGCGCAGCCGGGAGAGTACAGTACGAGAGGCAGCACCGCTGGAAACCCGGCAGTGGAAAAGCTGAGGTCATCTCGCCTCTTGTTCTGCATTACATATCTACAGCGCCGTGTCCTGGGGGAGCACACGCCTGTGTGCATCAGGAGGCCCCAGAGAAAGACACCATGGGAGGGAGGGAGAGAGAGAGAGAGAGAGAGAGAGAGAGAGAGTGCAGGAGTTAGGGTGAGGGGGGGGGGGGGGGGCTCAGGGGGACAGGGCAGCACATAATCTGTGGCCCTCTCAAGTGGCAGAGAACAGGAGTCAACAAGAGGACAGAGCGATAGGGTACCCGGACCGAGCGCTGGCTGTGGTATCAGTGGGAGCCAGTCCCAGTCCCAGGACCGGGGGTACTCGGCGAGCAGACGTGCCGGCAGCAGTGAGGGGGGGGGGGGGGGGGGGGGGGGGGGTACAGTTTTCCCACAGGGCATTGCTACTTCCCCTCACCAATGACATCATCCAGAAGCAGCAGAGAAATGGAGAGCAGCAGCGAGTCATCGCTGATGTCAGGCAGAGTGCAGCTATTAAAAGGTTTAGTCAGCCTTTCTGGGCTGTTTTCACAGGATGCTTCTTGTGAAAGCACAACTGCACCGCTCGTTATTATCACTATAATATGAAAGTACTTTGCTTTGATACACATCATTATTCCCCCCCCCCCCCCCCCCCCCCCCACTTTGCATTCCTCTCCCCCCTATTAATCTTCTCTTTATGCGACGTCTACCTCAGAAGTTTCTACCTCATCATGTCTGCGAACACCTAACTCAGCACTTACGCTCGCTCCCGACGGGAACACGGTGTGCTGGAGAGTTTCACTATTACGCTCTGCAGAGCCGTCAGTTTAGACTTCAGCGGTTGCTCCGGTCCAGATGTCCCACTCGGCGGACGCAGGAACGCACCGACGGGACGGACGGACGGTTGCGAGAGCAAGGTTACATTTTACACAGCGTCAGCGAGCGCGTTTAACGGATCTTGTTTTAACGGGCATTTCAAAACCAGACTGCTGTTGTTTTGTGAGGTCAAACTGAAATTAATGACGGACATGACCCTATAAATGTATGCGTAATCATCAGCAGGCTAAACGGCCAACAGATCGAGGCGGAGTGGGGGACATTTTTGTCACATGTGTCTGTCCCCTCTGAACGGTCCTTATTAACCGGTCAAATCATGTTTACAAATTCATGAGGGCTCCGACGCCGAGGCAGAGGGAGTGAAATGCGGCAGCGTCGTGTCCATTGAATGACTAATGCTACGATGAGCTGCTGGATGCAAAACGCAGCCATAACTCTGTCTCTGTCTCCACCTCATGGTGCGGTGGAAAATGACCGTGACGGTGTTTTCCTCCATCAAGACTGTGCCTCAGTTTAGCAAAGTCTGATCACAGCGTCCATGCATTCTTTTATGATTGGATGGATTTAAATAAGATAAAAAGGAAATTCTTAACATATTCTAATATATGACTGATAAATATGCATCCTGAATATAATGGTAGTCACCCACAGATACAGCTGGAGAAAAAGCATGGGGTATTATTCTCCATCTGAAAACATTGGCATCTGCCACAGCGTTGTCATCTTTCATGGTTAGAAGAATCAGATGTCAGACGCATCTCGCACATCCCCCCCCCCCCCCCCCCCCCCCCCCCATCTGCACCTCAACTTGCTGAGTGGGCATGTTCTCGTCTTCACCGTGTGATTCGGTGTTCGACTCGGCCCCACAGCAGCGCAATCCTCATATGGATTCAAAGCACTTCACTGTCTACTTAATCACAATACAAATTGTCCCGGTTCTGGTTTGAATAAGAGATTTTTTTTTTTGGGGGGGGTTTTCAGTCAGTGAAGTCCCCCTGGTGCATATGATCTGTCTATGAGGCTCACTGCACTTGATCAAGTGGGCCAGCCTTTCTCTGTGGGGATTACCCATCAAAGTGGAAAGCAAAGGTAACTCAATGCCTCCTGCAGACAGTGATTGATGATAGTGCTGTTTCATAACGAAATGCACCCCCCCCCCAACAAGTCTCACACGTGGGAAATGTTAATTGAAATGCTGTGTGTGCAAAGATACGCTTCTCAACGGCGATACAACCGAGGTGTTACGGCAATGAACCAGAGGGAATTTAGGGGGAAGAAAAAATAACAATTGAGCATGTAGCGAGAAAGTGAACAACCAGATGGCAAACTGCACCCAACTCTGAAGCAGTAGCACTCACCGTGTCCTCTGGATGTCTCGTCTTCCTAACAGCAGGCAGGATGTCTTGGCTGCAAGGGGAAAACAAGGGAACCAGAATTGGCAAACATGTACTCTCTTTCTTTTTCACACAAATAGAGATCCGGCGTTCACTCAAGATATGTTGATGAAAACACGATATGCATCATCATACCCTTCGATCGTGTGGTTCTCCCCGATTGGGTCCCTGAAGGGGACGCAGTGACCATATGGGAGCGCTTTAAACTTCTCTGCACCAACTGCAACATAGTGCTGGTTGTTCTGCAGCTCAGCCGGGCCGCAGACGGGACGGCCGTCCAAAGCGCAAAGCCTGGGAATCCAAATAACAGAAGTACCAGAAATCAGAGCGATGCTTTGTGATCGTTTCAACTTCTAGACACAAAACAAGACGTAGACGTCTCACATGTGGTTTGAGTGGTTCCATTGAACGGAAGCAAAAGTCAATCAAAGCACTATTTGCCTTTGGATAAAACATCGTCCCGATCACTAATTAATTACAAAACTCCCTCCGCTCTGCTAAATATTGCTGCATTTAGACTGAAAAGCCTCCAATAATCATATTTCCCAAATCTATATCAGAGCAGCTGATACTCTACAGAGAGTCCAGATCCAGTACTGGGACTGCTGAACTGCTAACACCTTCAGATTCCTGCAATCAGGTCTGGGCAATAGGAAGAAAATCAAATACCATAACAATTATGACCATACCTGACATTAATATTAGACCACAACATATGTAGACGATGACTTTTCTAATAAATGATCATCACTATGGATATAATGACTGAGTGGGTAAAGTAAAATAATAGAACAGACAAAATGACATCACTTCACTGTAGTAAAGGTCACGATGCAGCCTTTAAAAGACAACACGTATTCCATATCACCATATTCTAATATCCATAATATGAGATGATATCTAGTCTCATATCATGACATCAATATAATATTGATATGTTGCCCAGTCCTACTTGCAACGGGCACCACTTCCAATAAAAAATGCTTTGATTGTTTTTACTGCAAAACAGGATGAAGGACATCATTTGGGTCATGATTCATATATTCATATGATATTAAAAAGTGTGTTGTCTAGAGAAGGCTGCTCTGAAACACTGCAGCGTGTTCCTTTGCTCGCCCTCACTGGTGCACCACTCATCTAAACACCACATGGGTTATTAAAGTGCTGTCAGACGTCACCTGTACACAGCACCGGTGCGGAGACGCACTTTCTCCGTGACCATGGCTAAGACGTGCTCCCAGCTGCTGAGGGTGTGTTTCGGGATCCGTATTCGAACCGGAGCAACCAAGACGTCTCCGTTGTAAAAACACTACGAAGCAAGAAGAAGAAGAAGACACAGAAGAGACAATCATTTAACATAACACAGCAGAGACAATTCCTCCAGTTCTACACTCAGGACGACTTTGTGTCTTTGAATCAATACTCACTTTATGGTGCAGGACTCATGGGTGGTTCTCCCCCAACGAGCAGAAACCATTATTCTGCTGTGAACAACGGGCCGAATCTGAACATTTCAAAAGTAAGGGTCAGTGGTGAATACTCAACTCTGAGCTTGTGTGT
Source organism: Cebidichthys violaceus (assembly GCF_023349555.1). Classification (NCBI taxonomy): domain Eukaryota; kingdom Metazoa; phylum Chordata; class Actinopteri; order Perciformes; family Stichaeidae; genus Cebidichthys; species Cebidichthys violaceus. Next base: position 1,260,124 of record NW_027176583.1, read on the forward strand.
GATGACAGAGCTTCTGAGGTCATTATCACAGTTTGAGGTCAGAGTTTAGGCTTCAGCTACTAAAGAAAAGCTCCATTTAATAGTTAGTCACACATAATAAGGTGCCTGAACATAAATGTTACACTTAGATTCATCACTGTCAGTACGCTGATGATCAAAGACAATAAGGTAGTCTTACCTGTTCTGATTTCTTTTTCTGTGGCTTCTTGGTTCTTATCTCACAATAGCTGGAAGTCAATAAATAATAAATAATAAGTCATGTAAATGACTCAAACCAGGATTCAGACTCCACATGTGAAACCTATAAATACTCGACTGACGATAACAAATCATAAAATACTGGTTTTACTCTGACGTCAGACTTTATGTTAACTAGACTACACATTAAACCCAACAGCTGACTGTAAACCCCACATTTAAGTCTAAATGCACACACACACGCGCACACACACGCGCGCACACACACACACGCACACACACACACACACGCACACAGCTTCCAGCATGGTACCTACTCCAGTTGTTTGAACTGCTCATTCCCGGCTGCCACGTAGACGCTCCCGTGCTTCAAGTCGTCTAACCGCTGAACTCTGCGGCCCTCTGTGGGGGTGTAGAGCCTCCGCACTGCGCCAAACGGCGCCTCGATCTCCCGGGTCAAAGACGTCAAAAAGTTGTCAAAAGTTGACAGGTGACGCGGATTCACAACTATTTTTCTACCGGGGGAGAAAGCGTCTCCGTTCCTGTAGACGGTGATGGTTCTGGTCGGCGGCAGATCGCCTCTCCCTGCGGTGCCTGACATCCTTTAAGAAGTGAACTAATCAACAATCAGGCTGAGAGTGAGGAGTAAGCGCGTCTCTGTCAGGCGTGCAGAGAGACGTAACTGGAGATATCGTCTGATATGGAAACCAATTCTTGCGTCCAGAACCCGATCCACCACCGTCTGTGTTGTGGTTTGCTGGTCGCTGCTTTGTATCTAACGTTAATTAACGTTAATGAACGGTAATTCAGTGTTTTCCCCCAAAAAGAATGCGTTTCCAAGTCAACCAACAGGACCATTACAACCGTTGGTTATGTAACCTTAGTTTACAGTAGACTGTATTCATTTTACTCATGTCGTGTAATTTAATTAGATTAAAGGACACAAATAATACTGTACAAGCTAACATTGTATTATTAGGCCAGGTGATATAATAATAATTATTATTATTCATATTATTAGTATTAGTGTTATTGTATACAACAGTAATCTGGGGATATTTGGGCCAGTTGAGTCCATACTTCTGTAATGTTTGGATCATAAGCTTCTAATGAACTAGATTTAGCATAAGTCCAATATCAGATCACTTCACCTGGGTTTAGTCCAAGATCTGATCTGATTTAAACTTAAGCTTAAGTTTAAACTGTGAGGTTGATCAAAGCCATTGATGCATGTCTCCTCCTTTATGACTCCACTCTCTTCTGCACATTTACCAAAAGCTAACAGGTGACTGACTTCCTCACAGCGCTCATGCTGCTTGACTTTCTGATTACTGAAAGACAAGTTCAACCTCAGTCCATCTAGGGGTCAAACTAAAACATCACAACTACAGAACACACATGCTCTGTCCTCAGTGGACATAGTGACTATAGCATCAGATGTGTGTGTTTGTTGTTTTCCATGCTCTGCAGCCATATCTCCCATTTGCAGCCTTTTTTTTCTTTCCCACCACAGATTACCTGCCAGCGTCAGACGGAGCTGTCCAAATTGTTTACCACAAATGTAACCAGAGATTACAGCAACAACAATGGCACCTTATTGGTTTATGCCAGACAACTCCTGGTCAATTAAATGCATAATTCATCTTAGCATTAATTATTAATTTCTTAAGGGACTGGTCATGTGCTTTATTGGGAGAACTGCATCATGCATATTCAAATTCCTCTCCTTAGAGGGACTCAGGGGACTCAGGATATCATCTCAGCTGGGATGCCCATCCCAAAACACAATAGCAGCCAGCGCTGTAAGACAACTTCTATTAATCACACAACGAGGCCGCAGAGGATTGTCAAACACGCGATATTAACCGCGGGTATACTTCTTGTTTTTGTCATTCAGCAAACAGGGTGCTGTCATATTGATAGTGTAATGTGTTTATTATTATTTTAAACTCTCTTGTGTTTAGAGAATACATCATTTTTAAAAATAATATACATGTCACAGCAAAACTGTCAGTGTTAATTTAACTCTGTGCGCGTGTGAATGATGAAACCAGTGATGGCTGAATGTGTGGCTGCCTCACTTTCAGGGTCCTTGTTGTCGTGCAGACTGGTGTCCCGCTGTCATGCTTTACGGGGACACTTGAACTCAAGACAGCGTTAACGTTAGATCCCAGTGTGACGACACGTTGCACTGCAGTACGGTGTCTGTCCACTGGGTGGAGTCTTACACAGCTGCTGCAGATAAATGTGCCAGCAAATAATGCACAGACATGATCTTTCCACAACCAACACATAACTTACAATATGAATATAGAATGTGTATTGTATTCCATCTTATGATTAACGGCACGCAACTGGAAACGAAATCTTTAATTTCATATTTTATGCACAAACTACAGCCTTCTACATTTGCTTATTCGTCTTGTTTGTTGATGGCCCTGTTTGCAAATATTGCTCATTGGATAGTTTGCGTTACATAAAAACTCAATACGTTGGGCATGCTGTTTGAAACACGTATGAATCACAGAGTATGAGATTAAGGGTGCACTTAAAATGAGTAAAGTCTCATAAAAAGAATGGAACGTGTGGCGAGTTAAGAAAATAAATAGCGTATAAGGAAAAGTAGAAAATATAGTTTGCACAACTTTCGTGTCATTTTGTCGTTCTATTTACACTTTTTCGGTCTAACGTTTGCTTCGTCGTCTGCGTGGAGCCTGAACTCAGGCGCTCTCCTTGTCAAATTCACAGACGAAGAACATGGTAGGGTGGCACGCCACGTCAGTCCACTCCCCAGAGGCCACCATCTCAGCGCAGTCCTCGTCGTCATAGGCGTTGTTGGGCTCTCCCTTTCTCCATTTGCTGAAAGTGGTCATGGCAGAGAGGTCCACGTAGGTGAAAAGGCCCTCGCGGTGCAGGTCGTCGATGCCGATGTAGACTCTGTTCAGGCCCGCTTCGGTTATGTACCCCGCGATGGCCGCGTTGGCGCCCTCGTCTTTGGGCATGGCCAGGTGCCCTCCCCTCGTCTGGCAGTAGGCCTCAGCGTCGGAGTAGCGCTTCTCCTCCTTCACCAGCAGATAGACCTTACTGTCTGTCTCTTTTATGCCGGCAACAGCTGCAGGGGAGGGCAGTGCTGAAAAATGAGCACTTGTATTTCTATAAATTTCACATTGACATGACCCAGCATCTGCACTTCTATGAGGATGACGAGTGAAGCGAAAGCGAGGACGCGAGAACTGAAAAAGAACACTAGGATCCTACCATTTTTGATGAACTTCAGTTCAGAGGAGAGCTGCGCCACAAGAATGTCCATTTCTCCAATCATCTGCCTCATTGGTGTGCACTCATACGGAGCACCTGATAAGGCAAAAATGTGGGGGATTACCACACAGGCGTCTTAATTAGCTCTCAAATCTCGCCAAATGTGTCCCTCTAATCTGTTTGACAAACTGTATAACACGGACTAATACATCACCTGGTTCTCCATTAGGGCCCTTTGGACCCGGATCCCCCATGTCTCCCTTTACCCCTGAGATATGGAATGTAATATTCATTAAAAAATACACATTCATTCCTTAACTATGTGAAGAACATTTCTGTATTTTCTGATTACCTTTCATTCCACTTGGGCCCACTTTCCCATAACGTCCCATTATCCCCTTCTGACCTTTAAGTCCAGTTTGACCTGAAAAAAAAGGAAATAATGTGTTCCAATCTATTTAAAAAGCCACATGTCGCTCGTTTCTGCACCTTAAAAGACCAAAAATCCTCAAAAATAATAACTACACGTTCTTAAACGTCTGCTATGGGTACATTCATTAGAACGCAGTCCCTGTAATCTCTTTAAAAAGTCTACAAACACCCTCTGCTCCTCATTAAGCTCTTCAATAAACACTTGTCCACAGCAGTGAACTCCCAAATCATTTCTCCTCCGACCTCTCACCCACATGTAAACACTTGAACGTCTCTGGACGGCCTGGTCCTGATGTAACAGAACATTATCAGCCCGAGCAATGTGATCTTTACCCCAGAACTTGTTTTGTGTTTCAGCTTAGTGGTGCTGAAACGCAACGTGAGGAGATGCGTGTAGTTTGGATGCTTGCTTAATGTTTCCCCTGCATATAAAAATAACAGAATATACCAATCTCTCCAGGAGGGCCGACTCTTCCGGGTCTCCCCGGTGCTCCTTTTTGACCCTTTTCTCCTGCTTCTCCTTTTGCAGAAAACACAATAATAAAGAGAAGAAATTATGAAACTGTTCCATTCTTTTTTTATTTTCTATGTATGGTGTGTGTAAGAAAGTATGTAGGATGACTTGCCTTTGAGGCCGGGGACAAGGATCTGAACAGAGCAGGACTCCTCTGTCAACTGCTGTCCATACGACAAACTCAGCACAGACATGATTATTATTATTATTATGGGCAATAACAGCTTCTCTCCTATCATCCTTTACATGGGCTGGTTGGTGGGCTATACTGAAGGAACAAGAGAGATTCAGAAAAGACAAAATCGTTCACAAGTCATCCGGTTTGCGGGCGAGAACACGCCCTGATGAACATATTTCAATACTTTTAATAAATCACAAATATACACTAAAAAGAGCCCTGCAAAAAGCATGAGTTCTTCATCCTACAAAACATTTGGAACCACTACACATTTGAAGCCATAGTTTAAGAAATAAATCCCATCCATACATATCTTCTATAAATGAATGCTTGATAGAAATCAACACAACATAGACAATCCCAGCTGCTTGAACCAAACAAAAGGCAATGTCTATACAAACCAACCAACATGATCAGGGGTTTAACAGTCTGCTGTGTTTCATAGTGTGGCTCGCCTACCTGCAGAGGTGTTTCCAGACAGAAGCAGAGAAGCGTAGCCAGCTTGCAAAGACTCGCAGGAGCTTTGAACACTGGTGGTCCTACAGAAGCATGTCATGTTCCTCCACAGGCACCGCAGAATATGTGCGATAGGAACATTCGTAAACAGTTCACAGATAAAGTCCAAAAGCAGCTGGGGCGCCGCAGATAATTGGCTGGGAAAGTAGTGGAGTGATTGACAGCGGAGGGGCCGGATAAATGCACCCACTCAACCTCAAGCTCTATCAGACATTTAGAGAAGCGTCTCGTGGTAAAGTGCCTGAGATGTCTCCCACGTCACGTCATTAACTTCAAATTAATAATTAACAAGTTGTTTTTTTTTTAAATAATATGCCACAGGAGTTGAATCTATTATGTAAAATGTTCCTTAACTGTAATTCTGTGTCCATGAGTCACTTTTTACATGAATGCAATGCTTTGCTTGTATAACATTAATGTCACTATTGTTTCCCCAGAGTGCCCCCCCCCCCCCCCCCCCCCCTCCCCCCTCTTCTCTTTACTCTTCTTCTGCACCTTCCTGTAAACGAGTTCATTGGTTTGGCTTCTGACACAGATCTGCTTGTGCTCTTTGTGACCACCTGAGGGAGCCATTGTCTATGCAAGTGAAGCAGTGGACCTCCACTGACCTGGATCTTAACTGTACAATTAAATGTACAATGAATTAATATATATATATATATATATATATATATATATATATATATATATATATATATATATATATATATATATGTTTCTAGACTTTGAATCCAAACGTGTTCCTGTGAAGATGAATAAATAAACTAAATGTCTGATGTACTGTAGTGTCCCAAAATAAATATCACAATTTGATTTGGTCAAGTGGTGTTTGTCTGGTTCGTGTACATTATTCAGGACGTCATGCAAATAATATTAACTTTGACTTTTAAAACTTAGCGTACATGTGAGTGTTTACATGCTGTCATAGTGTCAGTAATCAGATACTGTCCACTGCAGGAGGATCAAGTATCCTAATTAGATTTAAAAAGCCAGTAGCGGCTTTCAATGCAGGATTGGATGTCTCCTTCAAAAATCCCCCCAAAAGTTTTAGATTACCTGCCTCTCAAATATTCATGACTCTCAAGGCAACGTGTGCTGTCTTTTCACTGCAGCCAGTGAAGTGAACGTTGTGTGTGTGTGTGTGTGTGTGTGTGTGTGTGTGTGTGTGTGTGTGTGTGTGTGTGTGTGTGTGTGTGTGTGTGTGTGTGCTCAATTCATCCTCAATATCTAGTTTTATGATGAAACAAAACATAAATACTACTGTCTATTCTATGACAACGAGTAGTAATATTCCTCACATTATACTGAAAAATGCCTGCAGGCTATTATGTTACAACACAGTCGCGTGCACACTGGTCAAAGGGGTTTAAATGTTACAGCATTGTGTTTTATAAATAACAATAAATGATAATTTACTCCCCCAGTGCTCATTTCCTCCTCTGCTGCACGACGGGATTCGGTGCTGCACAGTCGGTAATAACGACACCGACACGGGATCTTACGAGCAGCACGTCAACGCACCTTCAGCCGTGTTACAGTCGGGATGACGTCACCTGGGCTCAACGGAGCACCGAGCGCAGCCTGCCCTGGGGAGGAAGACCGAGCGAGCTGGAGCACTACTACAGCCACACGTTTGACACCCTGAACGTAAGTGTTTGTCTAACTTTTATAATAATAATAATAATAATAATAATAATAATAATAATAATAATAATAATAATAAGTTCACTTTTTAATATCTTTACATGTATGGGAATGGAGTCAGCAGCCCGCAGTTAATGTCGTTTCCCGATTGTGGTTTAGTTTAATTATTAACAAGCCTTGCCTGCATTATTATATAGTGTTAGTTTGCCCACAAACTCCTACAGTTGGCTTAGTGATCTATTTATAAGGGACTCTGTTTGAGTCCATGTCATTATGAGGTTATCTTGAACTCTACTTTAATTTGACTGTCTAATCTCCACTCTGTGCTCCATTGTGCTGTACATCTCTGTTCATCCTGTTGACCTGTCGTTGGTAGCCAATGCGTTTTCCATTTCCCTGTTTTTGCCTGGTTAGAGAACAGGAAACAAGAGAACAGGAAACAAGAAGAATGTGTGTGTGTCCTGCTTCTGTCCATTCATTTCTGTTCGCTTCTCTGTGCACTGCACTGGGTCTCTGTGTCTCACTGGACACGAGACACGTTTGTGATTTGCATTTGTCTGCTCACCGACTCTTATTTGTTGGTGTTGACGCGTCTCACCTCGTTGTCTGGATTAGGGTCAAATACTAAGAGGATTGAGGGCTGCAGAGTCAAAGTTACTGGTGAGGGACTAGTCTCTGTTTTGTTGAGAGGCGTCAGTGAAGGAGACGTCTCCCGAGAAGTGATACTCCAGATTCTTTTGAGGTTTGCTCTGAATGTAGCATGAGAATCCCAGTGAGCACTGCTGCATATCACCAGGACAGATGTGTTGCTGTGTATTGAGTCTGCAGTAGATCCCCATATACTGCTCCTGGTGTATGACAAGTATTGTAAGTATGAATGATATCTTCATTGTGCGGTGTATGGTATATTTGTGTACTCATTAGGCCTTTGGTGGTCATGTAGTTTTGAACTGAGGACTGTAGTTGGACTTGAAATAGTAGGGGACAACAGTGGGAACGCTTTGTTGTTATCAGTCATCTCACAACGAGTCTGGAAGATCCCACAGAGCCCTGATCTCACATGAAGGCTGGAGATAACCGACTGGGCAAAGTGATCTTTATCCTCCCTCCTTCTGCTGCATTGTTTAAACTCTTGCTTATGATTCAATGGTGTTGGATTATCAAATAACCATCACGGCAATTTTGAATATGGCGCCCGTGCAGTCTAAGTTCCTGGAAGTTACACAGACGGAGCCGTTTCACCTGGTGCAGCTCTTACACATGTTGCCTTAAATTACTTTCTTCAAACAAGGTTCAAGAAGCTTCCAGTATCTTTTTGAATTGGACATTATGGATTCAATAGATTGCTTTTCTAAGTTTGCTTCTCAGAGAATTGTTTGTTCTGTTTCAGGCCTTCATGAAATGCATCTATTGTAAACAACACATATTACATAAACGTCTTATACATCTTATATTTGCTTCTTGTGCATCAGCACCAGCACACAGGCGATCTCTAAATCATCTCGCTTTGGTAAACTTGTGCCTGTATGTGACTCTGCAGAAACAACACGTTGGATAACATTTAGAATGAACAGCCTGATGGTTTTTAACACCTGCAGCTTATATCTCTGTTTGAATAGGTTTAGGTTTATCTGAGCCTCGTGTTACAAAGTCCTCAAAGTGAGTGAGTTACTGCGTGTTGCTGCAGCGTATTGAGAACAGCCAGATGTAGGTGTATTGACCAGACGTGACGTACGTGATAGCAAAGCTGTAAAGGTCTGATTGTGGTTATATTACTGTCACTGACATGCAAGGATCCGTCTCTTGTTCAGTGATAAAGAAACGGTCGATTGTTATGATGCAACATGAAGGAATCAGATATTTAGAATTGCAAAATGTTGAATAATGCAACACATCGTTGTGGTCCAGGTCACCACAGGTTACCAGCTCCAACCTCTTGCTTGGCTGGAGCCGCCATTATGCTAAATTGACGTACCTGTTGAACCTTGAGTTCTTGCTGAAGGCCACATCAGCACTTTCCAGCACCTATCCTTCCTGACATTTGACCTCAATCCCTGAAGCTAATGGGATACTCTGGCATAACATCAGCACATTTGCGTCGAAGAACTCGGCGTTTCTAGGATTAACTGTCAAGAACCAGTAAACGACACGCATGCGAAAAAAATACAGCTTTCAGCTTTGACTGAAGACGCTCTGATATTCGGACAGTGCTTGAAAGAGTCCGCCAGCAGTGTGTTCTTGATACCCATACAGATGGATAACAATACCTACACACAACGTTAGGCTTCGAACTTGACTAATCAGATTTAAGATGTGCTTTAATAGAAAGTGTGATACATCATCCAACAGTTTGTCAGCGTTGTCTAAGCTTACGTGCGTCCAAACATACACCTACAGACCTCAGACGCTTCTAACTGGCTTGTTGGGCCGGGCAGTTCTCTGTGTGTCGGGTCACTCGAGGTACTGTTGTCCTCACTGGAGATTGCAGGACTCCCCTCTGGTCATGTCCCAGCAGAAAATAATCCTCTCTTACAAGATCAGTAGGAGGAAAACAACATGTTCATGGAGAGCAGCAGCGGGTCAGGTCCCAAACACATCATGCAAATGATGAGGAAGGCCACTGTACATCAGCTTGACAATGAACTCATTGTTATCTGTGTTTGTGTCTGATGTCACTTACACTCTTGATATCAGTCTCCACGTCAAGTAAAACACTATGTTTACAGACATAACTAGTTGTGTTATTAAAAGGATTTTCATTACGTACTTAGTTAGGAATTAGTTTAGTTTGAAGGGATTCAGGAAAACACTGCCATGCAAATCAGGATCATGATACACACAGGTTTAGGATTCATGTTCTCTCAGTTGTTAAATTAACAACTGTTGATTGTCGGCTGTGAAGAAAAGGTGAGATACATATAGTGCAGCTGTAGAAGTCTCAGGGACCAGGAAACGGGACCAGCTTAGAGTTCCTTTGAAATAGTAAAAAATGCAAAACTGCGTACTCTTCTTTGCATATCTATTTTAAGCCTTCCTGTACTAACGTTCCCTCTCTTTGCCTCTCCCAGTTGTGTGGTCGTGCCGGACTGGAGGTAAGCCATGGAGGATGGGAAGCCAGTGTGGGCGCCCCACCCCACCGACGGGTTCCAGCTGGGGATGATCGTTGACATAGGAGCCGACGCGCTCACCATAGAACCACTGAACCAGAAGGGCAAGGTGGGTCACACACACACACACACACACACACACACACACACACACACACACACACACACACACACACACACACACACACACCGTCTTCCCCTTCACGGGCAGAGTGGGTCTGACTGGGGACGGTGATGAGGGGCTGCTGCTGGTTTTCCTTTCATGTTGCTCCGTGGCTCAGTGGATAGGAGGACTGCTTATTCGTCGAGCGGCTCACATAAACTGGGTGTTGTTTGCCTTAATCCCAGGAGGGTTGCTCACAACATGCACAAATATATATATATATATATATATATATATATATATATATATATATATATATATATACATCTTCAAGTCAATTTAAAAAAGGCTTTCAGGGAGAATTGCAACGCAACGCGTAAGAAATGAAAACTTGTTTTGTTTCCGAAGTGCGATTTTAGGTGGAAAGGCGTTAGCACAACAATGTGTAAAATGTGAGAAACACGAGAGACCGCATGTACAGAGGCATGAATAAATAAAGAGAGCAGCAGCAGGTGCGCCGATAGTGTTGCCTGGAGGGAGAGCTGCTCATTAGAAGTAAAGGCCACCTGTTACACCTGAGTCCCCAGCAAGCAGGCCTCTGATGTCTACGGCAGACAGTCGCCTCTGCGTCTGTTTTGGGTGAAGCACAGCTAGTATACAGACCTCCGTCACATTTTCGGCACGTTAAAGAAAGCAATGGCAGCGAGCCAGCATACTGTACTCTAGTCCCAAGATGTTACCAGTTACAAGAGACCTGTTGAATTACAGTCACACTGGGGAGGAGCAATTATCTTACCCAACTGACACACCACTGCACAATGTTAAGACTCTGCACCAACGCATACATATTTAAAGTCGTGCTGCACTGAGACAACGTGAATGAGTGCAAAGTGAATGTCATTTGGCGTGGCTGTGAACTTTGAATGATCAGTTTATTACGAGGCATAAACTGCGTCCCATTCAGGGAGCGAATGAAAGGCCCATTGAGTGTCATCTTTTACTGCAGCGTGGAGCTCATTAGTGCCTCAGCCTGGCTGCCTCTTCTTCTTTGTCAACTTTATTGGTTTCGACATCTCTCACATGGTTGTTATTGTGGCCGGGCATGTGCCGATTGAGCCAAGGCACACAAAGCAGATTTTGTTTATGGTTACTGCCTGTTTGTGCCAATAAACCATGCATCACAGCACAGACTGGGGCCCACTCACACACACACACACACACACACACACACACACACACACACACACACACACACACACACACACACACAAGCAGCGTGATGAACTTGTGATACACTGTAGGAAATAACCAGAAGGTCTGATTTCTGTGTCGTAGGCTCACAGTCAGCACATTCCCTGGGCTTGTTTGAGTTCAGGTTGTTTTTAATAAAAAAAGTGACTTGATTGGTTCCTACAAGATCAGCATAGAGCACCGCCTTTGTCTCTTCTCAACCACACAGACACTCACACACACACACACACACACACACACACACACACACACACACACACACACACACACACACACACACACACACACACACACACACACACTCACACACTCACTCAGGTGTTCAGATCCGGTTGCTCTACCACCGAATTATTCATTACGCTGCCATGTCTCCCCTTGTTTCTCTCACAGCCGGCTTGTTCCATTGAGTTTATTTCCATTAACTCAGACTGTTAAACAATAGCGTGAGAATATCAGTAACTAATTTAACCTGGGAACATGTCGCACCAAACATTATTACTGTGATCTTTAACCGTGATGAATGATTCATGTTCACGCATTCTTGCGCTGCGTTTTATTATGTCTAATATGCCACAGTTTTCTGGATGCTAATGAACACGTGTTTCGTGTCACAAGCTTTTCAAAGAACGATGAATAATATTGCGCATAAAGTTGACGGGGGTAAATAGAGAGCATGTCTACCTCTCCTGGAGGTGGCTTCACGTGAACGCTAAGATAAGGAACACCGCTTGTGTTGCAGACCTTTCTTGCGTCGATGAGCCAAGTCTTCCCAGCGGAGGACGACGTCAACAAGCATGTGGACGACAACTGTAAGTCAACACACTGTCAATCTCTACATCTGGTTTCCAAGAACAGACATATTGTATCCATCGTGTTTCCTCTGCTTTCAGGCTCCCTCATGTACTTGAATGAAGCCACTCTCCTCAACAACGTCAAAGTGCGGTACAATAAAGACCACATCTACGTATGTTCTCTTCTACTTCTTCACTAGTCTAATCAACACAAGTTGAAACCCTGTGTACATGTGCTCTTGCATACTTGAAGTCGCCACCATCCAGTTGCAGTTGCATCACACGTAGATACGGTGAAAAGCTCGGAGGACAGCAGGAGAGAGGATCCCTGCTCTTGTGTCCCTGGGGGGGGGGGGGAGTGACAGGTGGTGAAGAGGGAAGGGTCACAAAGTCAGACTGGAAAACCCAATTCTGATCCGAGACCTCACTTAGGAAATGAGGGACAGCTGGCAGACGGGGAAAGCAAGACAGGGCAACAAGTTAGCAGCCGTCACTGTTGTCTCGTTATTCAATAATTCATATGCTCTTTATTAACTTTCTCTAAATGCAGTGACTCTGAATGTATATCTCTTACAGACTTGCGTGGCCAATATCCTGATCGCTGTGAATCCTTACTATGACATTCCCAAACTGTATGGCCTCGACGCCATCAAGTTATACAAGGGCAAGTCGCTGGGAACTCTGCCGCCTCACGTCTTTGCTATAGGTGAGCGCTCACTCCTCCTAATCTCTGTTACGTAACGCAGTAACGAGCTGAAGCGATGTCACTTAAAGAGACGCAGAGTTGTAATTGACACACGTTGCTTTTCATTGATATTTGTTTCAGCCGACAAAGCCTACAGGGACATGAAGGTTCTGAAGATGAGCCAGTCCATCATAGTTTCCGGTGAATCTGGTGCTGGAAAGACTGAAAACACCAAGTTTGTTCTCAGGTTTGTTTCATCTCGTCTTTATCTTGCCTTCACACTAACCTCTGGCGCTCTCTCCCCTCTGGTGGTGTGTTCACTGGATATAAAGCGGTGTTTCCAAACCAAGATATTTCACCGCTGTACAGCTAATACCATGCAAATACCCCACCAACGAGGAACAGTAGAGGTGCTGAAAGTGCATTAAAATGGATGCAATGCCAATTAAAGTAGCACAAATGTAGTTTCTCTGCAAGGGAAATGTGTGAACCGTAGGTTGGGTTTTATTGTGAGCGTCTTTATGTCATTTTAACTGTTTTCATCTGTACATAATCATCGTTGTTGTTGTCATCCTGATTCCATTCATACCCTTTAGATATCTCACCACGACATACGGAAGCGGTCAAGATATTGACGAGAGGATTGTAGAAGGTATTACAATAACTATTAGTAACTATTAATACGGTGTGTATCATATGGGGGGGCGGTGGTTCTGATTCTCTTTCATTCCATTTCAAATCTCAGCAAATCCCCTTCTTGAGGCCTTTGGAAATGCAAAGACGGTGCGGAATAATAACAGCAGTCGCTTTGGGAAGTTTGTGGAAATCCACTTCAATGAGAAGGTAACAGATCACCACTGATCACGTGCACCATGCATTTCAAAATCCGGTTTTAAGACCGATTCCTCTCCCGTGTTCCCAGAATGCAGTTGTGGGTGGATTCGTCTCTCACTACCTGCTGGAGAAGTCAAGGATCTGCATGCAGAGTAACGACGAGAGGAACTACCACATCTTCTACAGGCTGTGTGCCGGAGCGTCCGAAGACATCAAGAAGAAACTGCACCTGGACTCTCCGGACAGCTTCCGGGTCAGTGGGCTCAGACAGACACCAGGTCTGCAGTGCAGAAGAGATCACTTTCAAACATGTGTTTGTGTGGCGTTAGATGGACTTTACTGTTCGTGTCTGAGGGTGCACATTGGTTGGCAGTTCTATGGAAGCCCACTAGATGTCACAGAAGCTTATTTTGTAGTGAAGTCAAGAGGTCCTCCCAAGTGAAATCAAAATCCCCTCAGCGACCGAATGCTTCTCACTTGAGTTCTCTCCCCTTTTGAATGCAATAATGGACTCAGCGGGAGCAGAGTCAGAGAGCGTAAAGGTGTTTACCCCGCCGTTGGTTTTCTTCTGCACGCTCTACCAAACGAAGCTCAACGGAACAGCGAGCGGCTCAAGCCGTTCCCTTAGATGTTTATCACGCCGTCATTATATCAGGTCCCCGAGGTGACACCCGCGTCAACAGATGCAATTACTTCATGCCACTCACTGCTAGCCAGCTGTGGAGCAATATTGGGAGAGGACAAAGTCATTCTTTCAGATGACGAAAATCAATACAAATATCCCCATAGGTGAAATGCATTTAATTTAATTTGCGATTATGTTTGAATGTTATTAAACTGTTTGTTTTTTTCCTCTCCGTTGCAGTACCTGAACCGAGGATGCACCAGATACTTTGCCAGTAAGGATTCTGACAAGCAAATCCTGCAGAACCGCAAGAGTCCCGAGGTAACGTCCCGTCCCTCAAACCCAACGCGTGGTTCTTTTGGGCCGCTTGTGTTACGTTAGCCTGCTGAGTGTCAAGGACCAAAAAGCAAAGAATGAAATGTAACGCAACACTTTTCTGATTCTCTACTGTGCAGTGAATAATTTAGATACGTGAACATTATTATGAGTAAGCTCAGAGTCAAAGCATCAGCTGCAAGCGTGAGATCACAACGCAGAAACTGGTCAATGAGAATATTTCACACCAAGAAATGAGTTCAGGTCTGTGTGTTTGATACATTATGTATGACACGAAGAAGAACCAAGACGTGTAATTAATATGATGAAAGAATGAGAAGAGTGCGTGTGACGTGTTGCTCTCTCAGGGACTAATTATACATGTTCATTTCACTCCTTGTTTTCTGAGATAGAATAACATCTTCTTTAATGCCAATCAAAGTTTCAGCAAAATCAGGTCAGACAGTGTTTAACAAAGGAAGAGCTTCATGGATTCACTTAACCTAGTACGTTAAGAGAAGAGCCATGATCTCATTTTTTATTTTTTTTACCTTGGAGAATAATCATAACCTCCATGCACTCTTACTTGTGCGTTTGCAGTGAAATATTGTAATTACACTTTTGGTCTCATTGTTACCCATTTTAAAATCTGTTCTCATGTTCTGTTTACTCTTTTCAGATTTGTAACAAGCATCATTTTACAATAGAACTTCAATAAAATGATGCGCTTTTATTACAGATGTCAGTTATGTATTAAATGTGTAAGGGTTGTTATTTAACATGCTTAGAACCAATAACAGTGACTAATAAGGTAATGGTTGTGACACTGTGTGGTTGTACTTCTGAACATGTTGCTAATCAAGTCATTATCGGTGTGTCTGTCCCTCCTGGTGTCTGTGATTCAGGAGAATAAGGTGATGTTTCCTCTCCTACCAGGGCGTTGTGCTCCCTGCTCTTTGTCCTCTATGCTCCTGAAGTAAACACTGAGACGCTCAGCTTTTACATGCTGCTGTTTGTTGTGCAAACAGGAAATGAGGTCGCACGCTTCCTCTGTGTCTGCATGTAGTCTGCCAGGTGTGGGTGGGCTTCGATAGAAGACAGAGGATGTTTGCTTAAGCAGCGGTTTTTCATACGATACAGGGATGCACAATTATTGTATATGTTTCACAGTTCACAAAATTGTTAAAGATTGACATTTTGAAATAGTCGACGCATAAATACAACATGAAAAGTTGCAGTTAAAGCACGGAATGGCCTCTTATCTTATCATCAATAGTGTACATTTAGTAATAACTGTGCAGCCCTCGTTTATTATCAGTGTAAGATGGAACTGTAGTGTGATGGTGACGTCTCACAATGCATGCATGGTGTTCTGCCTTCTTCATCCCTGAGCTATCGCTAGTTATTACTTTGGTTTTTTCTTTAATAGTATAAATACACTTGGTCTTAGTTCATAGTGTTTGCTGTGTGCTGCTGGTGGAGGCTCTTTCAACACATTGATGTAAGATATTTGATGTTAACTATGTCTCTTCTATAGTTTTATAGGCTGTTGGTTCCCCCAAAGTTCAACTTCAGTTTCTCTTGTTCTGACTCGCTCGTGTGCTTTGCAGCATCTGAAGGCCGGTGCTCTGAAGGACCCTCTTCTCGACGACATGGGGGACTTCAACAGGATGTGCGTGGCCATGAAGAAGATCGGTCTGGACGACACCGAGAAGCTGGACCTGTTCAGGGTGGTCGCCGGCGTTCTGCATCTGGGCAACATTGATTTTGAAGAAACGGGGAGCTCCTCAGGTTAGACAGATGCTGAGATTACAAAATCCTCACACACATTTTAGAGTAATCTGTGAGATTCTTAATGCTTTGGTCCTGGATTTGTGTGTATTTTCAGACACAGCATTTCTTCTGACAGAAATCAAATTAAAATAAACGTATTTTATCTTAAGAAAGAAAGAAAGAAAGAAAAGTTACTATCATCTATTTTCTTTCAATAACTGTGGGCACATAGAATGTGTGACACAGATATTAGATTACTGTAAAAGAATAGATGCTGTCCTTGGATGTCACCACAGTTTACTCTCAAATGATGACAAAGAGAACCTCTGTTACCCTGGTAACCGTGGTCCTTCTCTCATCTTTCTAACTTCCCGGCTCACACCTTCTTTATGTGTCTCTACAATCAAAGTCTCCGTGGAATGAAGAAGTGCACTTTGACGGTTTTCAGAAGTTTCTCCTTCTCAAAGACGCTATACTTACACCCACTGAACCCGAACACCAGCTCTGTATGAGGCTGCTGACATCACCCGTTCACATCCACAACATGTCACCCTTCATCTCCCACCCGCGACTGTAACGCCGCGTTCACACCAGAGGCGTGATGCGAATGATTCGCACCGCGTTTGGTGTGAACGCACCTGACTGACGTAGGGCGCTTCCGTTAAGGCTCGTGTGTCTTACTGTGCGTTTCAGGTGGTTGTGTCCTGAAAAATCAGTCGGGTCAGACCCTGGAGTACTGTGCCGGTCTGCTGGGCCTCGACCAGGACGATTTGCGTGTCAGCCTCACGACCAGGGTCATGCTCACAACAGCAGGGGGCGCCAAAGGAACAGTTATCAAGTAAGAACAACGGCGCTCTTCAAAGTGCTGCAAAGAGCTGTGACTCTTTGCAGCTTCTTCTGTTTTTGTTGAGAACAGAATGATCCTCTTTGTACTTTCAGAAGTCGCTGTCATAGTTAACGACAACTGAACTCTGTGTGAAGACACTGCACCCATGATAGGTCTGTAAATAGCTAATAATCCGAGACAGAGATTAACCAACTGGAATTGAATCGACATGAACGGTGGCGTGGCCGTTGTTGCTCTACTAATTGGTACTGTCCTGCAAAGTGGTAGGATGAGCTTTATTGTGCAAGGCTGGTACCTTTACCACTGTTTCAATGAAGTCTTTTAATTCATGGTTTTATTATACAGAGTGTATGAAAGGTCTTTTCATTCCTTCTGCGTCTCCGACTCGATCGCTCGCAGCAAACTGCCGTGGGGAAAACAAATGCAGAGGGACTTTTTGGAATATTTCCCTCGAGTAAACTGTACTACAGGACCGTGTGGTGATTTTCATGCAGGTTAAGTGGAGAATGCGGTGCAGTATTACCGGCACTGCTCCCGTGTACTTTGGTGATAATGTGGTGTTTGAGTGATGGCGCCAGGTTCGATGGATTAATATTTCAGGAGGGCCAGATGCTGGCCTGGCCTGAAAGTGTTTTCTCCACATCAATAATTCAGCCTGTATCTGAGGAGGCAGGCGAGCACGGCTGCAGTACAGCAAAGGCCCGGTGTTTGGGGAGCAGGTGGAGAGAAAGGAGGCCCTGGCTTTGTCATTAATCCCCAGACAGATCCACCCTAACCCCCCGGGAGGCTGAGGGTTACAGAGGGTTTGGTGGATGTGACGGTATCGGGGATGAGTTGAGTCTCTAGTGTGTGTATGAAACATTGCAATGGGTACAAATGCCTGTCACTGAGGTGAAGGACAGTGTGTGCTATTTAAGTTTTACTGCATAACGTCTCAGTGAAATGGAGAAAAGATGGCCTGTTCTCTGGCTACTTTAGCCTTAGCATAGGTGGACTATTCCTGTTTGTAATGGACGAGAGTTCCTTTTCTTTTTTCCTTGTGAGGATTGGGCAGGTGGAATATCAAAAGAAAAAAAAGTAGCAAAAGCCAGACCGTCTCATTTTGAATTCACCTTCGTACCAGCTGGGACGTGAACTCTGGGTCGCTGTGGAACTGCACTCTGACCACACGGTCCACCCCTCTAAATATTAAAAGAAAATATGTTTCAAAGCGCCATTAGAGAGAGTAGTAGAGTTCAAGGTTCATCTTTTACTTTTAATACCTCATCTTTGGCTCAGAAGCCCTGTTTTTAAAACGATCGCTTAGCTTGACTTCAAGATCAAAAGGGGAACGACGCGGCGTTAAAAGTGTTTGTCACGTCGACACAGCTGAGAAAGAGACAGAGCTGAGAGGTTTAATAATATAACGTCTCTCACTGTCCCCGCTTTGTGTGTCCCCCTCCAGGGTGCCTCTGAAGGTGGAACAAGCAAACAATGCCCGCGATGCGCTGGCCAAGGCGGTGTACAGCCGCCTCTTTGATCACGTGGTCAAACGAGTCAACCAGTGCTTCCCCTTCGAGACGTCCTCCAACTTCATCGGGGTGTTGGACATCGCTGGGTTTGGTAATAGAGTTGCACTCAACGTTTGATGAGACGTGGAGGTTTAAAATAGACTTGATACAAAGTGTAGATGTACCAACATAATTGATAGCATATAGCGGACAAACTGAAAATATGTGTTTCTGCAACTTCATAGAGACACTTGTCTGTGCATCATGTTTGTTAATATAAGGAACCTAATGCAGACACACACGCTTCATTACCAGGGATCTTGCTTGAGAATTGATTTCCCCAGGCTGCATAATTAACACAGGCCTTGGAAAAAATGTATTGAAATATATGATTTTCGTCTCTTCCTCTCTCCTCTTAGAGTACTTCGAACACAACAGCTTCGAGCAGTTCTGTATCAATTACTGCAACGAGAAGCTGCAGCAGTTCTTCAACGAGCGCATTCTGAAGGAGGTGGGTGAGCAGCGCGGGGGTTAGCCTGATGTGGTGTGGTTTACGTCTTCATCCTGGGAAATCACGTCACTCACAAGCCAAACCTGCTGACCGTTTCACCGGACAGGAGGAAGCGGTTGGAAGCTTCTCTGTCTTTCCCATCTCGGTTTTCCTGACTCGTATTTTCCCGCCGCCTCTCCTGCGCTCTCTCATTAGAATGCTAATTTCTCGAGGGACAACGATGAGGCGTGTTTCTCTCCGGGGATCTCTTAACGTTATTCTCTTCCAAGATCTCCAATTAATGCGCCACAATTCTAGTCAAGGCCTGTTTCTCATTATCTGAATTGTGTATTTGATTTGTGATGTTTTTGGTTTTGCTTTCTGAGGTTCTGAAGCCAAATGTACTCCTTTTAAATCAGGACATTTTCAGAGTCAGTTTAGATTTTTGACGCTTGGCCTTGGTCTGTGCAGGAACAAGAGCTGTATCAGAGGGAAGGCCTGGGAGTGAATGAGGTGCATTATGTTGACAACCAAGACTGCATAGGTAAGTGCTGCTATGTCCACTCCCCACCTAGTCACCCCTCAAAAAGTTCACTATTCTCCTGGAAAATACAAAAAGATATCTCAGTCTTACTACAGAATATAAGTAAACACCATAATGCAGGACTTCTAAGCTGATGAGATGTTCGACCTGAGCTGGTTTCAAATGGACAAAATCAAATATCACTACACATACTCCTATACGGAGTATGTGTATTGATATCTACATGCATCGGTACCTTGGGTGATCTTCAGCAGTGGAAACAGGACCACCGAGACACTCAGGGACATCGTTAAGATGAAGTGTGGCCTTTGAGGGCCTCTGCTGCAAAAATAAAATGCGTCTGTCGACCGTCTGTTCAGCCCACACACCACATGTATTCTGAGGTTGCTTTAAGTGTAACATCGGCTCACCCACATGGCATTCATTTGGGCGCTGCCTTGTGCTCTGGGCTCCACGACGGAGCAGCGAAAATACACCCGTCAGGGGGACAAAAATACCAACTTCTCATTACCCACGGCGATGGCATATCCCTGTGTCTGAAGGGAACAAGCGTGATGAGGATTTGTGGGTTTCATGGCCTCTTTTGTGCAGCGGGAAGCCGGCGGAATAACACCCCCTGGTTTTTGTTCGAGTGAATCCTCGGATTAATGGGACGAAGTAGTCAGTGTATCAAGGTGAAGCCGTTTGATTTGTATTTCAAAGGCTGTGATTATTCAGGTGCGAGGTTAACTGACAGCCGTGGATAACATTTATGACTTGCAAATGACCGTTTGGGTTGGCCATTAATTCACTCATCAATCTTCGGGATTTATGCACAGGTGCTTGTTCATGCAAATTTAGTTCTGAAGGCCTTGGCTGTTGGATTATATTCCAAACAGCATGCCGCATGAATAATTCAGATATATGGCTAAATGAGCATCCTGATGAACATGTTTTGTGCCTTGAATATTCACATGCAGCAGCAGTAAACAGAGGAAATTTACAATAAATGTCATTTTTCACAAACTGAATGTTGATTGCTTTTCTAACTTTGGAATAATAAGAGTGTTTTTGTTTGTCTCTAAAACATCTATGAGCATTAAATGATTGGAAATATTGCCAGTTTGAACAAGTATTAAGGGCATTAAGATATTACTAATACTGGCGCTTGCCTGTACATTGTAGAGCTGGACTTCAATGAACAAGAATCATAATCTATTGTAGCTGAAACACATATAATTGTTGTTTCCAGACCTAGTGGAAGCAAAGCTGGTGGGAATCCTGGACATTTTGGACGAAGAGAACCGTCTCCCTCAGTACAGCGACCAACACTTTGCACTGGCTGTTCACAGCAAGCACAAAGACCACTTCAGGCTGACGGTCAGAGCTCTCAGCTGTGCTCTCCTCTCCCTCCTTCCCTCCCTCGTCCTTCACTGCTGTTTCTCATTCCCTCTCTCCTTCTGCCTTTGCGTTAGTGCGCTGTAACTGCCCACTGCTGTTGCCATTGTGATCAATAGTTTTGTGAGTGACGCACACAGTCCCACTCCCTCCCTCCGTCTCTCTCATTGTCGCCATTGTTCGTTGCTCTGCCTGTGTCTCTGCCTGCATGAAATCCTTTTAGAAATGTAGCCTTGACACAAATTCAAGCTTAAGATTAGAGGGTGGCTGGCTGCAGCCACACGCTACTGCTCAAACAAAGACTATTCTATACATTTAATAGGATGAGAGGCATTAATCTTAATCTTAGGAGCTCGAATGTGCTGTGAGCTAATACTTCTGCTGTACCGTTTTCACACTTTAAGGATAATTTAGTATGGTTCCCCTCGCTGATGAAGCTAATGTAGCTTAAAATAGCAGCTGCTGCATCTTTTTCATCCTGAAGTGTTTTCAGTAATGGATTTTTTTGGGGTCCTTTATAATTCTGGAGCCACATAAGATGAACGTGGCATTTTAAATGCATCTTTGTCTGCGTAGGGTTAGGGTTATTTCCTTGCAAGTAAACATATTTAACGTCGACAAATGTCCCTGTCCATAGTTTGTAAGATGTAGAGATATGTAATGCATCATTTCTTGCGTTTCTTTTGCTGGAATTCACTGCATTTTATGCATCCAAATGTTTCCAGCCCACCTCATCCAGTAGTGGTGTGGATCAACAAGATCCTGCCGCAGCGCTGGTGATGGATGAGATTAGAGAGAAATCAATGGATATGAGTTTTTGCTCTGTCACGAAATATGATTTGTTTTTCCTCCCTTCCCACTTAGGTACCCAGGAAGTCGAAGCTGACCATTCACAGGAATCTCCGGGACGATGAAGGCTTCATCGTCAGGCACTTTGCTGGAGCGGTCTGCTATGAAACGGTAATTCTTAATTAACAGAGATCATATTACATAGGGCTGCTGGGACTGGCTGGTATTCATAAAATCCAGTTTTAGAATATTTTTCACCAAACACAATTATAGTGTGTTCTTCTGTAATTACCAGTTACATAAGATAGTGTAGCAATTAGCAGTTAAAGTAAAACTCGACTCATCGTTGCAGCCGTAACACAATGAATCATTCACAGTTATACAAAGTTGCTTTGTTGACGTTCTCCATGTTGTTTTGCATTTTGTTACATCTCTATAACGGTGAGCATGTATACGTGTTTGTCCACAGACTCGGTTCGTGGAGAAGAACAATGACGCCCTGCACATGTCCTTGGAGAGCTTAGTGTCTGAATCCAAAGACAGATTTGTTCGGGAGCTGTTTGAGAACTCAATCACCAACAAGGACTCCAAACAGAAAGCGGGGAAACTCGGCTTCATCAGCGTCGGCAACAAGTTCAAGGTCAGCGTTATTGTTGACGTTCCATTGTTTGACGGAGTCCCTGAGCATTCATACCATTCAATGAAAGAGGCTCCTTTTCAGTTTAATTTAAAGATGAAGTCCTTTTGCAAAATGATGTAGATGTATTTTTTGAAATTCACTCATTTGCTGCTCACTGGTATAGTTTACCGATTTAAAAGTGTAACATGTTTCAGGACAGTTCACAGTGTTCGTCTTTTCAGACGTTTCTATCTCTGATCTCCAGACCTCTTCTGTTCCGCTCTTCTCTCTTCTTCCCATATCTCCGTCTCCTCCCTGTTCAGGGTTCTCCTCCCTTAGATTTCCTCTGTTTTCTTCTGAGAAAAGCCTTCCTTTGGTGGATGAAACTGGATAAAGTCAGCTTGAGGTATAATAGAGCGGAGTTAGCAAACGGGAGGAGTAAAAAACTAAGAGGAAGAAAGAATGAAACACTCAGGCCTTCTCCAGAGCCAGAAGCACATTTACTCTCAGCTGTATGTCCTTTGTTTCTTTACCTCTATTGTAGCTTCTTTGCTTTCATTACTAATGCACCAGACTCAAGCACAAAGACGACGTTTCAAAAGGCCTCTAATGTGTTATATTCAGAGGAAATGTGGGACTAGTCGTCTTCTTTTTCTACAGTGTAGTACACAACATGTTCAAATATATTAGTGTTATTAGATACATTCATTTTAAAGGACAGGGACTAGTTTGTGTTGATTGGTAATTACATATCTGAACAGACACAAATGAAACGTGGAGTCCCACAAGGCTCCATTCTGGGGTCTCTTCTGTTTAACGGCTTCATGCTCCCACAAGCGCAGGTCATGGAAAACAACAGATCTTGTCATAATTATGCAGACGACGCATAGATTTATAAAACGATGTCACCAGGTGCCTGTGGTCCTTTTTTGTATTATCTTTCATATTGCCCTGTGTATCTTGAACATCTTATCTCGATGCCTTTCACGTCGTATGGAAAGCACTTTGTATCGTCTCGTTGTTGATGTGCCTTGCCTCGCATTTGTCCTTGCATGACTGTTAACTCTGGTTGCATCCCTACCCATAATGCATCACTGCTACATTATTTGAAATGCCTGTCTGGGCTGCTACCTTCATCACAAATAATAAAATCCAATCGCTAAACATTTCCTTTCTTCTGCTTGCACACACAGACTCAGCTCAACCTGCTGCTGGAAAAGCTCCGCAGCACTGTGAGTAATATACGTCAGTTATATACGTCAGCTCCATTGTATATTTCATAGAAACCATTTTTTTCCTTCCCGCTCAAAATCAATAAGCAATTATTAATCTCCGTGTGCATAGGGCTCAAGTTTCATCCGCTGCGTAAAACCCAATCTGAAGATGGTCAGCCACAAGTTTGAAGGAGCTCTGATCCTCTCACAGCTGCAGTGCTCAGGTGGGACCAAACACAACGCACAACATGTTCTATAGAACGTTGTTATAATTTATCATGTTCTAGGATGAGCAAACATACCGATGATATCTTCACATTTGACTTATGCTACTCTATATTTCTGTGCAGTCTGTCTTCGGCACACAAACATTTTAGACCGTTTTCTTGTCAAACTAGATAACTTGGATGTTTTTGCACTTGATGCAAACCTTTTTGTTTTCTTTGGTCGTGTGTTTCTCTTGAGTAGGAATGGTGTCGGTGTTGGACCTGATGCAGGGGGGGTTCCCCTCCAGAGCCCCCTTCCATGAGCTCTACAACATGTACAAACAATACATGCCCGACAAGCTCACACGCCTGAATCCACGACTCTTCTGCAAGGTGGGATTACATCAACGTAATAGTTTACTGGAGAAACGCAAAGTGTCCTGTTGGTTTACGATGCTTCTCACTATCTCTTAGCTTAATTAGTTGTGTAAAAAGAGAGTCTATAGCCTCACTGACCCATTTGGGAATTGATTAACTAACATGAACAGTTTAATGCGCTGCATTCGTGCTACACTATTGCCATGTCACTGAATGTGAATGTGTTCCTCTGTAGGCTTTGTTCAAAGCTCTGGGACTAAACGACAACGACTTCAAGTTTGGACTGACCCGAGTATTCTTCCGCCCCGGAAAGGTGCAGAGGAGTCAACAGAATTGATCATGCATTAACGTCACACGCCTTTATCCAGAACTCCACCAATGTGCTGTAAACTACTAAGGCTCATAGCTTCATTTGTGTGTTTGTGTCTGTGTGCGTGCATCAGTTTGCTGAGTTTGACCAGATCATGAAGTCTGATCCAGACCACCTCGCCGAGCTGCTGAAGAAGGTCAACCAGTGGTTGGTTTGCAGCCGTTGGAAGAAAGTCCAGTGGTGCAGCCTGTCTGTCATCAAACGTGGGTTGACTCTACTGAACCACAGAGCTTGTGACGTATCTGCGGTGTCGATATCCAAAACGCCACCGTGACCAAAGAAAAAAATGATTATTAATGCCAGCAGCACTTATTCTTGTTAGTTAAGCTTTTGGACGTTTCCAGTGGATGATGTGAGAGATGCTTTATCATTCCCTCACAGTTTTATACTAGCTCTGATAGCTATACTAAATCATATTTCATGCTTTTCCATTCATTCCGAAATATTGAAAGCAGCAACCTCCAGCAGTATTGAATAGTACTCTAAAAGCGGTTCCTTGAACTATTACGCTCTCTGCCAAGTTATTGATTTCCACCATTTAACAAAGTGCAGGCTGGCTTCTGCTTATTTGTGTAAAAGCATCAAATGAAATTACATTAGAGTTATAACAGAACACTGCCTCTGCATGACCGCACATTTCTTACATAAATGACCTGAGGAAATTTATGTCCCTTGTCCTGGTCATTAATTTCTTTCAGCACCTCATCTTATTATCGCAGTATAATGTGTGTGTGTGTGTGTGTGTGTGTGTGTGTGTGTGTGTGTGTGTGTGAGTGAGAGAGGATGCATAGTGTAGGTATGGTATTTAGTACCACTTCTTTTTGTGTATGATCAATATTACCCAATTTAGCAGTTTAGCTGTAACATCAGCTGTTGCATAATTTACATTTATATTTTCTCATGCCTCTCTAATATACATATATAAATGTATAATATCTTATATGATATTGGAATATTTGGGCATTGTTTAACTATTTCAGTGCGCTAGCTTTGGTTTTGTAGCATGCACTAAAGAATAAAGAAGTATGTAAATGATATAAGAGCTGCAATCGAGAAGCAGATGTGTTTCTAGTTTGGGGTATTTATTAGAGAGGTATGGAAGACAGACGACAGGTCATCACTATCAGTCTTTTTATACATCTTTGTTTGAATCCTCCCCTTCTTCAACAGTTAGGAACAAGATGCGTTACAGAGCGCTGGCCTGCATCAAGATTCAGAAAACCGTCCGCATGTGGCTGTGTAAGAGGAAGCACAAGCCCCGGTGAGTCTCGCACACATCCATCGCTCGTCATCCGTCCGTTTGCTCTCTTACTTTTGATTTCACCCTGAACTCTCTGGTGCCTTTTTATTGGAACTGATTCACGCTTGGGGGGTTTTGATGGCTTTCACATATTGTGTATTTAGGAGTTCAAATCAATCTGGAAAGTCATCTATGGAGAAATGATGTCTCACTGCACTGCTTTGGGAAAAAGAAAACCTGCATGTGTCGCTGTATTGGGTTGCATGTATTTTGAAAAATGTCTCTTGTGGAAGCAACCATCCAGATGATGGGTTTTCAGAAAGCTTTTTAGAATCAGATTCTGATCGTGATTGGTAAAATGTGAGTATGGATGCACGAGGAAGTGTTTATAGCAGCGTGCACGCGTGTAATTCAATATAAAAGAAGCTGTTTCTTAAAGTAATATTTCTATATTTCAACTGTGCTCTAAACTACTAGACGTAACATACGTTTGCGTTTGTCTCACATAGCATTGATGGTATGGTGAAGGTTCGAAACCTGAAGAAGCACATGGAGCGCTTCAACAAGGTGGTGAACGGGCTGAAGGAGGGCAAGCAGGAGATGGCCAAACAGGTTCAGGAGCTGGCGGCCTCCATAGACGCTCTGTTGGCAAAGATAAAGGTGAGCCATGCAACCCGAGGATTAATGCTCTGCTGGTTCTAAAGCCGCTCATGACAGCAGGTTTTTCAGACGCTTTGAGCTCGATGCCGTGTGAGCAATGAAACGTGTTTCTGTGTTTCTCGGGGGAAGATTTTTTTTCAGAGCATAGACCTCGCTTTAAGCATGACTTGCTGAGATTTATCTGCTTCTCTACATCCACACCTGTAGCTCCCCTGCACAACCAGTCGTCTGCTGTTCTACACTATGCCCTTTCCTAAGTGCGCTGTGCCCTTTTCTCTTTCTTTCTCTCAGAATCAATGATTTCAATCACCTCAGGATAAAAAGCTAGACGAAGAAGAAGAAATCCTATCCCCTCCAATAACTTAGAGAGGCTGCTTTCTAAATGATCAAACTCAGTTAGTGATCTCCCAGCTCTCCCTGTGCAATAAGCGCCGATCGTATTGGAGCCTGTAGGTACAGCAAATCATCACAAACACGTCCACATGCTAGCCAGACATCTGGGCACTGACTTCTCAATAGTGTTGAATTTCGTGAAATTGTGTACTCAGTAGGTCTCTGTATGCAATCATCCGATGTGATTAGAGCGCTCCCAGGGTGAAGCACCTTTCTCTGCCCTCTACCCCAACCAGCCTCTCCCACTCCTCCGTCTTCCTCTGTTAGCATATTAGCAGCCCCGCTGTTGACAATCATTGCGTTCTGAGTGCTTAGAAATTGCTTCTGGCGCGGCGTCCGTGAATGAATGATGCATGAGAAGCCAACGGCTGTCATTCAGACCTCCGTACGTCGGGGGACAAGACCTTGTCATCTTCCGTCCCCGTGCCGCCGTTGGAGAGTCGCTCTAATGAATCCTCACAACACGGTGACCTCTTCTTCCCCCCCTGCTGATTGCCTGACAAGTATAGTGGGGAATTGAGCGTTGTGGCAGCAGTGGGGCAGCGACGGCGGCAGTCGGCGTCTTCCCCCGGCTGCCGCATGAGAGAGTTGGGCCACGGTGACGGCGGAGTGTGTGCCGAGTCAGGCCATAGGTGCTCCCAGCGTCACTTCTTCTCGAGAAACAGCTGTTAGTAATGGTGTGAATAAAAAGTATTTCTTCCTTTTGAAACCTAGGCCACGGTGATGACCCGGAGAGAGATTGACACGGAGTACCAGGGGCTGGTGAAGCGCTCAGAGCAGCTGCTCTCCTCCATGCAAAAGAAGAAGCAGGAGGAGGAAGAGGGCGAGAGGCTGAAGCACATTGAGAAGGAGATGGACAAAGAGAGAAGGAGCAGGGAGAAGGAAGAGCAACGACGCAAACAGGAGGAGGAGGACAGGAGACTGTAAATGATAGAAAATGCAATGGTTGAGAGTTGAAGCTATACGTTTTCTGTCCGTCTTCGTAAAAATGTCTTTTCTCTAAACATTTTAGGAAATCAGAGATGGAGCTGAAGAGAAAGCAGGAGGAGGAGGATCGAAAAAAGAGAGAGGAGGAAGAGAAAGTAATGCAGGTTTGGACCTGTTCTGCTGTTCTATTGTCAAACGTTGTGAAGCTCAGGAAAACTACAGTATCTGAGGCTGACTATCAAGCTGTGTATTCTACTGTGTACTACTGTGTACTTCTGAACTCATGGCTCACCGAGGTCTCTTCTAAGCTTTGTGTTTACTTCCACTGAGGTAACCGACCCTCACACCTACACTGACCGCCATTGTAATCACATTTAAGCAAGATGGTTTCCTAGACTTAATCCTAATCCTAGACTGAGCTGGGCTTTCATTTGGATCGGTTCCTACAGTATAATGAACAGTGTTGTTTGTAAAAAAACAAAAAGGAATCCTGTCACTGAGTTAAATACAGTTAAATAAGCTGACCTGACTGGTTTTACTACAGGAAATCTTTTCAGCAGAGTGTTGCTGGTTTTCTCTGAATCTCAGTCCTGTATTTCCAACATTATATTGTATTACTCTTATCTCAACTACACACCTGTGAAGTTGTGTGACTGAGGTTGTGACGCTATTGACAAAATCTGTCCTCAGACATAAACACAACAGTCTGCACTCGAACGAGGACACACACAGACTCACAAGGGGAAAACAAAGCCCGGCAATGATTGCCAGTTGCTCCCAAATTGGTGACAAACAAAGCAATTGGAGTGAGGCGTTAAGCGAAGCTCCACCATATGAGACTTCACATGGACCCGAACATGGACTGCAAGTATTTGAACACACCAAGAATGTGTTCAGCATACCGCTAACTTCAAAGCAAATTTCATTTCATCTCATGGGGTTCGTTTTCTACTGGAATGTTGTAAACAGTTATTGAGAAACCACTCAGAACCACCGTTATGGTTCTTATGGTTCTTATGGTTCCTCTCAGCGGCAGACTCCGCCTGCTCCGTGTCCCGGGACAGAGCAGGGTCACGACATTGGTCAGATTCCCAGTGGTCTAGGTCTTGATTGATGATTCCACTTCCTGCCGAGTTTCTCCCAACTAAGCTACTTTTGTCACCTCTTTCCATCTCTGTCTGTTTCACTCACTCTCTAATTTCTCACTTTCCTTTTGTGTAATTGCTATTTAGTTCTTTTCCTTTTTCATCTCTGGTCTTATCGTCACACACACACACACACACACACACACACACACACACACCTGTATCTCTTCAGTTTTGCCATCATGTCCCACATTCCCTAACCATCCATTCATCCATCTGTTACACGTACATCACACCTTCTGTATATCTAATGCCCCTTTTTTATTCACCCAAGGCCAGTTGGACATTTGCATGCTGTCGTTTTTTATTATTTTTTATAGTAGAGAGAGAGAGTCGACACCAAGCTGTCATAAGCCACATGTCCCAAGAGACTCTCTGCAAAGTGTGTTTATCCACAGCTCTGAGGCTCTGCAGCAGCACCCGTTCTCAGGGTGTCCGCTGTGACTTTGATGGCATATTACTCTTAGTTCTTTGCTATTTTTTGCGGTGTCAAAGGTTAGTCTTCCCTTCAAACGTCATATCATGATGTCTTTCAACCTGACCTTATTTATCGCACACCATCCAGTCTTCGACTTGTTTGCGGTAGAAGACTTCCATTGCATAATCCCTGTTATTTAAAGCAGTGTCATAAGTATTTGTGAAGAACCTCTGGAGCTTTTCCCAGGATCCTCTTTTGAAATGTGAGTGAAGTAGTCGACGCATCTCATATGCCTTATTCTGCAAATACGAGTTGACTTTTGTGGAAAAGATAGTCAAATTCTCTGGGAGAGTGCTAATGGAGATTTTGGAGTTTAGCATAAAATCGGTGTAATAAATCATTTTTGAGCAGAATGCAAAGTGTCTATAAAACCTGCTTGCTCTAGCTATAAAGCAGCTCAACTTAAAGTTTTTGTTCTCATGCTTCACTCAGACCGTGTGTCCCAGCTGCTGATTGGACCATATACAGTATGACTAATATATTATTAAATGGAGAGGCATTCATATTTAAAGCTCCTCAGAGAAAAGTATCCATTGTGGACTTCATTAGCGGCTTCCGATAAGGAGGTGAATATATTTCAGATACACATACATATTTATTGATTTGAATAAGTATGCCCTCTTGGTGCCTATTGGCTGTATAGTAAAGTGCGTTCAATTATATCTCTATCTTGTTGTTGTTTGTCTGTCGTATGCCTCGTTGTGTCTAGACAACCGACCGGTAAAGCTTCATGAGCAGCTCCACAACCTGGATAAATATGTCTAATCAGGCTTGGGCTCACAGCGGAGCTCTAGTTCTTATGAAAGGTGTCCGGCCCACTGGGCAGCATCAGTGTCTAGACAGATCTAGCTTCATGCAGATTTTGTAAAGTTCCCGTTTGTGTGTTTTTTTTTTACAGGCGGAGTTGGACGTTCAGTTGGCTCTGGAGCGTGAGGAGCAGGTCCAGCGCACCACCATAGTGGAGCAGGAGAGAAGAGACAGAGAGCTAGCCATGAGAATCGCTCAGAGCGAGGCGGAGCTCATCACTGAGGAGGGCCAGATAGACGCAAGCCTGCGCAGGTATTGTACATGTGAACGGCAGCAGCGTCACCAATAACCCTGCAGGTCAAACAAAATGTCATCTTGAGCGCAGCATGCGTGTGTAACTGCATTCTTCCTGTTGCTGTGTTCTCTCCCAGTGACGAGCCTTTTTCAGATCTTCCTATCTCTTCATCCTCAGCCAGATCCATGTAAGACATCGACACGGGTTCCTGTAGCCGCCCGTGTCCGAGTTCACCTAACGCAAACCGTAGCCTCCCACTCTCTGTCTGTCTGTCTGATCCTCCGTCGTAGCAAATGCAGAACTACACCAGCAATGCAAAGCCAAATTAAGATCCTTTGATTTTAAGAAATCAAACGTCAAATTTAGATGTTTAGATTGTGTCATTTCATGCAGCTTAGAGGATGATTTATGAGTGATGATTGCTTACTCAAAGATGAAGATGGCACACCAAATCCTAAATGAGAGCTGGATCAGAATGTGCAGAACGTGATCTTTTTGTTTCACTGATCTTAATTGGCCGTGCATGAGTCAATAATCAATACAGACTGTCTGTGTCCTTTGCAGTGTGTTAGGTGTTTACGTCTTCACGGATACATGTGTAGTTTATAGTCTGAGAACTACAGAAGACGTTTCATTGGAGGTCTCTTGATTCCCCAGATTTCAGCTGATACATCCTCATTGATGAGAAAGTACCTTTTTGATAGTAAGAAAAGGATCATAAAAGGGTCACAATATAGCCTGTGAGCACGAACTCTTGCATGTATAGCACTGAGGTCTGCCCTGACGCAGTAACCAAGAGGAAAAATGTGCTTTAATATTCACTGCAGCTAGCTTTCAGAAGGCTCAAAACCACCCTCAGTCAGAGAAGTTCAGAGAAGTGTTAAAACGGCCTAAAGACCAGCGTTTGTAGCTGACAATAACTGCTGAAATTAGATCTGCATTAAGTCAAAGAACGATCAGAACATCAACCCTCAATCAGAAAAGGCAAGAGAGCAAAGAAGTCTCAAAAGGGCTGAAACACCAGAGCCTCCGGCTGCAGATGTTAAACCGAGTGTGTGAGTTCCCAACTCTCTTCAGCCCGACAGAAAGGGCGTCGTCACACCCTGATTGGTCAAGAGGGTAAAGGCACCGAGCTGCACTCAATTCTCAATTAGGAGCCATTCCCCACACAAGTGATCTCAATCACCCTCCAATCAGCTCGGGGGATCGTGACGTTCAGCTGAAATGAATTGGGGGCAAAAGGGAAATATGCCAGCAAAAGTACCAAAGAATGAGGGACCGCTACTACAAGTGAACTAAACTTCTAACTGACATTAGCATGAAAGGCACGGTGGAATTAGCAAGGCTGCCGCTGAATGAGAAAATTAACATTGCTATCACCAGATAATCAGTCATAAACACTGATTCATCAGGTTTTGTAATGGTCTGAAAGCTCAATTTAATTCCATTTTCAACCATGAAATCAAAAGTACATTTATGTCATTTAGTTTATGGCTTGAAAAACATGTTTAAAAGGGCACTTACTCTTGCATGTACCTTTTACACTAATCAAAATCCCTTGGTCCCTCATCCACTATTTAATGTAATAAGACACACACACACACACAGTAGTTTAGCTGTAGTGCACTTTGTCCTGAGTGACGAGTGTGATTGAATTTCCATAAAGCCGGGAGAAGTTCCCTTACTAAAGCCTGCACGGGCCTGATCTGCAGGTCCGGTGAGCACAAAATCACATCTGATCCAATAGGCTGTAATCTTGTCAGTGTTGGCTCGTGGGCTCAGGGGCTCAGGGGCCGCGTTGCGTGTTTGCTACTAACCCCGTGAGTCACCTGACCCCTGGAAACCTAATGGAGATCTGTTGCAGGAAAGAAGCTCCAAAGGTCACGTTACCTGGTACATGTGCACACCACACAGCTTAAATGCGTTAAAGCTTGCGTGCGGTAGAACTACATACACCGGCTTGGCCTTGCCGGACCACCTCCCTCTTTCTACCGCCGTCGATTCCCTGGTCACCTACTGCCAAAAGCAACGCCCTTCACCGCTTCACCTCCACTTCAGCCCCGGTTCACCACCATCACACTCTGACACACGTTTCAGCCACACCGACGACGATCCCGAATCATGTTTCTCGTCGGTGTGAATTATAAACGGTAATTGTAATCTGGCCGATGATTCGTAGATCAGTAATCCTCTCTTCTGAGACATTAGCAGCTATGCCGACTGTAAATAGAGGAGGTTAATCCTTTGCATGATTGAATTAGCAGCCTCAACTCAGCAGGGAAGCTGGAGACACAGCTGACATGAGCTCAGACTCCATGCAGCAGTCGTTTCAGTAGCTGAAACTCCGCAGCACCAGTTTGATTCATGTTATGCAGCACTGAATCATTTCACCTTAATTTGTCCGTCGTCTCTCATTCCTGTTAAAATAAGCACACAGTCATAATGCCAGCAGATGTAAGCTTGCATCTGGCAAGTTGTAACATTAGAACACCACCCTGATTGTAAAACTTGTATTCAGCGTTGAAAAACCTCCAACCTTTAATCTCCATCACTCCCACCTTGTCACACCTGTCTTCACACTCGCCTTCTTTTTTCTTTCTCTCTCACACACACACACACACACACACACACACACACGTTCATCTGTTCCTTGCTTTCAGGGGTCCTCAAGTGAAGGCGACTAAAGCTGCTGCTGGTGTGAAGAAGTACGACCTCAGCAAGTGGAAGTATGCTGAGCTGCGAGATGTCATCAATACTTCCTGTGGTGAGAAATCCCAAAACGAGTTCAGCGCGATGTCTCCTTTATCAGCTGGAGTGTGTGTGTGTGTGTGTGTGTGTGTGTGTGTGTGTGTGTGTGTGTGTGTGCACTGAGCCGGCCTTTACAAACAGATTAAGGTGCTAGAGCTCTTGATGAAATGCATAATGTAACTATTTTCCCTCCTTCATCCTAAAACGTATTTACAGTTCTCAGCCCCCACATTAAATAATTCAGCAGCAGCTCATGTTTTGGCACTTTCGGTATACCAAAAACATTTTCATCTGCGCTCGGGTGTCATTTCCCTCTCCGTAATTTAGTTGAACCGCCGAAGTGTTAAAAAGCCGATGCTGCAGCTGTACAGACTAGAGTGTGGACACAAGAGATTGAAATATCAAAAGAGCAATCTGAGGATGTTCCCACAGCTGCTGCGACTCATCAGCATGCGCTTTGGAGAGGAAATTATCACCATTACTCCCCTTCCTAGTCATTCCCAGCCAACCCACTCCTCAGTCAGCGTGAAAAGCAGATGCCTTTCTGCCTTCACACTTGTCGATGCCGTTATAATTGCCACTGTATACAGTGCTCTGATCTGTGCGAGGGACTCTGATATCCCCTGTGGGATTCCAAGCACATCTGGCTAATTTGTGGAACCCATTTTGCTTTGGCGGTACTGGTGGTGATACCAAAGAGCTGTGTTTTGGAGTCGAACTGATTTCAGCCTCACGTTCATTAAAAGAACTGTATGCTGAATGCTTTATAGGGAAGACTACACAGCGCGAGCCCCTAAACTCCTCATTGTACCGTGTTACATCTTGGGACAGCTCACCCTAACATCAGAAACACATATGTGTTCTCTTACTCTGAATGATTTGAGTACTCACTGGTGTCGCGGTGTGTGGACAGACATTGATCTGCTGGCGGCCTGCAGAGAGGAGTTCCACCGCCGTCTGAAGGTCTATCACGCGTGGAAGTCCAAGAACAAGAAGCGCAGCGACGACGGGAGCGACCAGAGGGCTCCGAAATCTGTCACCGACTACGGTGAGTGGAGAGATTATTCACCGCCGTCATTCTTTTGCTCTAAATTACTCTCATTTAATGCACACACACACACACACACACACACACACACACACGCCATGCACACCTCACCTCCGGAAACATGAAGTCACAGGTGACAGGTGTTTCTCCACTTGTGCCTCTCGCTGTCATTGGCAGGAAATAATGACCTGCACACAAATAACCTGCCTGTGTTTCCTAGCATTCAATTAGCCGACGAGACGCCCAGCCCTGAAAGTGCAGCTGCCTTCTGTCTGGCTCTGTCAGAAATATTTGTTCTAATTAGCAAAGTAACTGCCAGCCATGCCTCTTAGTGTTCAGTGTAGCTGCCGGTGTGACAGCTCACTGCTTTGCTCATTTCATTCTCAAGTCAACCAAGCGTGGTCTGTGCCACAAACTCACACAAATGTTATTCAGCTGCTTCAAAGGTTACCGCCGCTCTGCATTTCGCTTCATCTCAAAAGCCAACATTAAGTCTGATGGGGGAATGCAGACACTAGATCCACTGTTGCTTTGACTTTCACTCTATTTATTCCTTCTCTTTTGGTATGATAGCTCCTTAAACTTGGGTTCCTCCTTGGCTTCTGCTGAGGCAGCAGGTGTCTTATCAAGTCCACTTTCCATGTGATGCTTACAGTATTTGGACATTTCCTGGGTCTTGTATGTTTTGAAAGCTTTCCACTTTGTTTCCTGTCCCGCTCGGCCTGTTCTGTGTGGGTGTTATATGGTTATTAAAGGTAAACAAAAATCTATTACAATATCTCAATGTTCACAATCCCGCTGCAGCCGAACAAAACCCGGCTCCTCCGATGACGGCCCAGAATCAGGAAGTGGCCATGAACCGCCAGCAGCGATATTTCCGCATTCCTTTCATCCGACCGGCGGACCAGTACAAAGACCCGCAGAATAAAAAGAAGGGCTGGTGGTACGCCCACTTCGACGGGCCCTGGATAGCCAGACAGATGGAGCTCCACCCAGACAAACGACCGATTGTGTTGGTTGCAGGTGAGTCGGCAAATCGTGACAGAGAGAGCGTCTCTAGAAGATCCTGCTTGTGCATTGCAGCTTATTATTTCTTATTGTAGATTAAAATGTATTTTATTTCTTCAATTATTTAGTTTTTAGTCCAGTGGTTCTTGACCTTTTTGGCTTGAGAGCAATTAAAATCCCAAATGTTTATTATGTCAATCAAATAACTGTTTTAGTACTACTTGATATATACGGGAGTTAGGTGAGTAAATATACAGTAAAGCGCTGGACTCACTAAAGATACTTGTATTTGTTGTAAACCTCTGTCCTCCAGGGAAAGACGACATGGAGATGTGTGAGCTGAGTCTGGAGGAGACCGGTCTGACCAGGAAGAGGGGGGCGGAGATCCTGCCCAGGCAGTTTGAAGAAATCTGGGAACGCTGCGACGGAATCCAGTACCTCAAGAAAGCCATCGAGAACAAGCAGGCCCGCCCCACGTACGCCACCGCCATGCTTCAGAGTCTCCTCAAGTGAACCGCGGCGGCAAAGATAAGCGTCTGGAAAAACACGACGCTGATACACAGACTCCCAAACATCAACGAGCTCATCGAGGGGCAGCGGGGCGGAGCTGCAGGTTTGTGGGATGAAGAGAAGTAACCTCAGAGGAAGAGGCTCCCTGTACAACTTCCTGTGTTTGAAACACCTGTATGTTCTATGATTTCACTTTTTATATCTGTTATTTTGCAGTGTAACACCTTACTGGTGTAATGTTAGTATTTCTGTCTCCTTCTCAATCTGTGCTTGAATGTAAAATCCCACTGTGAGGCCTTACATTGTATATTGCAGCACTTACACCCAGGAAGTCTTAATTAGCTTATCTAGCTATTAACCGGAAACCTTAAGGGTCTTAAATTATTGGGACAATAAATTAGATTAGAGTTTTGAAAAAAGATGTGGATTTAATCGCGTCATCCTTTATTGTCTTCTGGATATTAAGGCTCTAATTAATGTTGTACTGTATTTCAAGTATACAAGTTATTATATTTCAGTTCTCAAATCTACTGCATAAGTTTGACAATCATTTGACAAAAAGACAATCATGTCAATGAGACATTTGCATAACTTTTAGTCCATAATAGTCATAAAATATATTTTTTAAGAAGGATGAATTCATTTAGAGCAGTTCTGGGTTTATTACTGTCTTAGACGTTTCGTCTTTTTATCCATCTGTTATTTTTCCTGCCGTGTATAAAACTCTTTAAACTCTGTTAAAATCCTTGAAAATTGAATCTTTTTTTTTTTTTGTATTGTTCATTTGTTACGCAAGAGGGGAAATGTAGAAGTTAGTTTTCATGTTTGCAGTTCTGTTGGTTTGGGGTTGTTTTACAGACAATAATGTAACGTGTGTGTGTGTGTGTGTGTGTGTGTGTGTGTGTGTTATTTTATTAAGCTGATTACTTGACTCTTGTGTCGGTTCGATCATGAACGGTTCAGTCATCTCGGTGACCAATCATCACCTGTGTTTACAGTCGGTTCACGATTCAGTAGCCGGCTGTAACTAATGACTCACTTATTGAAATGACACCTGGTTGTACGTTGACCTGTGCACTGGAACACTGTAGACAATAAATGGATGACCTCAAGCTCCCGATTGACCTTTCTTACCGATAACCGACGAGTGAGAACGAGTAGATTCGGTGGTCGGTGCTCAGACGTCCTGATGGTGACAGCAGCTAACAAGACTAGTTAGCACATGAATACAACGAAGGTTAATGTGCAGCTGATGGCGTCACTGAGGCGAGGCTGTAGTGGATTAAAACAGGTTTTTCTGCTTCTGTGGTCGATGATCATAAAAACACAGATGAACCGTAAGAAAACCTTGATTTGACGGCAGTTGTTCGTCAATGAATCGCTTGTAATTTGTCACCACAGACGTCTTTGAGGCAGTCAAATAAAACAACAAAACGTTTTATATGCAAAAAACATTTTATTTTGCTTTTAAATGCAAAATGAGTAAAAAAAAAAAAAAAAATCACAACCACAAGTGATTAGTTGAAAGAGTTGTTTTGAGGAGAACAGACTGATGAATACAGCTCAGCAGACAATACTTCTATGAACAACGTGTCATGATACAGTCTATACATTCACTCTCTGTTTGGACGGTGAAATACAGTTTGTACAGTCTAAGCTCAAGACACCACCATGTGTATCGCTCTGTAAATAATAAATACCTCATTGTGAGGAAAGAACATCCTTTGCCAAGGCTATCCAGGAAATGTTCCTACCATTCAATATATAGAATAAATATTAGCTTCCACTTTAATATCCATAGCTCTCTGTCTAACGAGACGCTTCGATCACTATGAACAATTAATCTCAACACGTTTAACACCTTGTGACTCGTCTACCGCACCCGAGCGTCCGTCGTACAGTTACACAGCGACGTCGTGTCTTTGCTACCTCGTGTCTCTTTGCGCGGCGTGACCGCGTCGGCTGCTCCTCAGACGAACGACGGTCCCGTCAAAGAACGGAGACGTCAGAACATTCGCTATCCGATGGCCTTAAGAGAAAGCACGTTCTGTATTCATTCTGCGGTCGCCATGTCTAGAAGAGACGACAGAGAGGACGGAAAACAATATGCAGAGTTATGCAATAAATGACAGAATATCCTTGTATGTCTTCAAGATATTTGCTTCGCATGAATCAAATATGTACTTAAACTCAAGAGGAGGACTATCTTTCATTGGAAATCATTCATGGTTAATATTTGATCATTTTGTTAAAGCTTAAATGCTCAAAAGTCAACACTGATTTGGTTTGTAAGTGCAATATCAGCAAGGGCATGATGCATCGGTGTTTTACCTTTGCACGCATCATAGAGCTGTAAAATATTTGAAGTAAAGGTTATTGTTATTGAATATCAGCAACACTTAACATGCATGTTGAATGTCTAAAGTACGAGGCGTCTGAAGTGACTTTATCGTCATATTTTCTGAATATGTTTGTCCTATGAAGGTCCTCACATTCTCTCCCTTAAACTTTTCTGGTTGGATGTTTTTGTGGATTTGGAGGCGAGCGTGTCTTTAAACTATCAGGCGTTACTGTTCGGTCCTCACCTCGTTGTGTGGTATACAGTGATGGAAGTCCACCATTTCTGACACTAACTTTTCTGATCTTGTTGTGTAGAGTTGTCTGGGGATCTGTGGAGACAGAGAGTAGACGGTGTTCACGGTGCGCTTCATTAATATATCATAGAACCAGAGGCGATGTGAACAAAAGCATCGTCGACAGAAGGGTCTGCCAGAAAGAAGGATCTACCGCAGGAGGTTAAAGCTACAGCTGCTACTGCAGAGGTCAGAGGTAAAACTTTACACCTTCTGGATTTGGATAGTGTGCAACTTTAAAGATATTGAGAAAATGTGTATGTTAAAGTTCCAGATACAAAGAGGAACCGTATGGACGACGAGAGGAAGGAAAACAAGCCAATGGAGCTTTTCAGAGTGTCTTAGAGCGTATTAATTTATATTACTGAAGTTTGAAGGTTTGAGGTTAGTAGTTTAGTCTTTTGTGCACACACAGCACCGTGTACCTCAATACTCAGATGTATATTTTCAATTGAGGCAAAATGTTCTTGTTCAGACTGTTGGGATTGGGAAGAAGTAGAACTTGAAGGGTATGGCAATGTGGACACTTGAGTTAAGACACCGTCATCATTCTCAAATACGGGGTTCACCCTCAAAGTATTCTCAAAGGCATAGGGAGCAAGGGTATGCCTACAACGTAAAGGAGATGAGGTGGTGAACATACAAATGCTTTCAACACAAAAACGTCACAAAATCACTGCAAAAGCAACGGACTGAAACTAAAAACGGTTCAAAATGTGAAGAGTAAAAGGACTCGTACTTACACTAAAGTTACAGCCTTTCTGGTCTTTATACATTTCTTGTTAATGAATATCAAAATGCCAATGACGGCGCAAACGAAGCAGAGGCTTCCCACCAGGCAGGTCACAATGAGCGGAGGGTCTACTGGCATCGACACCAGCTCGTCACAGCGCTCTCCGTGGTAGTGCCAGTATTTACCCACAGGACACCTGAAAACATACGCAGGTCAGAGAGAAGCAAGGGAAAGAGTGAAACTTTAATAAATACATCATGATAGAGTCATAAATATGCATAACATTACCAACCAGTGAATGCAAAGTAATAGCTATCAAACAGAAAAGGCATTTGTGAAGACTTAAAGGCTTTTGAAATGGGTACAGTGGTACATTCTGCAGTTCAAACGTAGAACCTCTAAACGGGCCGAGATGGTGCCGTCGTGTTCCTCAGGTGTTGCCTACCTGCAGGTGGCTCCGTGCCCCGGGATTATTTCACACAGGCCTCCGTTCAGGCAGTAGTCCGGCTGCAAAGCGCAGGTGCTCTCACACGGCAGGCCGTCCGAGGGGCTGTAGCCCGGATCGCACAAACACTCCGCCTCCTCGGTCCAGCTGTTCACAACGCAGCGGGAGAACTCGTTGCAGGCCAGGAACTTACAGGGGTCCGCTTGGTCAGCTGAAACCCACCGAGAGGAGAGAAGAGACCACAGAGAGGTGATTACGTTAGTGCAGAGTCCGCCTCTCCCTCACTGACTCAGATCACAAAGTAAAGGGCATTTTGATTGATGTGAATGGCGGAGTTTGCTTTCAATAAGATGGGTTTAATGACTTCACATGCAGTCAGGAACTCTTCCAAGCAAAACGCTGCTCGCCTGCAGAAGACAGCAGTGGGAGGATGCGTGTCTCTGACCTTGTTGCATGATTGAACATGTCACTGCGAGAACAGATGCTATTGTTCTTCTCCATCCTTCCATCACACGGGACAAAACAGCGATTCTACCGGAAGGACATTTCACCTTGTTCCACTTCCAACGAGCGACTGTCGATCTCGATGTCGAGACGTTTAGAAGCCGCGTTGCAGAAGTCTTCCAGCACGCAGTGAACAGCTTCTGTGACATTATACGGCACCGGTTTGTCCAGCTTCATCTTGCTGTTTACCACAACACTGCCGTTCCTGAAGTTGAGAATTTCCAGCTGCTTGAATCCAGTCAAATTGGATTGTAGATATGGCAGAAGCTGTGGGGAAGATAGAGGAAAGCAAATGAATGATCATATTTAATCTCTGTGTTCAGAGGATGTACTGACACTCAAAGCAAAATTGATTTGATTTTACAGGGGACAAATATTCCCACTTGGATATTTAGGTTAATGAACATGATTCATGTCGGTGTCAAGTGTCAGTAAAGATCTGTGTCCTCCTGAGAAGAAGACGTTCACCTGTAGCTTTACTTCCACGTTGACAGTATCGAGGTTGTCGTAGCGCGGCCGATTTTGAATTATTCAGGTCACATTTTACAGTGCGAACGCTATGAATAGGTCATAATTAAATTTTGATGTGAGCGTGAAATCCTGCCATTACTGCACTGACTGTGTAATTGGATCAAGAACAAAAATCAGGGTTAGGTTTATAAGCATTGGTGGAAGAACACAGAACAAGCTATTTCTAGTCGGTGAAGAGCAGGAGAACAAATGGTGAACAGAGCAGACGACAGAAAAAAGACTCGCATGACGTTAAAGCTATCGCAAATCCAAATAAATCTATAATATGTAATGCTCAGTGATGGTTTTTAATATAATTACCTAACAGTAAATTAAAAGTTAGTTAGCCTAGCTCAGCAGAGGAGCAATATCTCTGACTCCAGTGGAATTAACCTGAATGAATAAGGTTGAGCTATCACCACCTTTAAATCACATATTATATGTATTTTCAAAAAGATATTAAGGTTTACAACTCATCTGCTAGTTAAGCTAAGCTTCTGCAGCCTTACACAGCATCACCAACACATCTGTGCAGTCAAATCAAATCTATGCAGCCACATTTTTTTTTTTTTTTAACTCATCTATAAAATGTTCCACATTTGTCGCATTAAAAGATATTTCCACTGACTCAGATAACCGGGGAACCCATCTCTTAAGACTAAGGACTGGGACTGATGTCGGTGGTGACATTTAGGCGGGAGGAAGTCAACCAGCTGAAGTAATGGACCCGCATCAACGTTCATCGATCTGGACCGCTCTTCCTTCCAGCCACTTCACGTTCGCTGCAGACGAGGCGAACATCAAACAGCCGCCGTGTGAGAGGGAGAGATTACGGCGCCGCAGCCGGCCTGGCTGTCAGGCGGGAGATAAGAGGCCCGAACGAGTTCTGCTCTGATCGGGTTGCTTCACTTATCACTGGCAGACAGTTTAACTGGGGGCTAGTTCCCTGTAGTTAATAGTCTCTGAGCAAGTACGAGGTCCCAAAATCCCAAACAAATACGGTACAACTGGACACACGGCTGGCTATTCGCTCATCCATTTGTCTCAATGCAAAACGTCAAGTACTTGCACCCCGAGGATCGGACACCGATCTGTTCGCTCGGCCCCGTTGCCTTCCACTCGCGGTCAAAGCCAAGTTCCTTCACTACAAACCTCAGCAGTCTGTACTGTGGACCGAGGAACAGTAGACATAATGCAGTCAGCATGACAGAACACACAGCCATCACTTCAGTTCTCTGTCTACACAACCACTTCTCTGAGGTTACACATGTATCTACTGGTTCTTGTTTTTGACCTGATCAAACATCCCTTCTCTGAAGTCACAAAGAATATTATGCCGCCATGGAAATGCTTTTAAAATGATTTACCGTAACAAATAAAGAAATTCCAACCTCCATGTCCAATTTTTATTGGTTGCTTTACAAACCAGTAGGTACAAGAGTAATGGAGGCAAACAGGGGGAATTGCAAGCCGCTGTCGGCTAATGGTTTATATATATATATATATATATGTATTCATATATATGACACTGAGAGAAAGTGAATGTACAGTATCACAAATGGGGTCCGATATCCAGCAAAACATTACATTATGTCCATTTAAATGGGCTGCGGAATATATATATATATTATTTGACATTTCTTCATTATTCTTCCTGCTGTCTGTCATTGATTTATGAGCAAACTCAGAGCAGTTTACAAGACGTGTTTCAAAGTGTCCCTACTCTGCCTAATTAGCCCATTTAAAGGAAGATA
Source organism: Cebidichthys violaceus (assembly GCF_023349555.1). Taxonomy (NCBI): domain Eukaryota; kingdom Metazoa; phylum Chordata; class Actinopteri; order Perciformes; family Stichaeidae; genus Cebidichthys; species Cebidichthys violaceus. The sequence goes on from NW_027176583.1 coordinate 1,302,450, forward strand.
TGTTTACTATTCCTAATGGGATAATGAGAATATTAGACAGTATACGGTAAATACTTACCACTTCAAACGTCTGACCACATTAGTTTTGCCAGGAAGCTAAATACATCGATTATTAAGGAAAGCTGCAGTGACCACGGTTTGGGCAACCATTAAAGGATTGGAGATGGAGTGTTTTTTTCATTATTGTTTTGGATTTTTTTGTATGCGATTTCTGTGTTCGTGTCCCTACCACCTCATACTGTACTCTCTGATCGTGTGCAGACATTGATTTTTTTACGATATATGCCATGAAAACTAATTGGAAACTTAATAAGGAAAATGATGCATTCTGCACAAAAATCAAAACAGATCAAATTCATAACATGAATAATGAACTTTGCAAAGTCTTGTATAACATATATATATACAAATAATGTCTCAAAATATAACACATTTGTATTAATCTTAACCCTATATCAAAGAAACTCAAGAAACTAATCCCACATGTAGTAGCTCACATTCCCTCGGCTCCTTGGCATTGCAGCAAACGCACAATCCAATTTGTATCGATGCACCTTCTCAGTGTGAGGCTGAGGCCTTTACATAACACAGATCGAGGGCACGGGCCTAAAAATACGTCCCCTGCTTTAACCTCGGGGTAAGCCTTGAAACTGAATAGGGACGTCAAATGATGCTTCTGGCTTTGAAGTACGCTAATAAGGCACAACCACCACCACTCACTGAGAGAGAAAGGAGAAACATAACAAATGGTATAAAAGGGAACATCCCAGCAATGACTAAACATCAGTGCATTTACACACAAATGCTCCAAAACTAAGTGACCTCCACCAGTGTGTTTATTTCATCGTCTTCTTGTTTATAGTAGTACATACAAATTGTCTGTGTTTTTAACACCATCACAGTAATTCTACTGCAACATGCATACAGATGTAACCTGACTGATGTCGCACTAAGCAGATTGGAGCCATTAATAGCACAATGTGTCTGGTGCTGGAACTAACCAATTACTTAAAGCTTCTTAGCACAAGTCACAGACCTCTGAGTCCTACAGTGACTAAGGCAGACCCGGGTCTCATGACTCAGACTACCCTAGGCTAGTTTGCTCTCCACCGTGTAGAAAGCAGTACAGTTCTACCAACACAAAATGCATGAAGCAGCATGACTTTCCTGTTTACTAAGCCTGTTATCATACCATTCTGCTCCACAGCAATTCAATTATTCATTCGCTCACTTTGCAAATTTATCGTTAAGGCTTCAAAACATGCACAAACACACAGGTCAATGTCATAACATACACATGAGAAACAAATGTACGAAATGAAACTCTGGATATTGTTGGTGAGAAACTAACTAGCCTGACACTGTACACATAGACACACACTTATAGTCCCACAAGCCATAGATATTGAGTGTATGCTACCTTATCACAGCAGAGAGCTCGTCTGTTCAAAGATGTCAGAACAGACGTTTTGCTTTGACATTTTGGGAAACGTATCTTCATGTATGTCTACTTAAATATGAGGCTATAGCCAGCAGCCAGTTAGCTTAGCTTAGCATAAAGACCGGAATAGGGGGAAACAGCTAGCTTAGCTACAGTTAGTTGTTGGAAAGTAGACTTTGTTGGCGTTGGACAGAGCCATGCTAGCTACTTTCTCTTGTTTCACATCTTTATGATATCAGCTTAGCTAACTGGCTGCTGGCTCCAGCTACATAATGAATATATATATATATATATATATATATATATATATATATATATATATATATATATATATATATATATATATATATATATATATGAGAGGAGAGCCGTTTACATTTTCTCATCTGTTTTACTTTTACTACAATTTTGCATGTTTACCTCTTTACATTTCCACTTAATAGCAGAAGCTTCTTTTGATTTTATAGCCCAGAACTTTGGACAAATCCCTAGCAGACACAAACTGTACAAAAATGACTGAAATATGAGTCAAACTGAATCTAAAGCCAAAAGTTTAGCACAATTCAAGAGATTAAGGCAAAACACACACACAGGAAAAACAAGCTTGCAAACATTAGAACCGGACTCACAGATAAAACCAACATGAGTAGCTGCAACAGGAAGCTCTAATGTCTAACGTGAGGACAAAAGTAAAGCTTAAAACTAAAGCCGAGTACTTCAGAAATGTTAGGTGCTTTCAGATTGTTAGAAACTGCATCTCAAAAAGGTTAGTTAAGAAATAGAAAGGTCATGCTCTCTCTGAGGCATTGGAGATGTAGTTCCAATATGGAAAAAAAATACCGGTATGGAGGCTAAAGTCTTCTGTCTCCCAGGCCCAGATTTACTGGAAGCTCCAGGGTTTGGCGAGTTTCTGGACCCAGAGTGCTGTGTCTAAGTGAAACAGAATCATTTCTTTATACTGCTGACACAATGGCTCCTCTGAAATGAAATCATAAGCATACTGCAGATTTGATCAAGAATTTGGCGATTGGTTTATAGCCATATCACATTTTTAACACTTTTATAAAAAATACAAATCTGTTCAAGAAAAAGTTCCTTATAATTTGTTCTGTTCTTTTTTTAAGATTTAAAAAAATGTGAGGATAAAGGCTTGTTGCAGAGTGCATCCTCACTTGCGCAGGAAAACAGGATTTAGATTGAGCACCAACTTCAGGCTACTGTAAAATATTCATACTCTACTAGTACTACTACAATAACATCTAAAGTCAAAGTTTTACAGTATATATTGCACACATGTACTGTCATCACACATTTCAAGTTGGGTTAAAAAAGCAAATATGACAAGGAAGCGTGCAAAATCATGATATCCAACACAAAAGCGTGTGTACCTACCAGCTCAAGAAAGGTATTCTCCAGTGATTTATACTCTGGGGAGCTCTTGTTGAACAGGCCATCAGAAAACATCATGTTAGTGACCCTCAAGCTAAAGAAAATCACTAACTCTTTGCCCGTATCCACTGCGGTCATCAGAGGGCTGCTGACTTGTCTCATAGCCGGTGCAGCCGTGGATTCGTACGGCCGTTCGTCAGACTCTGAGGGGAATCCGCTACCGCTCTCTTCTTCCAGAGGCTCGGTCGCTTCCGCCTCCATCCCGTGCTGAGTTGACCCTACGTCGTCTTGAATGTTTGGGTTCTCGGGAGGCGAGTCTGTTGAGACCGGGGCCGCTCCGCTGTGCCCTCCGCTGTGCCCTCCGCTGGACTCGTCTCTGTCCTCGGGGGACGGCGAAGGCTCACTCACACTCACATCTGCCTCTGGTTCAAGGCCTTGGAACACATCGTCCTGAGAGGACGTTGTAGAGACGGGGACTTTCGCTTCTATGACAGATACCTCAGTAACTGTGGGATCTGCAGACCCTGGCAGGTCCAGGTTAACCTCAACAGGCGCCTCAGTAATTACTTCTTCCGGTTGGGAGTCGGGGGTCGCTAAGGGAAGGTCCTCATTCTGTTGTGTTGGGTGTTCGCCATCAGCTGATTCAGGTTCTTGTAAAATAAAATAAGGAGTTACTTTATGCATGAAAGAAATATACAGGTACACTGATTATCATATACAGGTGTTATTGCATTTAGGCGGGACACTCATGCATCATGTTACTAGAGCTGTACAAAGCGTCATCCTTAACACTGACATTCAAATTCTAAATCCACCTTTGAATGCTGTGCAGCTTCTTCTTTTTGCATGTCTATGTATTATGTTTAAACCTTGTATTTCTGTGTAGTTCCAGATATATTTGTTTCACCTTTTACCCCAAACTCAGCTTGACAAACACCACTAGAGTCTCAGATGAAGTTCTGCACAGCATGAGTTTGTACTGACTCGACCACCAGCAGGCCGCTGCTCGTTAATGGGTTTTAATATGATGTATTGCCTCAGCAGGGAGCATCTCCAATGCGCAAAACCAAACCTCAGAAAGATAGATATAATTCGTAATTGTTTTTCATCGAATATTTCTTTCTCCATTCCCAATAAGTGACTTGGATCTTTTGTATTTTAGAGCTTTCTGTTCAGACAATCAATCATTTCTTTGGCATCAACAATCAAGATTAAAATGTACTTCTAGCCTGGTCAGCTGTTCCTTATGCTGTATCTCTAGGCGATAACAGCATCCTCCCACCACTTTCTTCAGATTCTCAGAAGAACCGAGACTTAGAAACCAGAGTATGACAGCAAAGTGTGGGCTAACTTGTGGTTGAGGTTCTTCCTGTTTTCTGACAACGGCGCTAAATGGAGTCCAAACCTCAGTCTAATGTTTTGCTACTCAATGAAGCTCTGAATTTGTAAAAGTGTCTCTCCTGATTGAGCTTCAACATCCTGTGTGTTTAAAACAACGTTGAACCTGAAGTAGCCTTACCGTCCGTCACCGGTCCTTCAGGTTCAGCCTCACCTCCATCATCGAGCTCGGTTGGTGGTATCTCCCCCGCCTCCGGCTCCGCTTCCTCCTCCTGCTCTGCGATGGCTTCCAGTGTTGTGTCTGGTTTCATAATGTCACCGGGCTGCTCGGCGGCATCTTCTGTGGATTCCTCCTCTGCTGATGACACTAAAGGAGTCTCATCAGCGGCGGCGGGGGTGCTCTCTGGGACGACGGCGGGGATGAAAGGCACAAAGGTGCGTGTTTCTGGTTTGGTCGTAGACGCTTCCAAAGAGTTTTCTAACACTGCCACAGTGGGGAGAAAGCTTTGGGCGTCGTCCTCGGACACGGCACCCTCGACGGGGTTCATGCCGAGCTCAGCGACCGGGTACACCGTGGTCACTGAAAAGGAAGCGTTGAAACATTTATACGACTTTCAAACCTTATTCTGAGCATCGTTTTATTCAGTGATGTGATATTATGCTCACCGGCCTCGAAGCTGAGTGTCTGTATGTCCAGCGGCAGCAACAGTTCCTGTTTTAAGGCCTTTACGATGATGTGCTTCAGTTTAGGGGCGTTTACGTCCTCGTCCTTCTCAGGTTCCTCAAGACCGTCGGGTTCATCATTCAGCTCCGTTTCTCCATTAAAGACCACAGCGTAGCGCACAGACACATCCTCTGAGCTGAGAAACACAACAAACCAGGTCAGAACCCCTCAAACAGACAGACCTGACTGCTAGTGGATGCAGTCATCTCCCAACAGAGGACATGTTATAGTTTCTCTTGAGACTTAATGAAAAAACTTCAGGGGAAAAGTAAAAGAAATGCATTTTTGGTCTCTAATTGTTTCTTACTGTGCTTTAGTGTCAGAATCAATCATCATTACACATTACAGTCCCAAACCTTTAATAAGAAAACCTTCAATAAAACTAAACCCACCGAAATCCAAGAATACGAATCTCTTTAAATCCTGGAACATTTTCAAACACACGAACCATCTAAAGAAAAGAAAAACAAGAGATGTGAAAGACACAGTTTGCAGTGTTGGGCTTTGTCCAGTAAAAAACACATATTTCAATATTTAGGGATTTTAGATATTTTACAGATATGTCTTCATATCATTAACAAATCAGCCAATAAAAACAACATAGCACATTTGCATTTACTGCATCGTACACTAGAGCTGCCACAATTGGTCGACCATCAATTAGTAATCGACAGAAAATGAAAGCTGATTATTTTAAGCAAATTGTGAAACATTCCCTGGTTCCAGTGTCTGAAATGTGGGAATTTTTATGCTATTCTTCCACTTTCCCAAAAAATGCAGTCATATGGTCACAACAAGCAGAAAGTGAAGATCAGCGGCCTCTATAGCATGCGCCAGGGAGCTAATTAGGGGATTGGGAACAGAGGTGCATCTGGGTGAGAAGGTGTCAGGTGATAGCTAAAGGTTGAAACACTGAAGGCTCCTGCAGGGCGAGGGGGGGGGGGAGTAGTGGCTGGCAAACTGACAACAGGTACACAGAGAAAGACATATTAAGAATTGGTCAAATCCATAGCAGTTAAATGCAGATACTGATGTTATAAAGCAATGAAGTGAACCTGAACCTGGTTAGTATTCGTGCACACCGTTTGCATTTCTCTGTGAAAAAAAACATCAATGCACGGTGGAGTTCGATGCACTGTTTGGTTCGTACGACCAACACTTATTCCTGTAGAAAACAGCAATGATACAGCAGTAGAAGTGATTCTCAACAGCTGTGTTTAGAGCCTCAGTCGATGCCTTCTTAGTCAAAGATAATCTACATGATTAGATCTTACTATTTCAGGCTTGTGGTCATTTAGAAGTCTTAACTAAAGTCCCTTAAACATGTTACAATCAATCAGGGTGAGATTTACACTTATTACAACGCCGAAAAAGCTGTAAGTCAAATTGATCTCATTGTAAGACATCTTGCATAATGATACAAAACTGCTGTGAGAGAAGGACAGAAGACGGGAAAGAGACGCTTAGGCCGGGACAGAGAAGGAGGGTTGCAACTATACAACGCAAATACATCTCACTCGCTTCTTTGCCTTTTGGATTTCAGGGTGTTATCACCATCAGTAAGATCTTAAAAAGCTGTTGAATCACAGCTCTGCTGTCGAGGGGCACGCTGTGCTTGTAGAGGAGGATAAAGGCAGACGGCTAAGAGTCTGTAGACTGACACTCTGCTCTCACCTTGTCCGTGAGCTCTCGTGTGATGTCGCTGTAGTGAGCCGACGGGTCCCTGAGCAGCTTGCTGTACGTCGGATCCACGATGGTGACTCTGAACTCGACGATGTACTCCTCATAGTTCTCCTTTATCATGTTGTGGTCTTCATCGTTCTGGAACAAGAACCGCCGAATGGCATCGTTAGATTAACGCCACCTGATTCTGCATGTGCGCTTGGATCGTTAAATATTTAAACACCTTAAAAATTAGGATTCTGAAACTTTGTGGGTCAACTTACCACTTCAACTACCGTCGGCAGCAGAATCAGTGGGGGTGTCCAGGTGCCTGAGACAAAACAGGGCTTCATTAGTTCATTTATAACGATGTTATGATAATGTATGAGCTCGTTAAGTCATTTAATTGCTTTCACAAAACAATATTGGTGCATTAGTGTTCAACTCACAATCCCTTCCTGCCTCGGTGGTTCCAGTGATTCTGGAAATACAATATTTTTGTTACATAGTTATCAAGATCTGCTGAACTACATTTGTGAGTTAGTCAGGAATCCTTTCAACCAATATTTTTTTTACCGATGAACGTATTTTTGGTTCACAGGAAACATTTAACACAAAGTTTAAGAAGGACGTTTGCACATACCCTTCCATCTCAGCTTGCTCGGCTACTCTCTAGAAATAAGGAACAAGAAATCAACTATTACAGATTTACGCTTTAAGACTGACGAGAACACTGCATCACAGTCTGAACACGATGGCCACAGAAGCAGACTTGTCAGTGAAGGTAGCTTGACTCACTTTGGCCACCATGTCCAGATGCTCCTGAGAGCTGCTGAAGTTCTGGGCCAGGTCGTCCATGCAGAGGTTCTCATGCTGGCAGCTGTAAAGCCAGGTACTGTACTCCTCTGAGTTTGGGACTCTGTCCAAGAAGATCCGAAACGCTTCCCATATCACTTCCTGACAAACTGAAGAGACGTCGCATCGTTTATTGTTTTGATTTTTCTCAGACAATATGAGAAATAAGTATAAATGAGACAGCATCTAATCTTATGTTTAAATAAAAACATAAAGGATGACTAGACGGGGCGTTACATATATTTGCAACAAGGATGGAAATGACAGCATGGTGAAATCAGATGAAGAGGATGAAGAGGATGAAGAGGATGAAGAGGATCGCTGCGATTGATCTTGGCATCTCTGCATGTTTGCTTTGATTGAGCAATTTAAGATTATCGCTCTCCTCAGAGAAACATTTCAGTGCAGCTTTTTATATGAATACACGGCACATAACAATGGCCCACGATAAATCACAAAATACATTTAACATTATACAATCGGGACAGCACAAAAAGGTTGGAATGCCTGTTTCAGTAAATGTCAAACGGTACATTTTAATCTGTGCATGTCCATGACAATTCTGTGAATATTAGAATCGTGAGCACAAAGAGACCCTGAAGCTTTAATATGTTTTATCTGCCTCTGTGGGGGAAACACACTGCACATTGTCAAATATCATGATGCCTGTGGGAAATTTATTCTCTGACAAACTCATTTCTGGATTGAAGCGATTACCTCGGATACACCAAATGAATCCGCCTCATTTTAAAATCGTTCGCCACAGCAGCTGTTGTGGAACAATTTGTATTGCTTTGCCATTTCAACAGCCAAGGTGGCAATCTTCTCTCCTTAAATCATCCGCAATTCATCTCTCTTGGACAAAGGATATTTGCATATAACTTCATTATATCAAGTGCTTCTCTACGTGTGTTCCTAAAGCTGCGACGTTCAGTGGCGCCATGTAAATGTCACCAGGCTCTAAACAAGACGAATAACAAACATCTGCATTAAGCCTCATGTATGCTTATGCACATGCATTGAAAATGTTTTGGGAACCATAAGATGTTATTATATTGCATGAAGTTACACAGGTTACCTCTGAGCTTGTAATATGCCCGATGGCTGCTGATGACTGCTTTCATGGTCTCCTGGGGACACACTTTGACCCCCGTGGTGATGAGCGCCGCCGACCTCTTGGCCCGGTGTCCGTCCCGCTCCGCTCTGACATTCGTGGTGTGTCTGATCGGTCTGGAGGCTTCTAGAAAGTGTCGGTACTTCACATCCCTGAGTCCAGAAAAACCGTGGTCATGTAGGTCTGCAAGAGCAGTCAGTGAAGTTGTAAGTTCAGGAGGAAAATATCAGATTTTTTTACAGTATTCAGCACGTGAAGTGTAAGTAAACAAACATGTTTCCTGGGTGTGACGCAGATCACAATACTGTAAGGCTCAGTCCCCATTGAGTTACCTCACTCTGTAATAGAGACTCGCCTCGTCTTTAAGGTTCTACATGGGCTTCTACTTCCCACACTGAGTCAGTTCATAATGCAGAAGGACAGTAGCGGCAGGGTAACAAGGGCAAACATTATTGAATTAAGAGAGAGTTGAAAAGATGACTTAAAGCAAACCAAACCTGCAATCATGAGTAATTATACTTCTTCATCTCTGGAATTTAATACAAAGAAAGATATATATAAATATTTCAATGAGAGTATTACTTTAAATCAAGGTGACTGGTTTGTATCAGGAGATACAAAGCTGCAATATTCACAGCATCACAATTCAATGACTTGTTGTATAAATAATGCAAACATAAAAAGCAGCCACTCATCTAAGACATTTGCCCTTCTGGATGAAAGCAAAAGCACGACTGCAGATATTATTGGCTGGCAACAAAACACTTGGTTTGTGTTTGTAACAGGCAGAGCAAAGGGGCGTTTTAAAAACGTCACCACTTTCTCACACACACACACACACACACACACACACACACACACACACACACACACACACACACACCGATCAGCTTAATTGTCACAGGGATCAACCCTGAAGACGTCACAGTGATGTCATCTCATATTGAGCTTGAGACTTTTAAAATATTGACGTATTGGTTGTGCAGACATGGGCATTAGTAGGTGTAGTGAAGCTACAGCACTTCACTGTAAAACCCATTTGGCCTCTGCTGCATGCATTTTAAAATCCGTCTCCTGCACGTCCCCTTTATTGATATCAGTGTCACACTAAATGTCTGAAGTTGCGTTTACATATCTACCTGTGCTAGTCTCGTGGTGCGTATCAGACCGTTAACACTACTGCCACAGAGGAGCGTCTGTCCAGCCCTCTTACCGTCACTTCACTACTGCTGCCTATAAGGACCATTTGGTTTTGCAGTAAAAAGTATATGATACACAGAGGGTCTATTTTGGGATATTTGAGCAGAAACAAATCCTCCGTATGTGTGATGTTAATTCCCTTAAAAGGTGCAATTTGTTACTTGAGCTTCTGAATTCAGCGCAGTGTAAAAACGTCTGGGGCCTGAAGCTGTGAGGAGCTGGTTTGTGACTGGAAGGTCGTCACACTGAAGGCTCATTGAAAGCACACAGATGTGTAGAGAGAGCGAACGAGTAACTCTCTCTTCTCCCCGAGGAGCAGTTGCCGAGATGCCCTTGGGCGCCTTGCCCCGCGTTGCATCACTGAAGCTCAGCGGCCAACGGATGAAGTTCTGCTGGGCAGCATCCAGGTGTGGATGTGCAGAAACGCACGCATGAGGATTACAAGTGAAAAACGGATGTGCGTGCACAGCGAACCTTGGAGAGATTAAAACCAAGTACGGATGGATACCCATGTTGATTTGAGTGGTTAACAATCACTCCACATGAAAAAGATTCAAAGCAATAACAGCCTCAGACATTTCCATAAATGACGTCACTTTGATGCTGCAGACATTATGAGGAAAAATGCCCCAATTTTCTGATCACCTTAGTGACGAAAACAAGCTCAGCCACCCTGGCATTACACACCACAAGCCAGTGTGCCGGTCAATTTTTTCTCCCCCCCCCATTGAATGAAGCTATTTTAGAAGAAAGGGACTCATTGTGATGCCAAATGGCAAACCTCAGAGGACTTTCTAAGACAATAAGCCAGGATTTATGAGCCCAAAACAGAGACGCGGGGTCATCGGACCAACAAATGGACTGTGCCTCCTCTAGATTAGGGAAGAGAATAAAAGGTAAAAGACAAATATAAAAAGCAAGTGAGCGTAATTAACATATTCACTCTTACATTGGCATCAGACACAGAGCTTTCAGCTGGAGATGCCGCATTTTCATGGAGATAAACGAGACGAGAGGGGAATCTTTGTGCATTAATAACGCGTCTTCTCAACATGAAGTCGTGCTTATTAAAGGTAGTCAAGGCCAGCCGGCTGAACACTGGACCAGAACAATCCAGAAAGACACAATATCACCAACACAAGCTAATGCAACACGCAGCATGACCTAATATACAGCACAGAGTATTGCAAGATATTGAGAGTGTTCCACCCTATAGCAAATGATATGAATCCATAGGTCACAGGTCGTGGTGGTCGTTGCATTGCATCACACATATAGGTGTGTGTTGCGTAGCATAACTGAAGTACGACTGTGCACGGCTGCTGTACTGCTCGTCATTGTTCAGGAATTAGAATTAAACTTAGCATACACAGGCATTCATTGATATTTTGCGTGACATACTGTAAATGGTAGAGCGAGAACAAAATAAAAATGTGTTAATCACTGTATTGCTAATAACCTCTACAATGACCAATATTGTTTTTCTCAAATCCAAATTTGGCTCAGCACCAAGACCGTTGAAAGACTGCGTGGGCATCGACATTGCTGCCTGCAGCTCTGTGGGCAAATATCCCCCAGTGTCGTGTTTGACAGGCAGACCCCTTCACCTGACAAACCTGCCCGTTCCAAAGATATCAGCAGGTCAGAAGGTGGTCTGAAGTGTAGCCAAATAAATCACGCGTGTTTCCATTATTAGTCACACCAGCAACACAACATATAAATGTTGTTTTTTTGGGGGGGGAATTCGGTAAGCGTGAAACCTGACTTGCACATGCAGAGACATGAGGGGGCCTGAGCGAGAGGAGGGAGTGTTTTGAACGGGCTTTAATGCCCAGTGCAGCCGCAGAAAAGGCCTCACAGCTGAAGTACAAGCCAGAAAAGATTAACGTCCTGCGACACTGGGAACAGAATGGCTTTTGTTTCCTTCAGGATAATGAGCTCACCCGGGCACATCACACAAAACAAGACAGGCAGTGCGGACGCGTTCGCTATGACTGGTGAAATGATGCTATCTTTCTCTATTATATGACTATGAACAGTGAATAATCATGGGCTTAACAGTGGCTCGCTGGTTGCTTGACATTTTTCTCAGAGATCTGTCTGAGGATGAGGTAAACCTTTATAGTTGGCATAAATGAATCCTATAATTAAGATAAATAGCAGAGTGAATAACCGCCTCTTCAAGTCCCGTCTCATGCGAGACTTTATTGATAGAAAACCTGCAGGAAGGTCGCCGCCTCAAGGAATAATTAGCCATTAACTACACATGAAGTAATGTTAATGGTGATCTTTTTCATTTTCCAGGTTTTCAAGTTCTTCTTTGAGGCAGAAATATATGATTGTCCGACTACTTTCATTGACAGAATTACATCCGTATTTGCTAAAAATGTAATTTTTAAAAAGGAGTTACTACTACTGGAACCTTCTGTGTGAAAACAAACCTTAAGTAAAATCACTGAAAGACAAACCTCAACCCGCGTTAACAGGAACACCAGTGGATCCTTACCTTTGATTCGACTTGCTTGGAGGGTAAACAGACACAAAGTGAAGAATAGTCCCGACTTCAAAAGCATGATGGGCTAATTTATGTGGTTTTCAAACCCAACGTTGTCATTTGTAAAGAGACTGTTGCAAACAACAATATAATCCACAATCTCGTTATCTTGAGTCCATTAACAGAGTGTGCGAGAGCCTCTTCATCTGTGCTGACAAGGTCTTCAACTTGTTAGCACGTTCCAAAGGAGGGTGTCCCGTCCACTCCTGTCTGCGCTGCAGCTCAGTCCTTCAGCAGCAGGTCTGGCTTTCTGGTTTTGGATGCTTCTGGACCCCTGTTGACAGCGGAGGTGGCTGCATGGGTGGATGAGCGGAGGGAGCGAGGAGAGGCGGAGGAAGGACGGACGGATGAACGGATGGAATTTTGGTTCAAGAGTCTCCTTGTTCGCTGTCAGTGTGACAACGGTGACGAGGTTAAAAAAGCAGCCTCCGTTTTTGAGTCTAATCCCTTTACCTTCTTCTTGCTGCTTGTAATCCCTGCGGGGCCACGTGGCCGCCTGGCCTCATCCTGTTAACCACCTTCTGGACCCTCATCTGTCAGCTCAACAAACCTGGGGATCTGCCAACCAGCACAGACCAGATAACTACTTCCCAGAGTTGCCCCCGAGTTAATCACCCAAACACTTCTGGTGTGTTCTTATCGACCTCTGCACATCACTGACTGCCCAGCTCGTCCCCTTCTCGCTCTCTCGGTGTAGAGTCCTCCTTCCTGGGCGCACACGGCAGCAAATCCCTGCCTCTCAGGCCAGCGGGTTTGGGTGCCAAGTGAGGTCAGGGCTGCAGTTTTGCTCGGTATTGTTCACTCAGCTACCAGTCAAACAATGAGCCTCATTCCCGCTCTGGCTGCGCAGCCAAGTTCAGGCCTCTCTTCTTACTGTAAAGGGCAGCGTCTAAATGTAACCCTGCCCCTTCCTCTCCTCCTGCTGTCTGTCTGTTGGAGATGCTCCCGTTTGATGATCCTTCTCCTCTGTTATCTGTGCTGTTACCTGTGAGACGAAGGAGCCAATTAACCCATCTGCACTTCCTGAGGTGTCTTTTTGATGCTCACTTATTCCATATTCGTCCCATACAAAGAAACACACACACAGACAGAAAGCTTCAGGACAGTCTCTGTTGCTTCACATGTCCTCTCAGTCTCTCTGCAGGTCTGGGTGCTGAAGGGGATGGCTGTGCTGACAGCAGAGACAAGGGGGAAGCGTGTGTGGCCTCTCCTGTTATGGTGCATCAGGGTCGGGAGGCTCCATGTTGTTTGTCTCCACCCCCACCGCCTCATTCTGTGAAGAGGATTAGCTGCCCTTGTTGGTTGTTAACAATTTGCTGCAGTAAATAAGCCTCTTCAAGAGCAACATAATCCCCTCAGGCTGTTTTCTGACACAGTAATCTGAACCTTTAACTAATGATCGCGGTGACACAATTTGAAGTATTCCGTTTTTTGGCCACTTGGAGGCAGAAGTTGTCTCGTCTGATATGTTGGAAATAAACTTTTGTTTTCAACATGTTGCTGCTGATCTGTTTGTAATAATAAAGCTCAACACCCTACAGTTTAGCTTTAAAACCAGACGCCAACACAAGCACTGGATTCTGGATTATGTGGTCATATTCAATATATGTAATACTGTGAATATGAACAAAACTCCAGCCAGCACCTCTGACTGTGCCTTCATGAAGCAAAGTGTCTGTCAGTAAAAACATTTTGGACAAAAAGGGGTGATCGAAATATGACATTTCAAGCTTTTGTTACATGCAGGACCTTGACATTTTCAAATATTCAAACCCGACCGTTCCAGTCGGTGACCCTGAACCAAATCCTTCAGCATTAAACTCAGGGTCAGGGGTCAGGTCCTGGTCAAGCTTAAGTCAAAGATTTTTGGCTCAGGGCGAGGATTAAGTATAAATTTGACATTCACCCCGAAGCATTACTATGAAGTTTAAGTCTAAAATAAGATGACACTAATGCAACATCCCCGTTGAATATTTAGCATCATATATGCATAAAAGCAGCCTAGTCGTGTAGCAGAGTCTTGTAGATTAATAATGTATTCTCTGATTCACTGCATATTCATGAGTCCCTTTGATATTTCTCCCATGATAAACAAATCCTTGTCAATCTTAACCAGGAATTTTGCTCGGACAAGCTTGACCTTCTCCCGCCGGCCCGATGACTTGAATCATTGTCCAATTAGAGGGGTCAGTTTAAATTATGCAACGGAGGGAAAGTGGTACTTGCAATCTGTCAGAAGGGGTTATCTCATTAGGGACGGAGGCGAGGTGTTCCAGGCTGGCAGAGCAAAAGACACCTCTGCTGTTACAGCTGCAATACAGCCATCACAGCGTCTACGTGTGCTGTGACGTTTTAGCTGCTTTAGACGGATGGAAAACCGGAAAATGACACAATATTACTATTTGATATCATGCACTATTTCACTCTCCCACACACAGTTCAACACGGGTTCAAATCCACCTGTTCTCTTCAAGTTGCTGTTATAACGTTATTGCTCAATGACTATGTTTGTCTGCCATGTTAGCTTTGCAACAAGCAAAAATGTACTGCAGATTCATGCTTGGTAATCCACTCAGAAAGAACCTTGAGATCCTGAAAGTTTATTCTTGACCGTGAACCATCCGCCCTCCCCTCTGTGCAAACGAAGCATCTTCTCTTACAAGCCAGCAGAACAATTAGCATTTTTTTTCTACCAGCGGTTCGGTTTATAACAACGTCCCTGGTGAGCACAGAGGTGTTTAATCTATGAAGCTAATAATATTTGAACAATAAAAACATTAATAAATTAGAACCCAGTAAAATCCAAAATGCCAGGGGGTCAACACAAATAAAATTGGGAGCACAGTTTCAGTTTTAATAGCTTTTTTGTTTTTAGCGCAGACACACAGATAGGATAGCATCAAATGGCAAAGTGTTCAGGAGTTACAGATGTCTGATATTGTGGAAGAAATTCCTTATAAATAAATAAAATACCATCACTTTTCAATAATTGATTCACCCAAACTGTGGGATTTTTTTAACCATTCCTTGAGAAATATGGATCTGCTTTGTAAAGTATATCTGTTGTGCTTGTATATCATAAACCATGCAAGCAGCGCCTGTTTGTGGAAGCTAGGAATATTTTCAATATTATAATTAGTTAATTACACATTCATGTTAAAGTTGGTAGAAGAGCTCTGTTCAAAGAGCCGTCGGGATCTGACAACCTTTCGTAAATGCAACCCAGGATATTTTATGTCAAGCATTAATCCAGAATCATATAATTTTCTAAATTACTCAGTAAAGTCTCACTTTATTCTGCTCAGCTGGTGACTCTACCGCTTGTGTAATCACAGGTGTAAATAAGAAATACAAATAAGAATCTGAATTATATCTAAAGTGAGGTTCCAGCTCGTAACCTTCTCTTGGAGAACTGAGAAAGACGAGTGCCTCCGGGCTACGGTCTAATATTAGAGTCATGTTTGTCGTAGCAAATCCACTCTGGGCTGATTATCGGTGTGATCCACTCTACTAGACCTGCAGCGGTGAAAGTGCCGGTGCCAATGTGAAGTCCGAGAGCCTGTGCCAACGTCAACCCTGTGACCCGGAGCCGCAGTTCATACGAGGGGATGTTCTCAGTCGTCCATCATGTGTGACTCGCGATGCCTCTGAACCTGGTAACACGCTTACTGATGCTGCGTGGACACGGGGAAAGGTCAGTTCTGGCAAAATGTATTCATGGATAACCATCAGGTTGTACAGTGTCAGTGAGATGTGGAGGCTGAGATACTCGCTCTTCATTAAAGGGAGTTTTAAATGTGTTTGCTTTTGAAAGGCAATTCAACCATCTCGCCCCGTCCTCCAGGAAGGTTAAGGGCAAGTGGATTGAACCATTAATCATGGCCCGTGGCCACAATAAGCTGTGGCCACCAAATATCCCCTTCAGGTGGCCCCCCGTGACTACCAAGTGTAATCAGGTATCTATTGAGAATCAGACCGTGTGTCTCAATGTCAATGAAGGTGTCTGTGTCCTAACTGAAAGTGACGCGAGCGGCGGGCGTCCGCTTCAAAATCTGTTTGATTGTGTTATTTTCTATTGGAGTGTTCTAACTGAAGCACAGTGCAAAGTCATCTTATGTTAAAGTTTGTGTTGATTCCTGTCGCTGCAGTGGAAGAGGAACGGATCTTTCCTGAAGTGGGAACGAGGAGCGTTACCTTTGGGATGCGATCGGATCCCTTAACGTTAGCCGTCAGACACAAGCAGCACATGTGGCTACATGACAGAGCTAATGGCTAACTTTAACAGAGGCTCTACTCAGCATCGATGAGCAAAGATACATTCTACCATTGTCACAATGTGTTGGAAACAACATTTAGACCTTCATATTTACAGGGAATAAACTTAATTATTTTGATGTTCCACATTACATGAATTCACTTAACTGTAGAGGAAGAACTGAGGTGATTCATGACCTCCGTGTCTCTAAAATCCTGCCTGCAGCGCTGCTCTGACGACTCAGTGTTCTTCTATCCAGTGTTAGAGTGCATCACAGGAGGTTTAAGAGCTCCACATTCCAGCTGAACTGTCCCGGCAGGAGGCAATGCCAGAACTGTTTGAAGTCAGTGAGGAGAGGAAAAGTATATGCAGGCTCTGGAGATGCACAAATAATAATAATTCACAAATAAACCTCTTATTTCCCCAAGCTACTTTTGACTTAAAAAAGCATGACCCACTTCCTTTTCTTAACACTTGATAAAGGACGTATTTTAGGAAAATGTGGAAATCAATTATTTCTGTTGAATAAATGGATTCCAGTGGATGGATTGTGTGAAGTGAGAACCTGAAAGTACATGCTGAGGAGGCTGACGTTGACGTATGCATTGCAGTACTTCATTCTCACTACAGTAGCTTGCTGATGGTAATCTGGTGATTATTGATGCACATATGAGTGTGTGTGTGTGTGTGTGTGTGTGTGTGTGTGTGATCAATATGAAGTACATCAGTCCTTCCTTTCATAGAGAGTTGGTAATAGTTGACAGAGAGTTAAAAAAAAAGGTGCAAAAATGCATATATTCTGATGATTGTCACAGGTGTCAAATAAACTATGATGACACTTGAAGGACCAGCATTTAGCAAGGCACACTGTAGGCGTTAGAAACCCTGTTCACAACATTCTAATGGTTCAAGTGATTATTTCATCAGCGCTACGTTCTTATTGGACGCTAATGCAGTGTGTAGCTACAGCACGAGTACAAAGTGTGCAACTTTGAAGTAGCTGATTTTCATATCATACATAAATTAAATGGAAACAGAACGTTCTCCTGAATGTGTAACAAACGCCACGGTTTGATTTGGAAAATATTCAACACTATCAAAAGAGTATTTCATCTGTAGTAAACACCGTTAAACCTGCACTTTAAATGACTGACTCTGACCCCCTCCTACAACGCACTCTTCACTTTAATGGAGAGTAGCTGAACACGACTCTTCATGCAGGTGATCTCAGTGTAAATAATGAACGCAATATATTCTGTTTTATGGACAGCTGTGAGGGTTCTGCCGCCGTGATGCATACAACGTACAAACACACAGGGACAAGGAACACAACAGAAAACAGCTCAACTAAATAATTCCTTTTATTGGACGAATGTCCCTCTAAACACTGCTTTCACCTACATGTGTGTGTTACGTGACCCTAAACTCACTTATAGGTCTCAAAATCACATCAAACTTCATCAAGAGACAGACAACACAAGCCTGTTGAGAACAACAGGGAACCCCTCATAGCATAATGTTGCACAAGGACAAACCACATAGGGGGAGACGACAACCTTGAAGGTGGAGAACAACGATCACTGATTAGATTAAATATTGAAAGGCTGATGACTGAAGTCGTGTCTCTCTTCTGAGGAGATATCAGCGCCTCATGCATGTGAGACTGAGGCAGATGACCTATTAAAGACGTCACATGCGATCAGAGCTTAAAAAGGCCCGTGGTGAGAAATTCTATCCAAAGCTCTCTGTAGTTGACAGGTGGAAGTAAAGATTAATCGCCCTCGTCTTTTGTTCTGCGTGAGATGGGGAGGCGTGGACGCCCGGGAGGGTTTCCTCCAGCTGTCCGAGCTGAAGGGAAGTTAAAAGGCTGCGTTCCTCTGCCGGTGGAGAGAAGACGGAGCCGTGACTCCTGGTCTCCATTGAAATGGAGCCTGTTTATATCGTGTTCCCCGTGGGCAGAGCAAAGCAGCGCGAGAGACAGTGATGGAGGGCAAGAGAGAGAGCGAGGCTGAGGAAGACAAGAGTGAAGGCGTGATGATGGAGGGAGGAACAGCGCTGCATGGCAGGGGAACAAAGAGGGTGAGAAGGAGGTCAGGTCAATTGACAGCCCATCAGGGATGCATTAATCTACACCTGTTTACAGAATCCACAGAGCACAATCCTGTCAAAAGTACCTCAACGAGCAGACGATGTAGCGTATAACGCCATCAAGGCTCTCTGCACTTCTGTTCTCGTGTGCGTTTGCCTGTTTGTGTGCTTACTTTGAGGGTAAGTGGATCAGACGTTTTTAATCATGTCAGGGCGGCTTCACTGAGAGCACAGAGCTCTGGCTTTGTCTGAAGATGCTCGGCGTTCTCCCTGCATTTAAATTCTGAAAGATGAAACGGCGAACCTTGGAATTCCTCATTTAATGGAAAACTGCAGATAAGCGGAGAGAAACACTCGAACCTGTCAGAATGCAGAAATAACGGCGCCCCACGTCGTAACCTCTCGCTGAGCGTTTAAACCGCGTTTCATCGAGAAGCGTGCCGATTATCCACAGAGAGCCTCGAGCTCCGTGATGAAAAGAGAGCGGTTTTAAATTCAGCTTTGGACTAAGTTGACCAACCTCGCTCATCTGCGTTTCTCAAAGCTGTTGGGTTTACTGGTCGATCTGGCAGTCGTGAGGTTTGGATGATGACCTTTCAATCAGGAGGAGTCACATGTTGACCTCCAACTGTTTTAAGATATGCGACTTCAACTCAAGCCCTCAGGGAGAGTTCTGGGCTTTGAAGCCGAAACGTGGACTTACAAAGCCCCAAACTAAAGACCTTTACTAGACTTCTGTTGGGAAAGAGACGTCTGTAAATCAGCGGAATATTTTTGTTGTTGAGGTAAATCAACTTCTCGGTATCAATAGTTCAGTAGCCCTTCTTTAAATCAATAAATCCTACAATTAGTAAGATACACTAATAGCCAAATCCAGATTTGTATCACTCGGCAGTCAAGCCCCTTCGGCTCCATGAGCCGCTGAGCAACGGGAGCTTCCAGTGCTGTACCCAGTTCTCTTAATACATCCGTGCTTCTGCTCCATTTTAGGTCATTTCTTCTCGGGCCAACTCCGTTCATCCCGCCCATTCCAGTAATGACAAATTGATTACCGAGTCGCCGGTCATAGTCAGAAAACGTGTTACGGAGGAGCGCCAAGGTCGGCCGGTTAAGATTGCGGTGAGGCCGGTAACACCTCCGACCCCCCAGGACACCACCCCCGCCGCTAAATTGGGGCTGAAATGAGTTTTCTCTGCAAGGTGAGCTCGCCTCCTCCTAATGTGGGGTGACCTGCACCTCCAAAGTGAGACACGCAATTTAGGATGCTGCTGCATCTGGTAGGGACGACTTTGTGGACTTTGGGAACGAGAGGCAGTTGACCCGCATATGCAGCTGCAGGTTCATAAACCAGCCTCACTGTATGCACGAAGACACCGACATCACAGATTTCCTTTAATATTACAATGAAGAAAATTGGAGGTGGTGGCATGGTGGGTTGTGAAATCTCCGGTTCAGTCACAGTCACCAGGCTGTGAACTCCAGATTTAGTCCATGCAGCTGCACTTGCCTCAACAGATCCACAATTTCCATATGATCTCACACCGACAGCTATAAGTCATGCTTCACTTAATGATTCCCCCAATAGTCCATTAAGTTGGCGCCACATGGCATAGCTGCAGGAAAACGGACTCAACTCTTGTGATTTGACTGCATCGCTCAGAAAAGAGTCAATATTACAACTTCCTCTTCCAGTAACGTCACACGGTTATGCTCAGCATACATTTCATTGTGTTGTATTACATTAAATCTCAATATCAAATAGTAGAAGTTAAGATAAATCCCATTGCACACTTACAAAAGTGGAATAAAATGCAACAAAAATTAAAATAAACATGGCTGATGATCTCTTTCAATGAAAAAACGTTTGACACCGAGAAACGTATTTCAATACCAATAGAACGAATACAGGAAGAAACTATGTCAATAAATCCATCATTTTAGGGTAATTGATTAGAGGTACGGTTCATAATTAAATGATTTATACATCTAAAGGTATTTAAGTGTAAATTAAAAGTACCTTTAAACGCACCAGTCAGAAGCTGAGGTGACATTATGCCTAGCTAGTCAATTGACTTTTTTATTTGAATGAATTAGTCTGGCTGTATTCTTATTCTCTGGGACTGGAATTTTTTGGTTTTATCTGTTTTGACGTTTTCTTTGAATTCATACATTTCTATGCCATGAAAGAAATATGAATAGACCGACTGCAAAATAAATGTCAACCAGTCACACTGTGGTCTTAACTTTGACTGAATGCGTTGCTGCATGTTGTCTTTGCGGAGTCATTGATTTCTGCCTGAGCTGGGGAGAACTGGATTCTCCAGGAGGTGAAGACACGCTTGGCCTCGGTCACCTTGGAGCTTTGTTCTGAAGCGTGGACACGTCGCTCCACGTCTTTGTCCCGAGAAGGAAAATAAATGTCGCTCTTCCCCTTTCATCCCAGGAGCTGAGCGACAGCTTCAGAGCCTCCTCGTCCTCTCACCGAAGCAGATCAAGAAACTAAAAGTTTGGTGGTGAACGTTTAAGGTTAACATTAGCATACTGAAGGTAAGTTATTCCTGATCCTGAGCCTAAACACTCAACCTGTGTTAAAATGAGTGACGCGAGCAGGAAGCTCGTTTTAAAGCCAGGTCGAGGTGGGGGGGGTGGGGGTTGGGGGGGGGGGGGGTGTACGTGAGGAGAAAGTTTCTTCTCAGAGTGACGAGAAGCTCGGGGCTTTGTAGACGAGGAAGAAAGAGGCTGAATTAGGTGGTGTCAGGCAAATTTCATGCTAATAGCTTCAGTGACATTTTGTGTTGTTATTGCTTGTGAAAATGGGAAATTACAAACATGCTAGCCGTGTTTCCGTCTCAATGCACCGTCTCGTGCTTAATATCAAAAGGTTAATGGACAATATGTAAAGTATCCCCGAGGTGAGGTAGAAACCTCATTTATATTCGTTCAAGGCTCTTAACGAAACAGGAACCCATCTGTGTGTGGCGGTTTTAATTCATGGATACGTTGCTATTGTCAAATAGCTACGACTCAAATGCATGTGGCTGTATGTGCAACGATCACTTAGAAAACTCTAAGAGAAGGTGAGATACACAGAGAAGTAAGGTTTACAATTCACAGAATAGTCCTACAAAAAGGTATAGTTTTGGAACAACATCTCGGTTTATATAATGTTTATACATCCTGTCAAGTTAGATGAAAAGATGGACACCACTCTCATATCAGTCCCTTAGATATTAAGCTGCAACGAGCAGCTGGTTAGCTTAGCTCATCATACCGACTGAGAACAGGGACAATACTTCAGAAAGTAACAGATCCACCGACCAGCACCTCTAAAGTCAACCACAGAGGTGTGAGAGGCTTCAACCGTTTATATTCAACGCTCTGACAGACAGTGGAGGCTGACAGCACTCAACAAAACATGCATTTTGATTTCAAACATGTATATTTGTGGAACTCCAACACTCAATATAAAGCCCAAGTTGCTGTAACCAATTTTAGACTGAAATGATTGTTTGAGTTTGGTTTCCTAAGGTTTAGATTAGCTGATTTGGGTAAAACTTATAATACCCTACATATATATATATATATATATATATATATATGTATATATATATATATATATATATATATGTATATATATATATATATATATATATGTATATATATATATATATATATATGTATATATATATATATATATATATATTCAAGAGGATCTGCTGTATTTAAAATAACTGACACCAAACAAGTATTTGGAGTGAAAAGGAGTAATAGTTTACTGAAAATGACATTTACCCTTTAGGTTGAAGAAAGAACAAAACACAAATATCCCAAATTTAAGCTATTTAAAATAATACTAAACAAAATAACCTCTAACTTTTGTTAATTAGCAAAATCCCTATTCCTCATTCCTCATTCCTTTGAGCACTACTCTCCTAACTGAGTTCAAACAGCCTCCAAACTACAAGATTCTAACCAGCAGTGGGGCCACACGCACACACACACACACACACACACGCACACACACACACGCACACACACGCACACGCACATCAATAAGAAACAACAATAAAAGTTGCTGCCTGTAATATGGTCGACAGATTGCTTCTCCCCAACAGACCAGAAGGACAGGAAGTCTCACTCACCGTCAGGTGTGCTCGTGGATAGGAAGATGACATCCGTGTACGTTTTGATAAAACATAAATTCTATGTTTTATTCGTTTGTCGTCTGAATCCAAAAACTAAATACTGAGAGAACCAAAGTCGAATAACGAGCCGATTTTGTTTTTCGCCTTTAAAAAGAGACGCAAAGAACGACAGGTAACCCGGAAGTAAGAATATTTCAAAATAAAAGTCAAGGCAATAGAATGACCGTATGCAATAAATTCTTATATAGTCTGTTTTTTTTTTTCTTTTTCTAGCGGCCTCTGCCTGACCTACGACCAATCACAGCAGGTGACACTGACTTTGGTTTGGTTTAACAAATCCAAGTGATCATATTTTCTGTGTAGATTCATGATTAAACACACTAAAAGTGAGGTTTTCATGACCAGGAGAACAGAGGACGCCCTCCTTCCTCTCTCTCTGGTCGTTAATTGAGGGCCCTTAATGCACATGCAGTATGGATGGATCATTTAGCAGCATACACACGTCCTCTACCACAGCATATAGCTGCTTAATTTGGTGATATATTGCTTGTCAGGCCGCTATAGATGTTAAGTGTGATAGATTCACCAAGCCCCACTAGTGCCAGTCCCACAGGTGTAACCACAGTCAGCCCATCGGACCACATGGTGAGAGTGTTTCACTCACTTTCTAGGATTTTCTAGCAAAATGAAAACACTATTTGGTTTGCAGGGAAATCCCATTTTCATGATTCAGAGAGAGATGTTATTAGACGTGTAGGTGAGCTGGAGCAGAAGCTACCGTGAAGCGCTGTGAGCCTTTACACTAACCTACTTCGTTGAAACTGCTCGTGGCAACGGATCTGCTGTGAAGCACGGAAAGAACACGCATGACTAAAGGCTGTGATTTAACACACACACACACACACACACACACACACACACACACACAGATTCACAGTAACACACAGCGTGCACTTCTCAGTCAGCTGAGGTGTGTTTAGTGTTGGTGTGTATAAATAAGGGAGTCAATCGCTGCAGCTTTCACTCCACTAACCGAGTCTAGCTTTATATCATCTTGTTATTGATGAAAGTAGAAGATGGATTTTCTGCCAATTGGGATTACAATTGTTTTTACACGATGAATAAATGTTATTGTCTGTTATATCTGTGCAATTAGCATGCCTACAAATGGATGGGTTTAGCCATAGAGTTGATGTGAAAATCACACCATAATGTGCAAAACTATATGTAAGAAAAACAAATCACAAAAAGGTACATTTTTACAAGAAAACCATTCTGGTTCTTAGCCACATGTTGCCAAAACAGCACGTTTTCTGTGCACAGAGTAAGAATGTCAGAAATCTGATATCTAATAGTTATTCCCCCTCGATCTCCTCCCCTCCTCGTGTTGCCTGTTAGGAGCCTCGGCGACTCGTTTTTCTTGCTGTCAAAGGCCAATGGTTATCACCTTGGTACGGTAATCTATCAGAAGCAGATGGGCCACAGTGCCTCCGTTTTTCAGGCGCCGAATGCTCCGAGCCTTCTTCAACCAGAAAGGGTGAAACAATAAAGCTGTTCGCCAAAACTACATTCAGCGACAGAATATTTTATAGGTTCATTATCCATGTGTTCGGCCTCACTAGCCGTTACATCAGCAATGTCCTTCACTCCACGGCAGACCTGTGGCAAACCAGCAGTGCAGAACATTCAGCTAATAGAAAGAAAGTGGTTGTCGAGTTAATGTATTTGCTCGCACAAAGCAATCATCCCATGTCAACAAAAGGGTAATGTGTACCGCTTTGCAGCTGGAGGTAAAGCACTGGCACCATCATGAGCTCATGCAATCCTCCTTTGGATGCACAAAATCATAAACCCTATTGCTAAACATCGACAGTGTCTGCAGCATTAAACATTTAGCTGCTTCATGGTGGATCCGCTATCAATCTCTGCACGCATTTAGACGGCCTGTGTGACATCACCACTTACTGATTTGGGTCTTATGTATAATCTCAACATTCCCGTTCTTCCTCTCATCACATCTGGCCTGTATGCGCTACAGCTACAGTTAGTTACGGTTACTGACATGTTACATTACGTACTGTGAGTCTGTGAACACCTTCTTCCTCAGACGGACGTTTGCCTGACGAAGACGTCACGCTGCAGGTCAAAACACTGCATTCAGATGTTGTGAGCTTGAAGCCTTTAGTGTTGCGGACGCCGTCTTCTTTTCCTTTGTTTGCTGGGTTTTATTGTTGCCCCGCAACTGGATGTGCATCGTCACGATCCACCTTCTTTAAGCAGAAAACCATGTGAACTCCTTATGAAGGAGGTCAAGCTGTGAATCGTGTCCCCGCTGATCCACTCTTGTCAGGCAATTTCAAGTGTTTTTATGTTGTTTACCTTTTCTTATTATCGTGTCGTGTCACTGGGGGAAAATGTGTTTCTTGTGAGTCTTTACAAATACTTTTCTCAATAATACAGCAGATAATTAAACATAAACTTTATAGTTATGCTCCTGTTTACATGCTTGTATACGTGGATGATCTGCAAGGAGTTTGAACCTGGAACTTCAAATCCAAAGGGCTCGTTATCGCTCATTGTACAGCAGAAGTTTCCTTATTTAAGTCCAGTACTCCTGGGGAAAGATGTATATTTTATAAATATCATAAGGTTCAATCTCGTCAGTCTTTCAACATGTTGTTAACTGATGCAGAGAATCCAGGAAGCGCTTCGAATGCCTACTCAGGTGCACTCATCTTTCATGCATGACGAGTCATATGAAAATTCATATATGGAAAGACGTGTGCGTTTGCATGCGTGTTGACAATGTGAGTGGCCCCTTCTGTGTGCGTGAAGCGCACCAGAAGAGCACAGCCCGCTGTCACTCTCATGACTTATTGAACCGCGGCAGCCGGTCACCAAGCAAACCGTGTCCTCCTCCGGCTGCGGGGAGACCGCAGAGAGCCGGAGAGGGCAGGAGGCCGGTGGAGGGTTCAAACCTCGGCGAGAACCTCAGAATCTCAATCTCAACGCCGACCGTGAGACGTTAGAGAGGAACTGACACGACGCGCATTCATCCAAATGAATCTGGATTGTTTAATGCTCTGACACGTTCCGCAAGTGCCTCAAGAGGTTGTTGGATTTCATGTTGACATCGTCGTGATACCGTAGGAGCGTTAATCTAAAGTCTCATTTCATTTCAGAGTAACACTTTTCAAAACCACAAGTCGCCTGTCACAATATCTGTGCTGCTTTCAACATGCCAACAACAATGACGGAAATGTTTTTACTGCATTAAAACTCATAGAACAAAAAGAAAATAGGTTAAAGCCTTTATTGCACAGCATCTCTGAACAGATACATTCCTAGAACAACATACTTGTATTTCATGTAATGCTGACAAATCCTCAGCATTATTTTGTTGGAGCTCTGCAGGCCAGTCTCTATAGCCAGGAGGTGGCAAACCATTTCACACATGAACACAACATGCTGTAGATACAGATTTAATGTAGCAGCAAACAGACCCACACACACACACACACACACACACACACACACACACACACACACACACACACACACACACACAGTAAAACAAGGTGGTGTTTGTTCAGCAAAATTGAACTTCTGATCAGCTTTCAGCTCTGGGTAAATATACGCTGCAGTTTCTTTGTTTGACACTGATATGAATCTGCATTGCCTCTCTAGATGACAAAAGACGACCATCGGGTGGCAGCGACCCATGACCATAATACAGATGTACGCCACTGGTTTCATTTATTCAGAACACACATATTGATGAAAAATAAAACTTCCATACTGTAACACATAATGACAAACAGGATTCTGGGTGGTTTAAAAATATATATTCTTGACTTTTCATTTCAACATGATCTCTGCTGCTGCTCGCATTAATGTGTCAGTCGTCGCGTGGGAATACGCACTATTAAATAGCATCCAAACAGGAATCCACGCTAACAACCCATCACTGGATCTACCCTACGGTGTATTCAATCTGCTCATCAGGAGGAGCTTTTACGACACGTGTCAGTGATTGTGTGAGGTGTGCGTAAAGTTGGATTTCTTCTCCGCCACTTTTTCCAAAATAAAATCTTGAATTATAATTAAAATAAGCTTTTTATATAATTATATAATTTTGCCATGCCTTGGTTTTAGCTTTAAATCCATGGGAATTATGTTGAACAATTTACTTAATATATTTACTTAAAGTTGTCATTTTAAATCTGGACCAATTTTTTACTTTTTTATGCATATCATATGAGTCCCAGAAATTATAATGTTTATTGCACTCTTACTATTCTATATTCTTTTTACTCTTTTTTACATTTTTAGAACTCCATATCCAAAAATACATAAATCAATCTTATTGGAGACTGAAGGAACATTCGTTTACGACCGGCAGCATCTGAAGCGCACAAGTTTATGGAAAGCTTTCTTGAAGTCCTCGTTGGACATCGTGTATATGATCGGGTTGATGAGAGAGTTCAGATATCCCAACCACGTGAAAAAGTCAAATAACTCGGGGTTAAAACAGGTGTCGCACGTGGCCACCACCAGCGTGTAAATGAAAAACGGCAGCCAGCAAACGATGTAAGCACCAAGGATTATCCCCAAAGTCTTGGTCGCTTTTCTCTCTCTGGCTGCTGAGATGCGCTTTTTCTCCAAAAGCGCATCTGACACCGTCACTTTCACCTGGTTCTCGCTTGTGGAGGACCCGGTGTCGCTGGACGGGGTGTCGTGTCTCCCGCACTGCAGAGAGGTTGTGGAAGCCACGGACCCAGGGGAGTTGGTGACCAGGTGCGCCGAGGTGAGTCTCTTCCCCAACTTCTTGGGGGACTGCTTCAGGATCCGTTTCCGGGCCTCGACGTATATCCGTCCGTAGAGGACAATAAGCAGCAAGGTGGGGATGTAGAAAGCCCCAAAGGTGGAGTAGATGGTGTAGAAAATGTGATCCGTGTTGACGCTGCAGCTGGTCAGTTCCTCCGCCTTCACCTGCCTCCAGAAGAGAGGTGGCAGGGAGATGGAGATGGCGATGACCCAGGCTGTGGCCACCATCCCGGCTGCGCGCCCCGGCGTGCGCTTTTTGGAGTACTCCACAGCGTCCGTGATGGCCCAGAACCTATCCAAAGCGATTACGCACAGGTGCAGGATAGACGCCGTGCAACACGTTATGTCCGAGGAGAGCCAGATGTCGCACACAATTTGCCCCAGCGTCCAGGTGTGGATGACTGTGTACAGGACGCAGATGGGCATCACCAGAATAGACACCAGCAGGTCGGTGATGGCCAGAGAGGCGATCAGAAAGTTCGCAGGAGTTTGCAATTTCTTCGACTGGGAGATGGTTGCTATGACGAACGCGTTAGATAAAGTGGTGGCGAGTGTGATGACGGAGAGAACCACCGCCAGACTGATCTGAGAGGCGAGACTCTCTGCGCCCACATGCACAACTGATGCATCTGTAATAAAACTGTCGTTCGTGGCGTTCACCGGCGGAGTTGGCTCGACTTGATCGGAGCGCTCCATCACTTTTAGTCACTTTGTTCTCATATTTTATGTCGCCCTCTGAGATGTCTGACATTTAGGGTGTCCTTCCTCCCGACGGACGTCTCCTTAAGCGCGCCATCCACTCAGGTAACTGGCACAATCAGTCTGAAACATACAAATAGATTCCTGTCAATCTCATGCTCTTCTTCTACATCAGGTCTGAATGTGCAGATGCCACATCGTGGAAGCAAATATCCATTGCCCGCTATTCAAACTTTTCCTTTTTGTAGCCATAAAAAAGAAACTTCTCAACTGTTGTAACCAAAATATAAGACGGAGAAGCTTTGTGTGTAGATATAGAGGATGAGCAGAGCGTGCTGATGTCCCAACATCTGGGAGGATGTCACAGATAATCCGCATGTAGGGCAGAAGTTCTCCAGAGCTGTTTCTCCCCAGACCCCCTGTGGTTGAATGGTGAGCCAACCCTAAGTCTCCGTTTTATACAGACTCTGACATCAACAAGCAGCACTGATCATCACAGCCTTGTTTCCTCTCTCTCCGTGAAGAGTAGGCTATCTGCTGGGTCATAGTGCCCAGTGGCTCATATGTCACATGTCTTTTATATCACAGCATGCGAAACATGCAACTATCGCTTTCTAATAAGTCAGCCTTTCTAACGGGTTTATAAGCTGTAATTAATGGCTTATATATTCTTTAAGAGTTATTGGGGAGAACAACTATTGAGACAAGTCATGAATAAAGCATCAACACGTTCTACCTTTTTAATAAGCCATCAGGTCTCTTGTTATTAATGTTAGTTAAGGATTAATAAAGGATGTAATTGTTTATTAATATACAGTCTTTGTCAATAGTTATGTTTTCTCTTAAGGTGACACTCTCCATACTATTGTGACTCATTACTCATTTATACAACGACCTCGACTTATGGGAGGAGTTGTTATTAATAACACGTGTGTCTGCTTACAACGGCATCATATTGTCTTTGTGTTGTTTATATGTTTACATATATGTAAACAAATGTAGATTTATAGAGTTACAATAAATGTTTAAAATAGTGAAATAAGAGCCCAGAAAGTACACCGAACCACCCTTGGCTCTGGCTCTGCTTGCTGGTGTTCTCAGCAGCTACATTCGCTTTCGTGGTGAACTTCAGACGAGCACATGGTAATAAACAACTGGCAAGAGCGTTTGTGTCAAACAGCTGAGCATCGTTTAGAGTTTGATGTAGCATGAAGGTATCTCGCCGAGGTGCAGATTAACGATGCGTTCATCTGGAGCGGTTGGACTTTTAATGAACAATCTACGGCACGACAAGGCAGCAGACCGTCAACACCTCGGGACAACGTGTGCCGCTGGGCCCATCGAGTTAACGTCACCCTGGAGTAAAAGTGGTGACCGCAGATGCAGGTCTTTGACTGATGTCTGTCAGTTTCCCTGTATTTCCATGTATATGAGCAGTTTACACCTGCCCTTGTGCACGTGGAGCACATCATACAGACTCTTTTATTGACACAAACACTAAAATAATCCATAACTTTCTCTCTGATCTCAGATCATTGCTTTTGAGGGGAGACAGCTGTCATGAACCTCATCGTAACTTGATTACGTCGTATATTTTGGTCACGTTGACCATCCCAAAATGTCAAGTCAACAAAAACTTCAGTGAGGTTATTCTGTGTTTTGCACTTGAATTCCAGTGACAGTGACGAACATCAGACGTCTGTTTGTATCCGAGCTCAGCAGAGAGCAGTAGTGAGGCAGCACTCGGTCTACTGCCCTCCTGTGAGTTCACCGCTGCACCCCTTGACGGACCGGGACCACCATGGCACCGCTAATGCATCAGAACTGGGCACAACGCAGCCACCATTACCACCGTTTACACCAAACACACACATGCTCTTTTCTGTCGTCCTAATGTGGCAGAGTGTGTGGTTTCCTGGTTGTAGTTCTCTGTGTAGAAAGGTTGCAGTGTGAGTGACCCAGTTCAGCAGCAGCAGCAGCAGCAGCGGCAGCGGCAGCAGCAGCGGCATGGGGGCAATTTCTGTGACTGTGTTTCTGTTATCTCCCCTCATCACACAACACATTGCAGCACAGCCTCAGTAGCTGGCTACATCCCATCTCACACCGGCCATCAAAGTCCTATTTTTAGTCAGGTAATAAGGTATCCAGCGAGCCTTAAAGGCGATACATTACACCACCTACAAGCACGGGGGCATTTCTCTTTCTTTTTTGGTATGTGATGAATGTTCCATGAATATTGAAACAAATGGGCGTTCAGAGCATTCAGGTAGGAGTATGCAGGCACACTCAAACTAACAGGTGCTGAGCCGAAAGTGAGCAGATTATGAAATGAACACATAATTAGCTCCAGATGTAATAAACCAGTTGGAGGCCTGCGGCGTGCAGACTAATTGTTTGTTCGTGTCATGCCCAAAGAGTTCCCCAGATAGCGTCATGAAAAATTAACTTTTGTTTTACAATTAAACCTCGCAGTGAAACTGTGTAACTTGACATAAATTAGAAACAATAATTAAGAAGAATAAGAAGCTCACTTGTATTTGAATTCACCCTTTTGATTCAGATTATAACTATAACTTAGTTGCCTCTTTATGCTGGTTATCTGTCGGTTACTAAATGGATCAGGTTCTTGTCAAGAATAGTTGGCATTGAGAATAAGCTGTAGTGGGTCTGCATTATAGGATGTTCTGCTCAACAATCTGAACCAAAACAAGTTGAAAGATGTTAAAACTCAACAAACTGCAGAGTCAGGTGATAATTCTCTGTGGGTTTGTCACTTACAATTTAGTTACATTAACAAGAAATGAACAGTTTCTGAAAACTCTTGTTTACGCTGTGACATTGTCTCTGACTGAAGTTTAATCAGCGCCACTTTCAGCACATTTCTGCAACGACCTTTTAGTTATTGTGGTCATCTATTTCTATCCTTAACCGACAGCTGGAGAGACTGAGACCAAATAGGGCAAACAGAAAATCAGGGCAGATCCCTTGTTAAGAGAATCAACCGTCGCACTCCACCTACCAAAAAGCAGCACTGCAGGGAGCGGCTCCTTCTTACCCCAGCGTTCACGTGACGAGACGCGGGAGAAGTGACGACGCGGAGCAGCGAGGTCAGCCATGTTTGGAACCTGGAAGCTAAAAGCGTCTCGTGTGCACAGCTGTGTCGCTGCAGGAAGCCTGCAGTTAAAAAGCATTGAATCTGTTTCTTGAAGGCTGCATGTTAAAACACCTCACTGACAGTGTGTCCATAGGTTAGCTCTACATAGTTTGAGTTAAACACTTCTCTGTTTATTTACAATAGACCTCCTGATACAATCTGGTTTCTCATTTTAGGAGTACAGATTACAGTTAAGATGTTAGAGATTTTTTCAAGAAAGTTCAAATATAACATTGAAGGATGATCAAAATTTAGAAAGCAGTGAGTTTACAAGACCTCTGTAGCCTCTGTATAGTCACATTGCATTGTGGGTAATGTAGACACATGGTTTTGAGAAGGAAGAGGAATAAATAAGACGATATCTCTGATTCAATTTCGTAGACTACTCTTTTAAATTGCTGCTTACAAATCAATGCATTTTTAATCGCCATCCCATAATACACAACTGACACAGCCGTGCACCTGTTTCTCTCTCCTGTCTGTCTGTATGTGTCGTGGTCGCGGCTCCCTTCCTGGCGCTCACCCAGCTCCTGATCACGGCTCATTCACCTCACCTGTCCAGTCAGAGCAGCTGCCCTCCATCTTCTACTCATCAGCTCCACAGTCAACCTTATACCTCTGCCTCCCTCCTCTTCCTCCTCTTCCTCCTCGCCCTGCCGCTCCTCCACTACCCTCATTCCCTCCGACATACCTCCAGACATTCCCCCGTCTACATCTACATCGTCCAACCTGTGCATTCCAACACCCACACTAAAAGATTCCTAATACATAGTGTGGATGTCCTACTGCATCCGGTTGCATGCTTTCTGTCTATCCTGACCCATAATCCTCTGCAGCAGATACATGAGCAAAATGGTCTGAGTTCAAGACGCAACGTAATGAGGAAGTAGGATGTCCCAATTGAATGCAAACTGCATGCAACAGTATGTTCCTTTGTTAGGGCAGCTGCAGTGTGTACGGAAAGTAAAGAGGAAAAGTCCCTTTCTCTGGGTTTAGGGTCCTCACTTACTTTACTTTTTATATATTTAAATACACTTTGCAGTTAACACTTGTGTACTACTTTAGTGGCATTTTAATGCAGGACTTCAGCTCTACCATCTGAAGCTGCTGCGTACAATGAGAGAATCAAATATAGGACACATGTTAAGCTGCGGTGCGCCCCAGCCTGGTCTGATGGCATATGGTGCCTTCTGCAACCATATGCCAACCAATCAGCCCTCGAAGGCCCCCTGCTAAAAATGAGCCGAGAGAGACGTGAGCTTCTATTTACAACTGGAGGCTTTCTGGGGTTCTAACTTTCCAAAATGTGACGATCGTACAAAGGAGCTGGTGCCACCACTGAGCCACTGTTTGAGACCCTTTCTGGGAGTATTGTGTGGGTCACAGGGCTGCTCACGCATTTCAGCACACAGCTACCGGGAAGGAGAGGGGGGGGGAAAGTGTTCACTTAAATGCACCATGTAGGGCAGATTATACTCCCTGGAACAGAACACGTGACAGGAAATGAGCTAAGTGGTGATGATGACTGATTGGTAGCAGGCCTGTTCTTAGTGCGGTCGGACTCCTTTCTGCTTGAGTGGAAGTGGCCGAGTCCATTTGGAGACTGCACGGTCAGATGGGAGACTGGCTGCAGGCAGTTATGAGCTTCATCAGCATTTTTTAAGAGCTGGAACTGGTCCACACTTTGAGGAGGAAAAAGAGAAGCATATCATTGATTTATTAAGCCCTGGCAGTGATGCTGCAGTGATACCATTGTGTCAGTCACAGAGGTTCTGTTGCATAATGCACATCATTCGCTCTGTAAATATTCACAGCATGCTGCTACAGTATCACAGATGGCCTCATTTTAACAATCAAAGGAAGATTACCCGGCGGTATAGATTGCAAACATTGTAATTGATATGGTCCTCTGTGATATGAGGAGAATGGGACTTGATTATGTGAGCATGAGATTGATTTACTGCTCCCGGAGGTACGAGCTGTCAGATTGTGTGTTTACGTATATACTGTATGTGTGAAGGAAGAGACAGAGGACGATAACGAGAGGAGGCGGCCAGACGAGCGCTAACAGCACACATCAGCTCTGGTGTGGGTGACGCCTCGTGGAGTGTGAAAAGAAGAGGGTGACTGAGCAGGACGGGCACGGGGTGGAAGTCAGGAGCAAGCGTCACTGAAATCCATCATCCTGTCAGCGATACGTGAAAAATCAAGGCTGTGGATGGTCCTGGAGAAACATCATATATGGAAACGTAAGTAATGTACATGTAAATGTTAGGAATGAAACAGATGATTTATTGGGTAAACACTTCTCGCCTCACTTCCCATGAAGACGTCTATCAAGGATATGAGAAAGTGAGCCGGCTTTATCACAGCTGCATTTACTGAAAGTTTACTTGACATTAAAACGTTGTCTTGTCTGTGTGATAAAGTGCTGTGAGCCCCGGTGAACTCTGACCAGGAGAAGTAAGAGAACAGGGAGATTCAGAAACCCAATATCACTGTCTGTCTGTGTGTGTGTGTGTGTGTGTGTGTGTGTGTGTCTGTCTGTGTGTGTGTGTGTGTGTGTGTGTGTGTGTGTGTGTGTGTGTGTGTGTGTGTGTGTGTCTGTCTGTCTGTCTGTGTGTGTGTGTGTGTGTGTGTGTCTGTGTGTGTGTGTGTGTGTGTGTGTGTCTGTGTGTGTGTGTGTGTGTGTGTGTGTGTGTGTGTGTGTGTGTGTGCGTGTGTGTTTTCACGCTATGGCCTCACGAGTACGAAGCCATCTCTGTAACTGTGTCAACTCCTGTGTCAAACTGCACCAGATGCAACCTTCAGCAGTTGTGTGAACTGTTGTACACCAAACGCCTTTTTTTTAAATAGAGATTTTGAATATTTCATTTCTGAGGATAAAACATTTCAGATTTACCTTTCAGTGTTTTGGTCACAGTCTCTCCACTAAGGGGTGCTGCTGGGTGAGGGTTACTGTACTCAACAGATAAGACAGATTGTATAGTGTGGTGATTCATGCATTCATTCATGAACTTCGGAACTCCATTAATAAATACAACACATGTAACATCAGATGGTGGAGATGTTGTGCATTATTGTATGTGACCTATTGTTAGGATTTTTATGGAAAGGAGAAGGTTTTCCACATCTGGAACTCAGGAAAAATACCAAATGAAATGCATGAACGATCAGGGATGAAATGAACACTGACGGTAAAAGTCTGAACTATGAGCTGCTGATTAGAATGATCACACACTAAGACAACAGTGAGATATACATTATGAGATACTAAATAATAACAGTGACTTTCTTAGTCAATTCATAACGTTATATCTTTATTACTTACTTGTCAGAGGCTGAGAAGAGATGCTTTTGTACAAGATTCATCTATGGCTACTAAATAACATAAATCTGATTCAGTGTGACTCCCATGTGTTCTATCCAATACACCCAGAAGTTCTCTTATATATGTGTGTAAAGAAATACAGATGACATTTCAAATTCACATTGAAACATGAATCTTGAAGAGTCTGACTTACCGTTAGTTTGTAACTTTAGGAGCTCTTGGCAGGTTAAAACCTTCTCATGACAATGTCACACTGTCTTGTATTAGACCTGTCTGTCTACGCGTGTCCCTTTCTTTTTGTCTTTTTATGATGTGAGTTTATCATCTCTCTAAAGACTGCGTCATGCTTTTAGTATCTTTAGTAGCAGTTGAAAAGGACCTAAAACCAATGATTGTTCCATGAACATCTCTGGGTTGAAAGAAGGGGGGGGGGGGGGTAGTGACATGTTTTCCAAGTCAAAGGGAGGGTCTACATATGAATTACCCGGGGGAAGTTGCTTTTCTTAAAGTCAAATACTAGGTGGAGTCCCCCTCCCCAGGTTCTTACAGTCTCTAATAAAAACAGATTTAAAGTGTTTGTGGTATCTGTATATTTTGGAATCATAAGTAAATGATATTTACAACCAGGCAACCTCAAAGTTGTTCTTATTAACAGTTTAGGAATAGAGTGTATTCATGTAAACCTCGTCGGTTACAGATAATAAACTCTTCACATATAATACTCTAACTTCTCCTGTCTTTATTTGTTTTCATGTCCAGACGGTCATTTTCAAACATGTTGAGACCCCCAATCCCCCCGTGTTCTTAAACACATCCTTCTTCAGGAAAAGGCCCACGCCTTGTTTATGCGCTCTGTTGGTCACTGGTGCGTTTTTACGCATAGCGACACGATGCGGCTCTGGACTCCTCGGTGCGCTCTTTTGACTTCGCTCTGCCTTTTTCTTAACTGCTCGGTCACCGTGTCGACTTTCGAGGTGACGCTGCTTCACACCAACGACAACCATGCCCGGATCGAGGAGACCAGCGGGGACTCGGGGAAGTGTTCAGACGGGGAGCCTTGCTTCGCCGGGGTGGCCAGGAGGTTCACTAAAGTGAAGGAGATCCGGGAGAAGGAGAAGAACGTGTTGTTTCTGGATGCTGGAGACCAGTTTCAGGGAACTGTCTGGTTCAACTACTATAAAGGTGCCGAAGCAGCGTACTTCATGAACAAACTCGGTTATGATGCTATGGTAAATACTCGTTTAATTAACCACACGGCTAAATATGCTTAATGTTTGGCTGTCGTTTTCCTATAAGATCATTTTTGATTTTAAAAAATTACTGGAGTTTATTAGTGAATACAATCCATGCTCTTTTGTAATTCAGGCTTTTGGAAACCATGAGTTTGACAATGGAGTGGAGGGTCTGATCCAGCCCTTCCTCCAAACGGTAAACTGCTCTGTGGTGAGTGCTAACATAAAACCTGATCAGACTCTGGCCGACAGACTCAGCGGCTACTACCAGCCCTACACGGTCATACGTGTGGGCTCGGAGAGAGTGGCTGTGGTCGGCTACACCACTGCAGAGACCCCCTTCTTATCCATGCCAGGTAAACGCACAAGAACGTTGTTTGATTCCTGAAGTGTTACTGGCACATATTGCAGTCCATGTGTACAGTTAGCCTGCATTGAAGACACTCTCTGGAGTGTCTCGTCAAGTGGTGTGTCTCTCCTGCCCCCCCCCCCCCCCCCCCCCCCCCCCCTCTGTGTGTTAGGCCAGCACCTAAAGTTTGAGGATGAGGTGGAGGCACTTCAGGTTCAGGTGGATAAGCTGAAAACTTTGGGCTACAATAAGATCATCGCTCTGGGCCACTCTGGCTTTGGCATTGATCAAGACATCGCCAAGCGTGTGAGCGGGGTTGATGTTGTTGTTGGAGGACACACCAACACATTCCTCTACACTGGTAATTATTTTTAATTATATCTTGCTCCATTCAGGTCTAGTGGCGCCGGTTTACAAAAGACCAGCTGTGTTGTATCTTTTAGCTTGTTTATACTCAACTCAGCGACACAAGTTGTTGTTTTTAAGCATTTACACTACGCTCACATTAAACTGTGCTTCATAGATGCATCAAATAAGTTCAAAACTGCAAGATCAAAAGGCGTGGTTTGACCTCCACCGTAACAGGAAGTGAGTAACGGTGCACTGCAAAACTGTCTCGGCAGGTAAGCCCCCGTCCACTGAAGTGCCAGCAGGGCCGTACCCGTTCATGGTGAGGTCCGACGACGGGAGGGACGTGCCGGTGGTCCAGGCCTTTGCCTTTGGGAAGTACCTTGGATACTTGAAAGTCACCTTTGACAAAGTTGGGAATGTGGTAAAAGCTGTTGGAAACCCAATCCTCATGGACAGCAGCATACCTCAAGGTACGGCCCATATTGGACTTTTCAGTGACTTTTCATGTTCACAATGAATCACAAGCTTTGCTCAACGTGTCACTCTTAAGACCCAGATGTCCTGGCCGACATCGAGAAGTGGAAGGAAAGCTTGGCTCAGTACTCCTCACAGCGTGTAGGACAGACCGTCGTCTACCTCAACGGGACGTTTGAAGAGTGTCGGTTTCGGGAATGTAACCTCGGAAACCTGATCTGTGACGCTATGGTAATAACTACAGGTGTAGTTTATTCCTTCGCTCATTTACAGTATTCATCCAGAAAGCTTTAGTTGCTCCTTCACTCTGTTCAGTTCATGAGACAAAGGAGAGACATTTTGGAGGTTTGGAGGACGTAAACACCACTGAACTCATCTTTAGGCTCCCAGAAGTAGAGCTTGACTGCTGCATAACAACCTTTTTTCTTGTTCCCAGATTTATCACAATATCAGGGTTTCAAGTGAGCTGCAGTGGAATCATGTGGGCTTGTGTATGCTGAATAGTGGCTCCGTAAGGTCAGCCATAAACGAGCGACACAGAAACGGTACTTTTTGTCTACAGAATTACCGGCTACTTAATTACAAAGGCCGCTTTGCACTGGCTGCAGTTGTATTTTTTTAAAATATATTTAATGCACCAGTGTTTGCCCTTCCACTCAGGTTCCATAACTATGGAGGAGATCCTCACCGTCTTACCTTTTGGAGGAACCGTCGACTTGGTCCAGATAAAGGGATCGACGGTGAAGAAAGCATTCGAACACTCCATTCATAGATATGGAAGCATGTCTGGAGAATTTCTTCAAGTGTCAGGTCTGTCTTCTGGTCCCTGTGCTCCTGTTCCATCCCGAGTCTCCTAGAATAATATTAACCGTTATTCTGATTTTCTATCCGTAGTACTAGTAATGCAAGATACTGGTAGGCATTTTTGTTAGCTTTGGACGGAGATGTTTCCAGTCAGGTTTTATGTGTTGCTGATGTCCATTTGGGGACAACAAAGCAAAACATAACACATCTTTATTTCCTCTCATTTCTAGGCATTCACGTTCAGTACGACCTCTCCAAACCGGTGAACCAGCGCGTCGTGTCCGTGTCCGCGCTCTGCACCAAGTGCCGCGTGCCCAAGTACGAGCCGCTGGACCCGGAGAAGAATTACACCGTGGTCATGCCTTCATACATGGTGGGCGGAGGTGACGGCTTTACCATGATCAAGGAGGAGTTACTGAAGCACAACACAGGTGGGCAGCAGAGGTGGTGCAGTTCTCGAAGATAAGATGAGCATTTAAATGAGGTCACTTTAATGTATAAACAGCCGGAGAGAAGCTAGTTTAATTTGCTTGCATGTTTCGGGTTCTCTGGCTTTCTCAAGACTTGGCACCTCATGTCACGTTAACATGCTGATGTAAGCACTAGCTCAAAGCAGTGCTAAATACAACCTCACAGAGACGTCTTCATGGCTGTGGACTCCGTCTCTGTCTTCCCCTCATTCACACTCATTTAAATGTCTCACTGTGTTTCACTCAGGACATTAGGACTGCAGCTGTCTCATAAGCAAGACACAGCAGGGTGCAATGCATCCAGGTCCCTGTCCACTCATTTGAGATTTGGGGGGGGGGGGGGGGGGGGGGGGGGGGGATTATTTAAAGCTGATGCATACTTTATAGATTGCTCTGCAGCTGTCTCAGAGATCTCACACCACTGGTGTAGTAAAGAACAGGTGGTTTCAGGAACAGGCAACAACATTCTATTATTAAAATATCATCAAATATTAACCGAGTCGTCCTTTTCCCGCCTCTCGCAGGTGACATGGACGTTTCCGTGTTCTCCAAATACATCTCGGACATGAAGCGCGTCTACCCAGCGGTGGAGGGTCGGATCACCTTCAGGAACTCGGCCGTCCTCACAGCTCGCAGCCTCGGTTTGCTGCTGCTGAGTTTGTGTCTGTCCCTGACTGTGGAGCGGTGATAAACTGAAGCGCTGCTTGTAAACTCCTCGGGGACTCGGTCGACTGCCTTCAAGGCTAACTGGAGGACAACGGGATTCCAGGTTCAACCTCTGGATTAAGATCCAGATGAAGTCAGTTCTAATGACGCCCGTCACGCATGACTTTAACAAACAAATTAAATATGAAAATGGTAAAAATGTATTGGATATTACCAACATGAATGTAACAATTCATGCATGTTCTATGAATGTCTAAAATTCAAGACAAAGCTTCACTATATTCTAATAACATTCTAGTAATAAACCACAGGTTTTGTTTGTTTTCAGGAGCATTAATGTGGGGCGATAGATTTATAGCAGTCCACATCTGTGGCCTTACCACAATGTGCTCAACACTATAATCGTAGATTATAAAGTAATTCATTTCAGGTTTTACTACGGTCAGCTGCAGCTGTCGAACAGATGCACACTTTTACACCGTTGGCTTCGAGAGTTAAGACTTTACACTGTCGTGTCCTTTGTTTCTATAATTTATTTTGTAAAATAAACGATACAGACAGCAGGAGAAGCCTCGTGTTTCCTCTTCCTCTTCTTCTTCTTCTTCATGTATCCAGGTCAGACACTGTACATGTGATCTACATGTTAGCTTCAGGTAACCAAACCAACACAAGTCTCTTCAGGCCCTTCAGCCTTAGTTTAACGCCTAGAAAGCATGTCGGCTCACGTCCACCGAAGTCCACTTCACATCCACGGAGCCATCACAGCGGCCTCCTTCTGTACCTGCTGAGGAAGCAGAAACACAGCCTACAGGTTTAAACACACACAATGCATGGTAGCATTATTCTGCTATTAACTACGCAATGAGTATGTAGAAAACAGATCTTATTAATTAAAAACATTAACACTGTACATCAAAAACAATACTCCATAAGTCCATATAACTATAAATATGCAGACATTTAAACACTTTAAAGTGTATAACAGAATTGAACTGCAGCGAGTTATAAACTGAGTTTTAAATACTTATATTTTTATCATCAAGTATACTTTTTATTATAATAATACTCATGCCATGATACGATCTCTCTGCAGCTACTTTTAGGGATTTGGACATGAGTCAAACATCCTCAGATTCCAACCTGCAACCCTGCAGAGGTAAATCCAGTACAGGTGATGGGTGGATGTTCAGACTCTATGTTCTTTAGAAACCAAGGCGAACATCCGTTTACCTTGTTTAGCTCAGGGAAAAGTTCTTGAATGGCGATGTCCAACAGCACATACGTCAGCTGAGGAAGGCCAAAAGCAGAGAGCATTAAAGGAATCCTTTCACCTTTTCAACATCAAGAAAAACACAGTTTTCTTCAAGACTTCAAGGTAACACAGGTTGAGTAAGTGATGTACAAAATGGTCATTATGTGGGTGAAGTATTCCTTTAACAGCAGTGACCTTTGAATACGAACAGCAGACGCATTTTAAAACAATATGCAAATGATAAACTGCAGGAAATTTGATATAACAATTATATTATACAAAAGATTTGGGATTGTGGTTTGCATATAGTGTGTGTGTGTGTGTGTGTGTGTGTGTGTGTGTGTGTGTGTGTGTGTGTGTGTGTGTGTGTGTGTGAGTGACAACCTGTTTGTTGAGAACCGGCTGTTGCAGTCCATCAAAGAGAAGACGCACCCCTTCATACTTGGCCTCTTCTCCGATACATTTCCCCAGAAAGTCTGAAAGATAAGTGGCGTGTGAGTTCCTCGTGAACCCACTCGTCTTGTGAGTTGAAATGTCAACAGTAAGTCTGTCTACAGATGACCAAACACTGAAGAAGTGACTGAATACCTGGAATGTAGGTCATCATCTCCTCAAACGTCTTCTTGGCCCTCCTCTGCTTGTCCTGAGGGGAGCGGGGTGCACTGCTCTCACAGAACACCGTGTCTAGAATGGAAAACACCGGTAAATCATTTACCTCATTAAAATAGCATGTTTGGAAAATACACACACATTGATTTTCTTACCTCTTAGCAGGGTGATGAGCGAGACTAGCCGGTGCTCCTGGACCACCTGGTTCAGTTTGTGCTGGAGGTAGTAATCCGTGTAGGCTTCCAGGGTGTTCTTGAGCAGGATCCTGCCCGCCATCAGCAGGTGGTGCAGCCAGTCGGGAATGCGGAAGACGACTCGGCCTGACGACCGCGAGGAAGGAGGACGGAGAGGAGAAGAAAGACAGACAGCGAGTGAGTGAGTCCATTAACACCTTACAAACACGTTATCATCACCCCGATGCAGATGTCCCATAAGGTTACTGATGTTAGTTTAACTAGCTGCTGTCATAAAGCTGTGTGTTTGTGACATCTGCTCTTGTTTTTGCTGTAACGGCGGCTCATAACACCTCCAGGAGAAGTCACTTACCCAAAAACATCAAGTAGTCGTACAGCCCTTCCACATTGATCATTTCCAGGAAGTAGTTCTGATTGTGTCTCTTCTCAGTCATCTCCGATCGGTTGGCGTTGTTCTTGAAGAGGTCGTTGAAGAGCTGGGGAACGTTGGGGTTTACATCAGACTGAAGCCAGTTCAAAACCCTAACATCACAATCCTGACTTCCTGTTTCAACAGCCTGTTGTCAAATCTGTCTTTATTTCAGACTGAATGACATCAGGTTAACTGCCCTGCGATGACACTGGATGGAGCTCTATTTAAGTAGACATTTATATTAAAAATCGGGCATAAATGGGCTGAATTGTGTTGAAGCATTTTACGATCCAATAGATTCAGCCTCTGGCAAGTTTTCACTTCATTTGGTGGGATGCAGAGATGGCAGATCAGCTAACAATGATGTGAACAATGAAGCTCAAGTGGTAAGATGTGAAGTTGAATTTCTATCTTTACTTCTTTAAGGTCCAGTTTCAGTCTTTTGTTTGAAGACAGCTGGGAGAATAGACTACATTTAAAACGGTCATAACCATGACAACAACAAAGACACAAAGTCACAGTTCCTACAGTTCCTACAGTGATAGATGCAAACCATAACGGTGTTCTGAAAACTCTCTAGAACAGTGAGCTGAGAGGCTCAACTGGATTGTGGGTTCATAGACCAGTAAGTTTAGTATAAAGTCAAAAGGAAGGGAGTTGGAACATTTGAATCCGGCACCTTCTTATCATTTTCCGAGGTGGGGCTCAGGATCGTGAGCTCGGGACGGCTGGGTTTGGGTTTGGGAGATTCACAGGAGTTGAAGAAGGACTGGATGAAAGGCTCCAGATGCTGCCCTTTCTGACAGAGAAAGCACAGGATACAACTCGTCTTATGAAAATGTTTAGTGCACTGTTAAGGATCTAAAAGAACTACAGAAGTGACTGCTTAAGTTAGCCGTGATGGGAGACATCTGTACTGTAGAAAGATGAGATAGAGAGAGATGAATCGGACCAATGGGAACGCACTGCTTACCTCTTTTATCAGCTTGCTGGGAACGGACTTAATGATTTTCCCTGTGAAACACAAACACGTTATCTCAGTGATGCATGCTTCTGTCACTGAAACTCAAATATCTTTTCACTGCGACCCAAGGTCGGTCCATTTGACGTGCTCTGCTGTCCAAACGTAATGCGTCTCACTGCGCTTCGTCGCGGTCATACTGTACCCAGGTTCACGTCAGGCAACATCTTGTCCAGGAACTGAGACTCCATACTGTAAGGGGACAGGAAGTCGGCGAGGAGCTGACTGTTGCTCAGCTCCGGGTGCTGCAGAAGTTTCTGCAAGATAAACAACAGAGGACCATAACTGTGGCTTTTGAATATATGAAACAATAGAAGCAAGGTTGAGTTCGAGCGGGTGCAGATTGATACTCAGGTTGCCGTGGGGACACGGGTTTCGTACGTTTCATTCACAGAGTTTATATCATTGTCGAACATTTTCCAGAAAATATAATATGGTTTTTAATTAATTTCCAGTCCTCAAAGAAGCCTCTTCGGTCCATTAATGTCAGCATGCTCTAAAAATCAACATGCAAAGACTTTCTT
The DNA here is from genome assembly GCF_023349555.1 of Cebidichthys violaceus. Lineage (NCBI taxonomy): Eukaryota > Metazoa > Chordata > Actinopteri > Perciformes > Stichaeidae > Cebidichthys > Cebidichthys violaceus. The sequence goes on from NW_027176583.1 coordinate 1,345,584, forward strand.
TAAGGCATCGCAGTGAACAGCTCGACGCCAAGGACGGCAACGTCGGTTTGTCTCAACGACGAGATTGACGTTCATGTCCCCCTCAGGGTGAATTGTAATTACTTTGTTTTAATTTACAATCTGCATTTCTTTGTCGTCTAGGGGCCATCATGAGGTCAACTTTGTGTTTTTCCAGTACTTTGGTTTATGACCAAATTGCTGCAAAACTAATGACATCCCATCAGCCTCAGCTCGTGTTCTGAGCTGTAAGCTCTCTGTCTGCAGGAAAGGTTGAGACTTATCTCCTGACCCGTCAAACACAACCTGTACTTTGTATACACGTCTACTAAACTTCAGTAAGTCTTAAGTGTCCCATCTTCTCAGACATCTACCTGAAGGTACTCCTGGAACTCCTCCCGCTTCGACGTGAGGAACTCGTAATTCTTGGGACCGAGGATTCTCTTCGAAGGCAACTGCGCATCTGGAAATGAGCCTACAGAAATATGAAAGAAATGCAATAACAAGCCTCCTTTTACTTTGTATGGTTTCCTAAATTATGCAACCGGGCCATTAAACATACTTGACCTCTAAAGCTACGGTTCACATGGAGGTAACGTGTGAACCGTCTGGAATCTGTGAGAACTTTTTGGTGGGAAATTCTTTCTATATGACGATAAATGAAGAAAGGATAACACACAGGCCCTCTAGTGCGAACAGAAACCTTACCGTGAAACTCAGTGAGCTTTGACTCAAAGACGTAGAACTCCAGATATCTTCTGTACACGGACCAGTGCTCAGTCTCATGTCCCACTGCAGAAAACACAAAACACACAGTAAGATTTCTTTGAACAAGAACTTACAGCACCGTCACACTTTATTGGTCAAATTCTTAATCTGAATGCAAAACTATATCCGACAGAACGTGACGCCACGGCGCCTTCTGAAACGCCATGCAGCCGGCAGAAGGAGGACGGCGAGGACGAGTCCGCTGAGCCTCACCTGCCTTCCGGTCGTTGCGTTCCACGTCGATGCAGAACACGGGGATCCTCTCCCTCTTCACATCGTCGTCATAGAAGTCAATGTACGGGATGGTGATGCTCCAGGCCGAGAGGTTTCGGGGGGTGCTCGGGGTGGACGCTGCCTCCATGGGGGAGTCATCTTCCAGCACCATCATGGCTTCCTCCACCTTTAATGGAAGTGAGAGCGAGACAGAGAGAGGTTACGGTCAGGTAGAGTACGCGTCTTCAAAACTGATTCTATTGAGGTGCAAAACACTGATTTATTTTGTTTGTATATTTTGTTCAAGTGCGTTCATCCGTTTGAACTTTGTAACTCATTTAAGATTCAGTGTGCACCAATCAAATTTACTATGAAGGGGAAAAACAACAAGGTCCTCTGGGACTCACTCACAAATAAAGGAGATGCAAAAGCAAACACAGCACATCCCCTTACACTACAGGAAGAAGCATGTCCAGACGTTCAGCTAGCAGGTCCTGTGTTACTGCACGAGCTATTATGTATGTATGTATGTACACACGTGTTGACTTTCCTATACGTAATATGAGTAAAACACACACGGGTTAGCGAGTGTCATGACTCTCATGTGTGTTTTCCTTGAAATCCACACAACCGTTTGTAAATTGAACATGCAAACTCATGCCGTGCAGACAAGCAGCTGAATCTAATGAGAGAGCTTCAGATGGCTAGATACTGCACACGTCATGCTTTTGACTGTGTGCAGGAAACGTGTTTACTGATAATAACTTCTGGGAAGTACTCGGAACATTTCCACAAAGAAGAGAACACTGGCTCTCTGGAATCATGCAAATGTCTTGGGAATCCAGACAGCAGTGATCCAAGACTAAAAGCTCTGATATCATGAACATGGAAAACTCCCCAACGACAGTATAACTAGAACACCGCCAAGTGGTCACTAGTGTTGGTGTAGAGCAGCGATTCTCAACCACTGGGCCAGGGCCCATTAGTGGGCCTCAGAGTGCCATCTAGTGGGCCACGGAGATACTGCAAATGTACAGCGCTAGTTCATTCTATATCCAACTAAAGGTTGAGAACCCCTGTTGTAGAGGTGAGCTTCTTCTTCCTTACTTTTTGTTTGCTTTAAAGTTCATCCCAAAGAATGAACACATGCAGGAACATTTTGATTTGTGTTTGAATCTAAACAATCATCGTGTTAGCATTATAACAACAACAACAACAACAACTTAAGATCAGCCTCACCATATCGTCCTCTCCCTCCACCAGGCCATAGGACGGCAGCATGGCTCCCTCCATCGTCGTGCTCTTGAACACTCCCTTGATCTTGCTGCCGATGCGGCTGATCCCGAAGGACTCGCCCCTCTTTGATGTGTTCCTACAGGCCAAACAGGGAGGTCACTGAAACGATGCGTAACGGAGGAGATGTGCACGGCTTCAGCAAAGCTGCATGCGGCTTGAGAGAAATGACACGGAAGGAACCGCGGCGGACAGGAGGCGAAACGAGGAGCAAAAAGCACCGCATCGGTATCATGACTGTACAACGGGGACAAAAAGCTAAGAAGGTAGCCAAACCCACAGCCACAATGTCACGTCACAGCCACCTCACAATGAAATGCCCGGTTTGTTGTTAAAGTGCTGCAAACACACGACACCGCAGTGATTTCATGAACAGAGGTCTAGTTTGACGGGGATCACAAATTTGAATGATTTAGAAACAACAACAGGCCTAAACTACACAACAAAGCAAATAAAAGCAGGGTTCCATGCATCGGTCCCACCATGCAGGCGTCGGGCTGGGACTGGGGCTGGGACTGGGACGGGGGGGGGGGGGGTCACAAAGGGGAAGGTGGGACAGCATGACATCATCACACTGAGCGACCTGTGACACGCAGATGGAGCCCGACTTACTTGGGTGATGAGTGGCGGTGGGATAGCGAGCCGTATGGGAGAGTTGTGAACGTGGGCTGGGCATGGAGGGAGTTAAAGGATGCGGGTGAAGAGCTGCCAGAGGCGGTGAACAGTGAGGACGGGGACTCGGGGCTCCAGTCCCAGGAACTACAAGCAGAACACGGTCGCGTCCCCACAGGCAAGTGGCGGGAGAGGACCGTGGATCATACCAGGGCAGGCAGTATGGTGGTCACAGAATCAGATTGGACATACAGTCACAGACACAGCATGGTGGTAGCAATACATACATGGAGTAACAGGCGGACAGACAGGCAGAGTGGAAGGGGGGGGGGGGGGTTACTGAATTGCAGACATGGGAGGAGTTAAGACTTGTACACGAATGGAGTGCCAGTGAGAGCCGTTATCTCAAACTTCATCTTCTTTAAGTGGCATAATTCATGCTGCTTTGAAAAGTGCCTTCATACAAAGATTGCTTTCATAAACATAAAGTCAACCAACGTCCCTCCTGAAGTTTCTCAGATTAATTCTGTCGTTTTGGAATCGAGCAAACCTAAGCTTAACCTTCCAAAAGTAAGATTTGATATTGCATGTGTGCAGCAGCAACACTCTGGATTAGCTTGAAAAACATGATAAAGGATGACTCCTGCTACGATTAACACGATTAAGGTCACTTTTTTCAATCTTCTCAATAAAACACGTATTTATGGGTGACATTAGATCATCATTAAAATGATATATCATTATCATATTATCGACTAGCGCTCAGTACTGAGGCCCTGCTTGCAGTGGGCTCAGAGCTCAGAGACTCTGTTTAAAGAGGCAGCGTGTTTCTCTGTAGGCCAGACAGGCAAGAATGAAGTGTCGTTTGCATCTTGCGTGCAGCAGCACCGCTCAGCCAGCCACTGTATCGATCAGCACACCGATGCCTCATACTCACCGGATGTCATCCAAACTGAGGCTATTTCTGCAACAATATGCACAAGGAGTTAGTGGCAGGGCCTCACGGCCACATCCACACCGCACCCCCGTGATCTGCGTTCCAACTAGATCGTCAAAAGTGATGCGTGCCGTGTGTCAAATACTAACCGATGAACAAAAACACTGGGAAACATTACGGTTAAGCTTATACTGTTACGCAAAAAACACAAATATTGGTCAAATGAGACCTACCTGCTCATCCTGGAATTCCTGGCCGGGGACTCTGCTCCTCTCAGAAGCTGGCGGAAGTACTGGAGAAGGACACGCAAAGAGCCAATGGAGGATTAAACTCCAGGTCAACCAAACACAACATGTGAAAATTCATAAACAGCATAAACAACGCTAAAGGAAGATACTGATGTGTGAATCAAGTGACCTCTTTATGCCTTAATAGTAATAATAACAATGTTTGTTTTTGGAGCAGGAACAGGAGTGGCGACAAAATATCAAATAATATTATTATTTTGTAGACACACTATTCATGCGAGGCAGCGGCCTGCTGTGAACAATGGCCGAGCTCTGGTCCGCCCTGCTGTATTCAATGAAACAGCTCTGAGGGGTGAAATTCGGCTCGGCGGCTTGGCATAGCGCCAGCGCCGGCGTCGGCGTCGGCTCATTGGCCAGCCGCGCGTCTGGTTTCGATGACACGGCCGACAGCGGTTGGTGGCCGAGAGCTCGGAAGAGGATAAACGCAAGAGAATCAGTAAATTCAAAATCAAATCTCTATTTCCAGCATTTGGCAGACCTGTTTTTTGGATAAATCTGACACAAACAAAATTGAAAGTGGTAGAGGAGATTAACATTCAAGGACTGCAATTAGAAACCAGGAGCATGACAGACAGACGCCACGCAGATCTGAAGGAGGGGATTCGTTAGTCGGGTTGAGCCTGGGGCGTGCGTCGTCGAGCTGGGCTAACCTCGTCGCTGTGACAGAACATGGGGGTGAAGACATTCTCCAGGAGGGACAGGACGTGTTCGTAGGCTTCGAACAGACACCTCATGGTCTGCAGCTTCACCACCTCTGCATATGGGCCCTCTGCAACTGGGAGAGCAAAGAACGCATACATGTTTATCACACACACACACACACACACACACACACACACACACACACACACACACACACACACACACACACACACACACTTCCTCAAGTAGGTAATTACACGCCCTTCTTTGAGAGATTGCGATCGACATACTGTTGCGTATTTCCTCCACTATGAAGGGGTCGAAGCGGATCTTGTCAACGCTCTCGTCCAAACAGTACGTCTCATAGATCTTCTTCACCTCCTCGTGAAGCAGCGTCTTCTCGGTGTCGGACAGCTCGGGGCACAGGATCCTGTCGTTGAATTCCTCTGAGAAGTTAAAAGAGTCCAGCGTCAGTCTCTAGGGAGTTTTGCTGATGCTTTTCAGACCGACTGCGTGAGGCTGAGAGGTTATGGTTATTCCATGCATGAAACCATCTTTAAAAAAAAAAAAAAGGTTCGGGGACATGCTTACCGACGGCGAGACAGAACTGGAGCACATGAACAGCCCCCTCTTGCTTCAGGAAGTTCATGAAGCGGAAGAGAAGGTCTTGCTGTTCCCTGATTTCTTTCAACTCCAACTTCAGCACCTGGTGAGAGAGAGCAGTAGTCGAAGAGAGAGCGGAAGCCACGGTTAACACAGGCAGTCTTACAGACAGTCTTCTAACTTGGTGCTGAGGCTGAAACACACTCACAGTCTGCATGTTGTGATCATAACATACAGTACATACAGTATCTGGTGGCTTGTTGGTTACGTGTTTTCACTCACAGAGGGCTTTCTGCTGCGAATGTCAGAGTACTTTTGCAGGAAAGGAACCGACGTTGAAGAGGGCTCTGTGGCTTCTTCAGGCTCGGGGGACAAGAAGCAGATTGAAAACCTGTTTATCTCATTCACCCATGAACTACGCACACACCCTGCAGCGACACGGCTTCATGCACACAACGTAAACGGAACTGCCCGTGCACACAAGCTCACAATTCAACACGTACTTACAGGGGAGTTGTTGATAAATATCAAAAGTAAATGATTCACTGTGTCCTGAAACAAAGAGAAGAAGAAGCAGACAGTAAGCTCACAAAAACGTAGAAGTACTTTTGATGTTCTGAAAAAGATGATCTTTGTCCACCATTAGTCCTCATGGTAAATAATGTGACATGCTTAGCAGAGTCTTAGACTGACAAACTGCATCAGAAGACGATTTCAAGTCACAACAGATTTGGATTCAGAGAATCGGGCCTTAATGCGTCTACACTCACAGGATCAGCCAAGTAGTCCATTGAAGGAAGGAAGACAGAACCAGCCAATACTTCTCTTATCAGGAGAGTAAGAGATCTGAGAGAAGGCAGCAGGAAATAAGGAAATGAGAGAGTAAAGACTGCTCTGTATTTACTTTGGTACAGTGTCAATGCCGGCAGACTGTCTCTTTGGGGGACATGGATGCCGTGACGTTTCGCGCCGCTTCTATTGTCACAGCGCTGAGTTACCTGCAGTCTGTAGCCTTGGGTGGCAGAATGTAGGGGAAGAGCATCTCAGTGAGCTTCCTGAGGTAGAGCAGCTCGTCTCTGCGGCTGCGGAGGGCAACGTGGAGGTCGGGGCCGTACTCCTCCAGGGCGGCCTGTTGGAGATACTCTGCGTTCTTCACTGCAGAGGGGAGACGGTTATCGTTTGCTTTTCACGGTGAACGCACAGGAAAGAGTTGACGGGTGATGCATACGAGCGATACCTTTCTGTCTGGCTTGGCTTATTATTTCAATGTGCTTCATGGAAACTTTCAGAAGCTTTTGTGTGATAAGGGATGCCACTTCCACCTGAGCGGGGGAAAAACAAACAATTTAGATTTAAAATAATTGATGTTCAGTCAGATCTGAGCTCCATGCGGTGGAATGCGTCACCTTCTGGGTTCGGCGAACCAAGACGGCCGCAAAGAAGCGCAAAGTCTCTCTGAGCTCGTCGACGAACGCCTCATCATCCGTGATGTCCCTGAAGAGGAACGCAGCACCGTCACATCTGCCTCTACATGCAACACATTGTACCACCTCACACGATGAATGGCTTACCTATACCAAGGATACACAAAATTTTCCAGAACCAGCTCCAGAATCTGGAAAAGAATAAAACAGAACTGGACTATGAGATCATGTTGTCTATTTATTTAACAATAACTTTAAGAAAAACGTGTTTAATCCATGCATGCATCACCTCTGACAGAGAAGCGTCCACCTTAGAAGGAACCTTCAGGTCGAGCCACGGTTGATAGTTTTCCAGTAATAAAGTCGGTCTATAGTCATTGAAAAAACAAAAATATCACGGGAATGCTGTGTGACCACTAGAGGGCAGTGGAGCATCTTCCATAACCTGATGATAAACAACACTGTATTATTGTGTATCATGTTGGCAAACCCAGTACAATAAAGAATTATGTAAAGAGTCTCGTTAATTAATCCAGATGACTCGTCTCACTTTACTGTCTGCTTCCAAATTAACTGAACTGGATTTGTATCCTTTACTGGCACAAGATATGCAGGAGCGCCACGTACAAAGTCAAGTCTATGGCGTGCCCTTTAGTGTTAATAATTAAAAGTTTACCTTCTCACGTTGACGCAAATGATAAGGTCGTAAAACACTTCCTCGACTCCCACTGAAACACAATAACCACATATCTCACCTGTGCCTTTTGCATTTGATTTTTCCACACACAGCACAGCTGTGGCCCAGTGGAAACAGCTCCTGTTGGTACAACTGCAAAGAGCACAGCGAATATTGTGTCCAATCAATTCAAAAATATCTTCAGAAATCAATACAAACCTTATAGATGTAGTCTTTAAAAAGACACAATTACATTTTCAAATTGTTACAGCTGCTGTGACATTACATTCCGTCAGGATCAGATGACTCTGTTCAGCAGGTCTTACCTTGGTTTTTGGTTTGATGGAGCTCAGGACGTTGGGCAGCAGAGACTCGGGTCCCAGAGAGCAGTAGAAAGTGACGACTCCGGCCAAAAAGGACCAGAACACCATCATAATGTGAATATACCTGTCAAAACAGAAGAGACATAACAACAACATGTCAGGAGATAGAGGGAAGAGATAGTCATATATGGAGTAACGTTGATGGGGGTAATAGTCACTCTTGTAGGCCTGCTTGCCTGTTTAGAAGCACAGTGGACAGCAGCAGGACCAGCAGCAGAAAGCAGAAGACCGGGTACTGTCGACCCAGCTCCCTGAACCGCTCCAGCTTCACCGTGCGTCTCAGTCTCTGCAGACCAGCCCTGATGCATCCCATCGTCGTCGCTTTGGGGAGCCTCTTCACCCGCAGCCTACTTACTGCATGTTACTGCAAAATAAAGAAGACAGCATGCAGCCACCGTCTGCGAACACGTAACGGCGCGCAGCAGCGATACATAACAGCGTCACGCTCCAAACCCGTGTACTGATGTGCTGTTTATCCCGTTTACACACCGAGCTCGGTAGTGTTTGCACTTACTGTAAATGTACGGTGGATGTTAAGGGCCAGTCTTCATTGTAGTCCAGCTGCGACACCATCGTGAATTTGCAGAATAAATGCGCAGGTCGCCTTGTTTATAGGAGAGGGCGCCTCCCGCACACAGCTGTGCACCGCAGCAGGATTAGAGGGAAATTACACCGCAACATCCGTGTGTGCCGGGCTGCGCTAGAACCGCCGACGCTGTGCTGCTCTATAGCTGTCACTTACTGTCCATTTGAGGGGGCGACGCTGGCTGTCAGCGCGGCGGACGCATGATGTCACCTCCGCTGCGCTCACAACGTACCGGCTGCACTGTAACGTAAACTGACGTTACACCAGCTGACGTTACACGTTACTACCTCAGATAAACACGCCTGAAGACGCGTTTCAGGTCGAGACAGAGGAGGAAGTAGAGTTTCCTCAATGGTGTAATTGAAAACACTATATATCTATCTATCTATCTATCTATCTATCTATCTATATATATATATATATATATATATATATAGAGATCTATCTATCTATATATATATATGTGTGAAGTCTATATGGTTTCATACAATAAATAATAAAACACATCCTGGTCTGTTTATTAGATATAACTGATATAACGTGTGCTTTATATTTAGCACAGCTTGCATCGCATGAAGCTTTTTCGCATGAAGCTTTTATCCAAAGACTAAAGACACGGATAGAAATCAAAAACTTTATTACAAAAATAAGTTACACTCACCTCCATTTTACAGTATAAAACAATTTATTTGCAGGAATGCAAAAAACGTTGTTGGCCACCAACAATAGTTTAAAACTGCTAACATCTTTTTTTCAAAAGGTGGTTGTTATGATTTTATTGAGGGAGTTAACTGTAGAAAACTGGGATTGAAGAGCAGTTTCCTTTTTGCTGTACCCGGGAAGTAGAAATCCTTCACTGCAGCGTCCCTTCTACCACTGTGTGTGTGTGTGTGTGTCTGTGAGAGAGAGTGTGAGTGTGTCTGTGAGAGAGTGTGAGTGTGTGTGAGTGTCTGTGAGTGTGTGTGTGTGTGTGTGTGTGTGTGTGTGTGTGTGTGTGTGTGTGTGTGTGTGTGTGTGTGTGTGTGTGTGTGTGTGTGTGTGTGTGTGTGTGTGTGTGTGTGTGTGTGTGATGATGAGGCTCACCGGCGGGGCAATATGGCAATTCAGTCATCCGTCAAAGATTAACCCGAAATACCTTTTACAAAAGTTGCTGTTTTGGGAGCTTGGGAAGAGATCATTGAAGACGAACATGATCTTATATGATGAAGAACTGGATTCGGCTGTTTTTACATGATTCTGACGATGTTTGAAAATCCATTGGCATCAATATAAAAACCAACCCCACTGGAATAATACAGTGGCACAAAAGGGACACTGCAGGGCTTTATTTTTGTTTAATTTTTTTTTTTTTTTCTTAAATCAAAGGCAGTTGGATGCCTGTGATGTTGAAGCCTTTACAAAAGTAACATTTTATCCGAAAAACTATACAACCAGTAACTACATACTCTGAAGAAGCAAGGCGGCTACTTCAGTTCAAAATAGGATAGAAGCAGGGCTTGTTCAGACTCATCATATGAGATTGTTTGCATGCCCAGTTTGACTGTTTGCAGTGTCAGAGCTGCAGCTAAAATGACTATATTACATTAAGTACATTGTTTTTTTTGCGCTGCAGCTCTTGTGCATATTTTGTATGAAAACAAGCCCTGCTTTCATCAATATAGTTTCCCTATTTACAGTACAGGCCGGGTAGTTTAGTCCTCTGTACTGAGGTAGTCAACCAACCCTTTAAAGACAAGTTCTGAAAAGAACCACTTTCCTGGAATGCCTGACTTATCCATGCCAGGTGGGTACACCCTAAAAACCTGCAAATGTTCTCTGTCAAACATCCAGATCAAACGATTAAGAACATGGATATTCCGACAGTAAAAATTGCGATTAGCACAAAAATATACAATAGCATCAAGCTCCTTTGAGCCACTTCAAACCCAAGAACTTAAAAAAGTGCAATTTCTTCAATAATTATTAAAAATGGCATGTTCAGGGACAGGGAAGGGGTAGATTGTAAGGGCAATACACAGTGCCCTGTAAACCAGGGCTGGGTACAGGGGCTCGGGGCAAAGAGGGTGTGGAGAGTATTTAGAATCCTCCAGTCATCTTTTTAAGGTGGCAGTTTTAGAAACAAATGAAAATAAAAAATAAAAACATGGGGGGGGGGGGGGGGAGGGGGGGGAGAGATGCTTCTTCTGTAAGGCTGGAATATCATTGGACCTTTTTGTCGTGCTCTTTTTTTGTTTCAACATCCATTGCAGCTAACGGTGTAACCCCACACATCAAGTCAGTAGCCACAGTGACAGGTCAGGAACGCCCTCGGCCCCGTTTTCCTGCTGGTCCAATGAGAGGAAAGATCAGAATTAGTACAGAGCTTTGAAAAGAGAATCCAGACGTCCGCGTTGAACACATTCCACTTCAAAAATCGGCACACCGACGGACCGAGGGAACCCCGCAAAATGTAGACTGAAGACGGTGTTCTGTGGCTCAGTACAGCAGGTTGTGAGTGTCCTCCGTCTGCTGGCAGACAAACTGCTCTGAAAGACGACGCCTGTCTGGGATTAGTTATGAGGCCAGTAAGCAGGTGTAACTGTAAGTTCAAGTGCCGTCTTATAACTACGACCGACATCATTTTAGGCGGATCGATACCTGCGCTGCAGATCGTCCTCAGCTGCTACTCTACCTCACCTGACCACAGACAGAAACTATGTCGACGCTGAGCTCAGTGGTCGGTTTTCCTGTGATATTCAAGACTGAAGCCACGTGGGGCAAAGTACTTCCCACAAGTGAGCAGGAATTATCGGTGTGACCTCTTTTAAATTTGACCCACTTTGAATCAAACAAACTAAAAGTTACCTCTGCTCGTTCCAGGGCCTCCTCGCTGGGAGAAGCCCACTCGGCCCCTCGGTGTGACGCCACCGCGGCCCCTGGTCTGACTGGCGCCGCCGCGGACTCCTCCCCTAGCTCCTCGTACTCTCCCAGACCCCTGGAAGTCGTCGTAGCCGTAGTACGGGTCGTCGTAGCCGCCCCGGTAGTTGTGGTAGTCGTATCCATAGTAATCGTAATAGTCTTCATAGCCGTAATAGTCGGGGGGGTAAGAATAGCCTCCCCTCCCGCCTCGGCCCCTTGCCTCTCGTGGGTGGGGGCATGTGGGGAGGCCCGTAATAATAGTATTCATCATACCTGAAAGATGATACAGACTCAATGTAAGCGCTGCATTCTGCTTAATATCAAAATCAAAATGTGCCGACGGTCGCATTGTTCCCTCTTACATGTGTGTTTTAGCGGCTTGCCTCTGGGCTTTGCGCTCTTTCCTCTTCTGGTCGGGGGGGCTTGGCGAAGACTATTTCAATGTTCTCTCCCTCGAGGTCTTTGCCGTTGAGATCAGCCAACGCCTGTGAAATGCATCAATGAAAGTACGTTTTCACTGCAACACCAAACGAAAGATTTAGCTGATGCGCGTCAGTCCGGTGACGGGCGGTTTTTCTTCCATACCTTCACAGCACCATCTCTCTCCTCGAAGTGGATGAAGGCATAGTCTTTCAATTTTTTCACCCGCTCCAGCTTGCCAAACTGACTGAAGGACTTTTCAAGTATCTCTTCTGTGACGGTGCTCGCCAAGTTCCTCACAAACAGCACCTTGACCTGGAAACGGAAAACAAAAAGAGGTTCCAATAGGATTGCAGCGGACAGTCACAGAAAGCAAACGGTACGCTAGCGACGACCTGCGGCCCCGAGCCTTACCTTGGCCATGACCTCGGGGGTCCGGGTCCTCGATCGGTCAGCCCACTCCACGGTGACCACGTTTCCCCACACCTTCACCTTTCCGCTCATCAGTCGGCGGCGGGCCTGAGCTGCCGTCTTGTGGTCTTCGTACTCGAGGAAGCAAAAGCCCCGATTCTTCTTCTTGTCGTCCGGCTGGTGGTACAATATGACATCATTAGACCTCTGCAGAGACGAGAACGGGGGAGAGAGAGAGAGAGAGAGAGAGAGAGAGAGAGAGTGAGAGAGAGAGAAGAGAGAGAGAGAGAGAGAGAGAGAGAGAGGGGGAGGGAGGGAGGGGGGGAGGGAGGGAGGGAGGGAGGGAGGAGAAAAGGCAGCAAGGGTTAAATAGCTTCATTCAACAGTGAGATCAATGAACCACCAAACTAGTGACGTCAGTCTGTTTGGTGTCCAGTCAGATCTTAGCGGTAAACCATCACGGTGACGCGAGTCACTCCAGTGTAGTACATAAAGGTCATCATTTGGACATGAACAGGAAATGCTTGACACTAATTGTCAAAGCTTCTTTTCATTACAGATCTTAAATGCGCAGCAAATCTAATCAAAACTGTCAAAAAAGTAGATAAGTTCAAAATAAAAGAATGAAGCTGTGGAATTAATATTTCACTGAATATTATTCAGAAAGGTGGATCAAAGGACGGTGCCGACTCACCTGTGACTTTTGCAAATTCTTCAACGATCTGCTCTTTTGTTTTACTCTTGGGGATCGAGCCAACAAACAGTCTATTATTGGCCACAGAGATGCACACGCCGATGTGTTTACCCGGTCGAATTTCATTGTTGTTGCACTGCGGAGGAACGGAGGACATGGTAAGAGAGGAAGAAACTAAAACACTTCCACCAGACCCCTCCCTCTTTCAGGGGAATAAACGTACCAATTTGACCGCCTGCTGTGCAGCTTCTTTAGTGCAGAAAGTGACAAAGGCATATCCTCTGTTCAGGCCACTGAGAGGATCCATCATCAGGCGCAAATCCCAGATGGGGCCGGCTTTCTCAAACAGCGGAACCAGCTCGTCCTCGAAGAGGTCTCTGGGGATTTTGCCTACAAATATCTGTCGGGTTGAGAGAGGAAGAGGACACTGTGAGAGCAACTCAGTGACTCGTCACGCGAGGATAAAACACAGATGGCATTTAGGGAAAAGGTGTCTGTTCAGCTCTTAGCGGTGAAACATCAGTGTAACGAGGTTACTACAGAGGATAAAATGTCATCATTTAGACACCATGTGCATGATAGTGCAACTTTAAAAAGGAGACGTGTTGTGTACCTCTGTGCCGATGGTGGGCTGGGCCCCTGAGTGAGCGGACTCTGGTGGGGGCCCTCCATACTTCCTCTGGCCTGTTGTTACATCAAGCGTGTAGCCAGTCCTCTCCAGCAAAGCCTGATCACAACAAAACACGGAAAAGAGAGGAGGACACTGACTGACAGTCATAGATAAAAAAAAAAAAAAAAAAACAAGCTCCACAGAAGATCAAGCACATTACAGATGCATGCAAAACATCCGTATTTAAAACGAGTCCTTTATTCAAACAGCATGCTGGTTAAAGAAGTTAACTATAAGCATTGCATCAGCATTCATAGCATTAAATCGGACAACTAACTGAATTCAGGATTAGTTCTCACTTTGATTTTGGCTTCATCTGGTCCTTTATTGGTGTCTGACACTTTGGTCCCTTGTTTCTCTCTCTGTCTGTACGTCTTCATCACGCCACAAAGAAAGGCACTTTTGTTCTGGAAGAAGGGAAAAAGAAACACAACTACTGAATACTATCAAACTATAATTATGTAAATGATATGTGTCATGATCACCAGGACACCTTCTGAAGCCGTTACACAACACAGCAACAATCTGTCTCATAGATACTGACAGCTAAGGACTATTTTACTACATCACACTGGACAGAGGACAATCCTTCCCTTTGTATGAAGACATCAGAAACTACAAACGGTCATCTGAACAACCCACAGGCCTACCTGAACATGTGAGAGGTCGCTGTCCTTAAATTGCAAAAGGACTTGCAGAGCACCTTCCTCGTTGAATTCTTTCAGAGCCTCAATCGCTCGATCATCTAAGTCACTATGTGACACCAAACCTGGAGGGAGGGAGGGAGGGGGGGGGAGGGGGGCAAGAGGGAGAAACAGTGAGCGACTAACCAGGCTGAGGAAGTCTGTACTTACTTCATTACTACCTTATCATTCAAGTACAGCATGTAAGTACAACTGAAAGGATTAAAGAGAAATATTTGCATGCAAGTCATTTCTGCATAACAAATATTTTGATGGATAAATAATGATCACTACAAATAGAAGGGGGGGGGGGGGGGGGGGGGGGGTGTCTAATAGTGCTGTATTCAGTAGTGTGCACTTTACTCTCCAAAACCAGCAAGTCTTTGCAGAACTAATCACAACAGATGTGACAATGCAACTTGATCTGCCCGTGCCCCTCTATACTGTAGCTGGGAGCTTCTAATGAGCCGGTCTGCATTCTCCTCTATGGAGGGGCCGTCACCTGTCCGAGGCAGCCACACACCAGACAGCTGCCGCCATTGTTTCTGTCTCGCTTCCATCTGGCTGAAGAGGCCAGACCAAGAATTTTTTTCAGATCTGACCGACCCAAACTAAGTCCTAAAATGACCCCCCCCCCCCCCCCAAAACTGTGCACTGCAGCTCACCCCACGCAGACCGGTAAAGCTCTAACCGAAGCAACAGATATCTAAGCTGCGACTGACATACTTACGCCAGTTTATCCATCAGCAATTATTTTATGGGATGTGAGAGAAACATCATGGAGATGAATGGAGAGACTGGACAGGCTTACCAAGACACTCCCAGGGAGAGGACAGCTAATTCGCCCTGACACCAGTGATCATGCAACCATGTTGGGAATGCAAATGCTGCAATCATTTACACATTTTCACATTGGTAATGTGTAATTTTATATTTTGTAGCACTGCAGTACCCATTTTGGTAGGAAACCACAAAAAGTTGCTTCATGATCCCAATTCCCCCATTCAAAAAGGTGATAAAATGACAGTACATGCAAGAAATTGATAAACATATAAAAAAAAATTGCATATTTGAATATGCAAGTATATTCTTTGTGCCTTACCTGCTATGTAAATTTCATCTAGTTTTTCAGCAACTTTCTGTGGTAAACCAGCTTCTAATAAAGTCTGGAAGTGCTCAGAATGGGTAACTGCAGCAGAGGTGTCCATTGGTTCTTCTGGACCATTTCCATTAATATGTTCTGTGGCCATGTCTCCAGAAATCTGTGTAAATGCAATGAGCCAAATTAATCCTGGGTCAAGGGCAAAAGACTTGGGATGTGTTCAGAAGAGTGCAAAGTCTCAGACTTGTCAGGGGGAAAGAAATGGGTTTGACCATTTCTGATCTTGGATACAGAGTGTCTTTTGTATCAAATACGCACAAACTATCAATAAACAGGGGAGTCGCTGTGTACAAAACAAGTTATTATAGTCGTGTGGTCCCGTACAGTCAGTAGACTTTTCACTATCCTGACATAAGACTCGCAGCTTTCAGCTTGCATGAGGTAGAAGCCCAGAAAACCTGTATAGGCAGTTGACAGATGTTTGAACATTTGCAAGCAAGACAATCCACATACCGAAAATTCCCACCAAAAACCCACTGAATGACATCTTGTAAAGACGGTTTAACGACTGAGTTTGTGCCCATGTGGCAGTTTTTTTTCTTTTCTTCTTCTTCTTTTCATTCTGGGTTAAGAAGTTTGTTTGCAAGTTCACTTGTTAACGCTTCTATCGCAGTCCTCTTGGTCACTGCTGGAGCAGACGCCTCGTCTGCTTTGGGCTCTAAATTACATGTTAACTTACCTTCTCACTGCTGACTTCAGCACAGGCTAGATAGCTGATACACGTGTTCCATCAGAGAGTGAGACCCAGTTTCCGGTAGCTGACCAAAGAGCAAGTATGCACCCCTTAGCATTTATGTTTGACACTTCGGCAGCACATATTGTGACACTAAGTACTTCAATGATCAAATCCAACCATTTTGTTTAGTTTGAATCGACAGATACCGAGGCAAACAACAATCCAACTGCTCTCTGAGCACATTACTATATCCGCCAACGCTGGACTGAGCAAAACGTGGACAGCGAGCTTCTGCTTCGGCCTCTCGATAACTTCGCTAACGTTACCCTTTAGCCAATGTGGGCTTAAATAAATCACACAACCAACACATTGCAGCGGCTGCTAATCAAGCTCGTATCGCCAAGCACGTGCTTTCTGTGGTTAAAAACATTTCTGCAACGTTAAAAGTAACTGTAACGTGAACGTGCAAATCAATCCGGGGTTTTAAAATTTGAAACGTTAAAACAAAATAACTATGAATAAATTATTTCCAAACGGTGTGTGTGGTAACGTTAGATTCAACGTTAGCGGGGGACTGGCTCGCACACGTTGAGGCTAGCTAGCTAGCTAGCTAGCGGGCTAGTTAGCACAGCTAACGCTAGAGCTATCGAGTTAACCACGAACCGTCACAATAACATGACGCGCTAATATGCCTTTTCTACGAGTGCGTCTGCGTTATATGTCGTAAAACAGTAGGCAAGTGGTTTGTCCGTTGGTACGGTGGTTACGCGGGAAAGCAATTTATTGCTAATATAACAGGCTTGAACCAGCTAGCTGCTGTTAGCACACGATGACAATGAGCATGTCAATTCTATGATCTGTCAAAATAGGCTAGCTTGGGCTAGCATGCTAATTCGAACGGCATTTCAGTGAGGCCATTGTTACAACGACATTTGCCAGTGAGGACTTCAACAATTGACTCAAGTGTAGCTTGTTTTAATAAGTAATTAGATTCACCGAGGCCTAGAGGTTTAGACTGCTGGATGCGTGGTTTGTCAACGTGCCGCCATATAGGAAGAGTCCATTTTCAAAAAGCCGGTCTGGAGAAGTCGTTCCCAACCAACACCAGTTTCCACATTGTTTGAAACAGCACCGCACGATTCAGACTTTTTACCAATAAATTAAGCAACAATAACGTGACCAAAATAGTAGCATTCGCCCTACCTGCCGCTGGATCACCAACGTGTATGGTGTTGATTATTTAGGAAGATAAATGTGATATTTAAAAGACAGAAAAAGTGTAAAACTCCCGGCACTGATCCGGCTTCAGTCATTCACTCTTGATGATGTAAAATGGCTGCCACGTTCACGCCTCGAGTTTTGTCTCGTCGAAGGGGTTTCTTGGACAGCCCTGCACGGGCTTGCCTTGTATGCATTTCACAGAGGAGCAGCAGGTCATTCAAAGCATCCATCATAACTACTAACGACCGCTAACGACGAGTAAACTCACCGCCGACGGCAGCGCTGCTGCTGTAAGGGGTTAGTTAGACAAGTGACTAATAGAACAGTGGACAGATTAGGTACAGAAACTACACATTGAACTCAAATATGTGAGCAAACACCAACGAAATAAAACAAGGAAGTCTAACAATGAAATAAATTAGTCTATTATTAATAATTCACTGATAATCTTCCACCACCGATACTACTACCGCTACTTCTCCTAATAATAATAACAACGTGTTTTAGAGATGATCAGTGAAATTGTACCAAACGCCAGTCCTCGTGTATTTAAGTCTGAAACAAGATGTGTGACATTAACAGAACAACTCTGACAATATTCGAGCAGAGTGCTCGACTGGAAGCAGGGAGGGTGATCCCACCTTCCACCACACTGTGTCACTCTTCCCATTGATTAAACACTCATCTGCTCCATGAACAAAAGAATAGGTCAGAGTATATAGACACCTATGGGAGTATGTGTTTGATACAGCATCAGGTGCAGTGGTTTGCACAACCGAAGAGTTCTTTATTTATGTTTATTTATGCCAAAACTGCGTATCAATTTGTATTGGTTTGGTGAAAGATTCTCTGCAACATTATCATAGGGTAGAAAAGTTGTACTTGTTGTTGTTTGTGCATTACAATCCGATTTAAAAGTTGTTTCTTGCGTAGATGTTTGTTGCAGGAAATCCAGTTTGTAGACAATGCTATTTGCTCTCAATATCTTAAGATGGGGTTGAAAGTGAGAGTCAATCGCAAAAATTGCAATCTTTTGACAGTCAAGGTCGATGCATGACTTACTCTGAGCAATGAATAGTACCTGTGTCAGTGTTGATCCACGACAATTGTTTTGTGACAATACAACGCACAGTATGAATTTGGGATTCATCTATCTGCTGTTTTCATCACAGCTCAAGTGAATCATGGATGTAATGTTCGGCTCATGGCTGGAACAGTAAAACGTTAGCAGGTAACTGACTCCAACAGCTCCCACAGGTAGGACACTAACAGCTGGATGAGGATGGCTGGAACATTTGGAGGAATAACTTACGCAGCTGTTGAGGACAAGAGCAACATAATGATTTGGTGCATATTCCCAATCAGTCATAATGTTTCACAAAGATATGCAACTTATCCAGCAACACGAGATAAGATAAAGATAAAGCATAACAAATAAAAGTTCAATATTATCAAAAGTATTCAATCCCTCCAGAGACACTTTGACACTAATGAGCTTCGTCTTCCTCGTCTTATCCACAGGTTGTTACAGACCCATAAAACCTCCTGAAGACTCCTCAGAGAACAAACAACGCTCAGACGGATATTTGATGAACAGAACGATTGGTTCATAAAGTTTTGTAATCAGATTCATAACGACGTGTGAAGACTGTGGAAGAGGTCGTCTGTTTGTGTGTATTGTTGTTGTTCTTGTATATTTCGTTAATATGAAACTGTATATCAGAAGGATGACACATTATGGTCACGTTAGTGTGTCTCTGACAATGAGCAGAGACACAATTTCATGGCTCTTGAATGAGATAAATAGACATAATTGTACCTACAGGCCTATTACAGATCTCTCATGCCACCGTGTGGAGAGAGTTTACCACGCAAAAGGATCTGGCTCCTAAACAACTTAGCAAAACCTCACTTCATCCCTTTCAGTCTTTTGTATTCCTTTTAGCGATGCAGCATCCGTGCACTGATGTCTATAAAAGAGGATGTATACTGTATGTATGCCCACCTGCACGCTGTGTATTTACTCAGACACATTCGTACAGTTATATTCCCTCAAACTGGTGCTTTGCTTGGAGAAAAATAATAGAAAATGATTTAGTATTGATGCAGCAAATGAGATTGATAGTTGAATTGTTGCTCTGGTTCAGAGTGTAACATTTAAACATTTGCAAAGGCAAGCAAAAATAAATCTTCTGGTTAATTTAACAGACGTAATCTACTTTAAATATACTGAAGTCAGCCTGCTGTGATTCTCGGCTTTATGACATTTTCATTTAATGACTACTTTCAGTCAGCCCTCGGTTAATGAGCCGTTAACATGCTTGGATTTGATTTCAATCATCATTCTTTTTACTGCTACATCAAATATCCTCATTTGCGTCATAAGCCAAGAAAACTACAGGTCGCCGCTAGTTCGTTCAGTTGTTGTCCCTGTCTTATCAACAGCATCTAGCTCACCGTGGCTTTGAGTTGAGCCTGTCTGAGACGTGACCCGCTGACCTCACCGTGTCACCCTCGCTCTCTCCTCCACAGCAACGGTGACGCCGTCGACACCGGAGCCCCTGAGAATACGTCTGACTAGGGTTTCACCGAGCGTGACCGTGTATAAGGCTGCACAATTTACTCCACAACCGGGGGCTTTCCACATCTCTGTGATTCTCATCCTCATCCAGTCATATCAATGTGCCTTACACACACACACACACACACACACACACACACACACACACACACACACACAGGGGGAGAGAGAGAGAGAGAGAGAGAGAGAGAGAGAGAGAGAGAGAGAGTGTGTGAGTCGCCTGCAGAGCATAAGGAACTCAGCACCGCTCCTTGTTTCATAAATCAGGAGGCCATGAAGCAGGCCAATGCGAGAATTCAGGAGATGGAAGTTGCACATGTCCTCAAACTAACCCTCTGTGCTGGCTGCCTTTTCTCAGTGAACTGTTGTCGGGCTTTAATGTACAGCAGCACTGCTTCCAGGTGTCTCACATTTCTCACAACATCTCATCTCTCGTACGTCTTAAACATACTTACCCAGCTCAACTAGTTCCTCAGTCAGCTCCGTGATTATTTTAGACACTTCTGCAAACAGCCACGTGTGATTTTTATGAAAGATATGATCAGAACGTGTCAGATCTTGGCATATGTTGGTGTTTGAGATTCTATTTTTATGTCTGAATGTTTATTTCTCATGTACTCAAATACTTTCACGAGGGTATATCTGATTGACAGTACATTTTCTTTGTTGTTAATAAACGTACATGCGTATGCCCAAGATATTGCTTGTTATGTAATAGTAATTGTTACACTATTATGTAAAACACAATGTTATAAATGCTGCGATAGAAGCCAAAAAAAGTGCTTTAAACATGTCAGTGATTTTAAACATCTCGTCTTCAACGCTTATTGAATTACGACTCGTAGGCCACGGATTTATCACCAGCACGACCAAGGACACAGGACATGGATACTTAAGTAAACACACAGATGAAATACAAAATAAATTCATATTCATCCTTGACATTTCGGATGTGGGAGGCGGACAGATGGAGCCTCTTTAACAACTATCAGATATCTTTCCATTTATTCATAACTTCTTCCATCCAAAGGAGTTTTGCCTCAATATAAAACTATGGATGAAAAGAATACACCCAAAATATTGCTGTTATGTTTTATTGAAGTTTTAGATTTATTATCAATATTTGTTTTAATGACATTTTGTTAAGAAATAAGACGTATGGCAGCGTTCCACTTTAAAACTCAGTGATCAGATAACAGGGCAGTAATATGTATTACATAATATATCTGCAGTATCCAACGTCAAACTGCATGTAGGGCAATGATAACATGAAAGAATAACTTTCACTATGATTGCAATTAACTGATTCATTGTTTAGTCTATGAAATATCAAAGCATAGACTAAACAATGAAAAGCTTGATGTGAAAAATCACATCAAATGTCAAAACCAAACCATATTCAATTTAGATTCATATATGACGAAGAAAATAAGCAAATGATCACATTTGAGAAGCTGGAACCGCAGGATGTTTGACAGGTTTCACCTCAAATGTATTGTCAATGTATCAATTATCATAATTGTTTTGACTAATCAATTACTAATGAATAAATTGGGGCAATGAATGTTTGAAAATGGAAGGAAAATACAGGTTAATGTCATGGGAAATATAATAAAATATATTGACAATATAGGAAATGATGCCATTATGAACACTGAAGAGACAAATGGATCCAACAACTGAGTGAAGATGCTTTAAAAATGTCAGCTTCGCACTTTTACACTCTTTATAATACAGCCAACAGTTGGTCTTTCTGCATTAAAGCGAAACTCAACTCATGACCCTCCCTTTGCTGTGACATGACAAATAATAACACCCCCCCCCCCAGGTTAACAAAAACCCAGGGATTACATGCAGCATCCATAGTCAGGATGGAAGGTTGATGGAAGTATGTTTTGACTTTCCATGATTTGTTCTTATCATTTTGTCCTTTAAAGGGATTATGAGAAAGGTAGCGAAGTGGCCAGTGAGTCACTGCGATCGCTGATAAGGTTGGTAGGGTTCACCTAATCCAGGAAGTGGCCCCAGACTGAGGGACGCGATATAAAACCACACTGAAGGGAGGCAGAGGTCCTCAATAAAAAGCCCTCCTGCACAGGCGCACGATGAAGAGGGAACTTTCTTTCAACACGGTAATACTCTGTCTCTGAGTGACTCATGCTTCCATTCAAAAGACCACTGATTGACCGTTTTCTCTTGTCTCTGTCTCGTTAGGTAACCATGGGCTCAGTGAAATCAGCTGGACTGTCTCTTCTTCTGCTGTCCTTTCTTATTTACATAGCAGATTCTTACCCCAACCTCGACTTATCAAACAGTAAGATGTCACTTTAATACAAGTACTGAGTACTCTCCTCTGAAGTCTAGTACACAAACCAAGGATTTACTTCAGTAAATTAGCACCATTTGATTTAGTTCCTCTCTGTTCACAAAGACTGTACGCTGTGTTTTTAGATGTCCCTGTAACAAGCTGTGGATGATCAATGTCTCGTCTTTCTCCAGTGGGCTGTGGGGAGTGCACGCTGAGGAGGAACAATTTTTTCTCGAGGGAACGTCCGATCTACCAGTGCATGGGCTGCTGCTTCTCCAGAGCGTACCCGACACCTCTCAAGGCCATGAAGACAATGATGATCCCGAAGAACATCACCTCGGAGGCAACATGCTGTGTGGCAAAGCACAGCTACGAGGTACAAGTACAGGTACAGACGAAAGGCTTGTCAGGCAAACGTTCCTTAGATGCTGTGCCTGTTGACGACACACTGTGGAGGCTACAGTAAGATTGAAATGAGCCTAAGTGGGAAACTACAGACCTATGCTGACTAAATAGTTCCCCAAATCTGCAGATGAAATACTCTGAAACAAAATGCTCCATGTGGGAAATAGTCTAGAATATTACTGTTGTACTTTTAGTCTGAATTCTGTTTTATAGAGCTATAGTTTTTAGATTTGTGTTCAGATTAATTTGGGGATATTTCAGTGGATTTGGTGACGTTAGGTCAGCAGTAGTGGAAAGTACATTTAACCGAGTACAATTTTGAGGTATAACTTAAATAATTCAATTGTATGTTTTATTCTTCTACAATGGTTCACTGATTGAGGTTCAAAGAGGTAAAAAATATCCAATACTTCACCAAAAAACAAAGATGTTTATAGAGATTTGAGTAGTTTCTTTTCTACTTTAATTCTACATATATTTACATCTGTATATATATATATATATATTTACATTCAAAGGACCTGAGAACTTGTATTAATTCTCCAGATGTTTGGTTTTAATTGGGTTTGCAGTTTAATTCTGGGCTCTGTTGTTCGACAGCTCACTCTGCTAAAAGGAGCATTTTGATGATACACACACACTGATTGTTAATAATTACTCTCGTGTGTCTTCCTCCTCATCTGTGCCTCTTTCAGACGGAGGTGGCCAACATACCGGTGAGAAACCACACAGAGTGCCACTGCAGCACCTGCTATTTTCACAAGATATGAAGACGGGAACCGGAGACCCTTTCTGCAGCGCTCAGCTTGGCAACAAATTGTGTTTCTTCTAATTTGCACGAGCTCAGTTCTGTTTTAAACGTCTGTTCATATGATGCCAGATCATATTTTTGTAGCAACTGTGTGTTTGTGTAATTAACCTATATTTGCATTGATAGATGTATATGATTAATTGTAGATTGAAAAAGCAATTAAAATGTGCAGCCCAGATGTTGCATTTTCATGAACGTCTCTTAGAGTGAAATTCATGGGATTGTGGTGTGTGTGTGTGTGTGTGTGTGTGTGTGTGTGTGTGTGTGTGTGCGCACTGCAAATCACTGAGTGACTTTGGACAATTGAAAAGCCCCAAAAAAGGAAAAAGTTTTGGTAATTTTAACCTGAGAAAATCTCATTTGCTGGAGATTATGTGAAATGACAAAAAACTCAGAATTCAAATCCTTTTTAAACTAAATGCTTAATTAATTCACAGTGTGTGTGTGTGTGTGTGTGTGTGTGTGTGTGTGATGTGTAGAAAAGGCAAACCAATCACTTTGTTGTTGTGGAAATAATTTTAGCCACATTATTTAATACAAAACAAGAATTAATTGTAGGTACTATGCAATAACCAGGGGTGTTTCTGCCTCACTCTTTTTTTAACGCTCCTTATAATTTACATAATCATAACGCATTAACGCCACTTAATAAGCAACACGCTAAAAGTTACATGCTGCCTTTTTAGGCCCCGGTGATTAATAACCAGGCGTCTTTCAACCGACTGACGCTAGAAGAACACGTGCCCTGCTCAAGAGTCCCTGACGAGGTCACACTGCACACCGGGGATGAAGCTGATGAAGCTGACCATTGAGTGTGTGACCACTCTGAATAATCGTACCTTGGAGATATTGAATAAAAACGTGTGTGAATATATGATAGATTGTGCTTGATGGTGGAGGCTGTTTGTGTGAGGATGCTGTGCCTGGAGGTCTTTGCATGGATGGCACTAGCATGGAGTCAGGGGGATCCAGCGGTCCACTCCTTCTTGGACTAGCTGCTGAGTAAACATTTCACGTCCAGTCTGTGTGCAGAGTGTGATCACTGTAAGGCCACGGATGCTTTGTTGACATCAGGGGTATGTGTATGTGGAGCACACTGTGTGCTCTCCCTTCCCCCCTCTGCGTGCGCGTGCGTGTGCGGGGTCTGGCAGCGTAACATCTGTGCGTACGCGGTCGTGATTGTTGTGAAGATGGCGGAGGGGGAGACAGAGAAGGAATATGACACACGGAAAGCTCTCGAGGAGCTCCGAGAGCGGTTCCAGGGTCTGACCACGGCTTTGAAAGAGAGCTCGCGGTCTCCGTTGGAAGCCTCTCTGCATTTCTGCCAGGAGTTTTGCCAGGTTAGCCCGTCCTCCTGCTGCTCATCCCGGGCAGCCTGCAGCCCCTCTGGCTTCCTGGCCGAGGATGCGCGTCTACGTTTGCTACAACAATGTAGCTAAGGAGCTAGCTGCCTGGCTAGCCGTTTTCTGGCATTTCAAGATGGGGAAAAAAACTCCTCGGTGATTTTCAGCCGTCCTCTCAAGGATGTTCGTCCGTGGCGTGAACTTATTCGCAAAGTCTCGCCATCCGCGCGGCGACAAGCCACGCCAATGTGTGCGCGCCGTGCATTGCATTACTCGTATTTTCCAGGCCAGATAGCTAATGGCAGATGAATGTTGCTAGCTGGTATGCAGGGTCCCCCTGTCCTGTGCAGTGGTCATGCTGTGCAAAAAAAAAAAAAAAAAAGGGGTAGCTACGTTAGCGAGATTTTTCAGGGCGATTGCATTGATGTGCACTGAATTAAACGTTCCCCGTGGAAAATACCATTCAAACTTTACAGCGCGTGCATCTCCTTCGGTTTAGGGCTCCGCTTGGTGTAAAACGGGGCTACTTTGGTAAAGCTGCTTGATCGTACGGAAAGATCAATGCTTTTTTTTTCTCCTTTCCAAGGTGCTAGCAGAGGCCCTTTTTTTTGCACTAATTAATCCAGCGAACCACATCAATGTTTATTACAGCGATATAGCCAGCACCGGCTAACGACGTTAGATTGATGCCAGCGTTAGAGCGACCGAGCCGCCTGCAGCTGACTGAGGCAGTGATTTAAAAAAGGGAAAGTGTGGCAGTGGTCACTGACTCCATTACACATCCTCCTCATTAATTTGCCCTGGCCACGAAAAAAAATATCACGCGAGGTTCTACATTTAGCTGACAATCCCACTGATCCTGCACGGGCTGCTCTCACTGCACCAAATATAGGGTTTTTTGGGGGGTTTGTTTATTATATCAACATTTACGCAGGAATGCATTGAACTTAACCGTTATTTGAGCAAAAAAACGAACGGAAAGGGGGGGGGGGGGGGACGAGCCCCGGGCTGCTTGCTGTGGTTCTGATCAGTCAGGTCATGATGGAGGCAGTAATGGATGCGTGTGTGTGTGTGTGTGTGTGTGTGTGTGTGTGTGTGTGTGTGTGTGTGTGTGTGTGTGTGTGTGAGAGAAATGGAGGGAGTTCTCATTGATGAAGGTGAGGCGTTACTCGAGCTGGGTCATGAGGGAGGAAAGGGGAGGATGCAGAAGTCAGCCGAGCTGCACACAACTTTGCTGCTTTGTTGTCTTAGGTGTCTCCATCCCGGCTGTGTTATGTAATAACTGTGTAATAACGGGATTTGTGTGATAGTTTGTGAGGTTTCTTCATCCAAAAGTTAGTCGTGGCTTTTTGAAATTAAAGCACAAATTTAAAAGTTGACCTTTTTTTGCATTTAATCTAAATTGTCTTCACGTCTTTGTATTCAGAAGAATGATGTCGTTCTATTCTATACGGTCACGATTATGAAGCATACGTTTTGTCTCTTTTTTAATAATCAAGGAGCATCACTAAGCATTATGGGCCTTTATGTAATTACACAACTGCTGAGTTTAGAACGTATAAAACATCTTTAATGAGGACAAAAACAGAAGAACAAAGAAGCAATATAGACCTGAAACACTAAACATTATTTCCAATATTGATAAATCTGCCGGTTTAAAGATGAATTGATTATTTACTAAATATAAGACAATAGAGAATAGTGCCTATCAATTGGGATTGACATTTTTTCCAGTGTGAAAGGTAAAGTAATGTCTTTCCCCAGACCGTTGCCAAAGAAAACCCAAAATATAATTTGAAATGATTATAAAATATTGGAAAGTATTTGAAGAGAAACAGAGAATGTTTTGCTTGATGAAGGACACATTGTTTTCGTGTTAAATAAATATATCAGGGATTTAAATACACGTTGTTTGATTTTACAAACATGATTTTCATTATCCGGGTATTTTTTTTTTAATTATAGTGTTTTTCTGTTTCCCAGGTCCTTGTGGAAAACGCTGGCCGTTGGAAGACCGATGAGGATCCGCTGCCTTTACTGGAGGTCTACACTGTGGCCATCCTCAGCTTCGCTAAGGCCGCTTCCTGTCTCTCCTCCGAATGTGAAAACGTGCCACTCCTACTTGAAAAGTTAGCACTGTGAGTAGGAGCTCTGACACGGCTGTTACTGGACACGAGATTTCCCATAATCCTGTATTTTTCTTGTTCTTTCTGACGGCATCGTCCTCATGAACTTGATATGCGTTACACATTAATGACACATAAATGCTCAGATTGCACGTATGGGAAACCATCTCCATTGAGTCTCTCCTGTAGTGGTGTGAGTCCATGTGGCAGAGGATGGGTCGCTGGTTTGGTTTGTGTGACATTAAACGTTTGCTCTGCTGTTCCACTGATGTGGTTTGGTCTTTGTCTGGCTCCTCAATGGGGAATGCAAGGACAGACGGCGATCTTCCACAATATTTGACAATAAGAATAAAACAAAAACACAAATCCCAAAGTACATTTAGATATGAAAAGTTTTGAAAATACCGTTACGGGAAGTAGTCCGCTTCTCACACAATGTGCTCTCGAAGTAGCTTTGAAGGCAAAGTCCTTGAGGCTGTAATTGGAATAGAAATGTAGGCTAGCTCTTTGGGAGCGTTGACATATTTGGGATAAGCTACAGGCGATACTTTGCTCATGGAGATGCGGTGAATGCACCAATACAGACGCAAGAATTAATAATGTCAAGCTTGTTACTTTTGTAAGTCCTGATCTGCCCACTTTGAGCTGTTTCCATTCCTGCCATATGAAAAACAACAGGGACTAATAACACCTACACCTCTATCGATCCTGTGGATTCACTCCCCTCGTTTTCCCGTTCGTCATTTTTGTTATACTTCCAAAATGCCACGCTGACACTTTACAGCCCCGACACTTGGTGAATAGTTATTCTTGTACGTCTCCCCTTCATTTGGGGAGCGTGTGTGCACAGCCTTGACCTAAATGTGGCTTTAACAAATAACTGTGTTGGATTCGCAGGAGCTGTGCGGAGCTGCTGCTCTTAATGCCCCAGCATGTCCCTGGTGCCTTATGGGAGGAGTTCCAGTCCTCCATGAAGGTCAGTATTCCCAGGGACTGTTTCTGCGGCTTATCTCTGCAGCGATAAGCGCTGAAAGTTGTTTTAGTTATTAGAATGCATTTGGCTTAGCTCATCACTGAAAGGTAATAAAAACACACAAGCTAAATGTTTGGATCTGTGGGAATGTCTTGACGTGAAATGTTCCGTTTCAAGAAATGTAAACTGTTGAATGGCGACCCGTTCGCTACGGTGACGTCATCTGAACAGTTATTTTAGAGCGTAGACTGTCTGACGGTACGTATGACTCACTGAGGTTTTAGTAATGAGGTTACTACATCTCTATTCATCTTCTTTTCGCAGTTGGCACACAGCCTCTTGCAGGAAAGTGGGAGCACACAGCTCTGCCTGCTCTCGATTCTAGCGCAACAGGACGGCGTCTGGTCCAACAACACACTAAGCAGCATCCTGTCCAATCAAATCCCTCAAACCGAGCAAGGTCAGTCCTTATTGGCTTTGAGGATGCGCTGACTCGCACAGCTGTAGTTACATGAAGTTGTTCCATGTGTGTATTACACCTGTGAGCAGTTTCTTACCCTTTGCCTCCCGTCTTTTTCTTTCACAGTTCATGAGTATCTGGAGTTGGAAGGTGCCACGCTCCTGAATATGAGAATAAAGCATCTAATCAAAGTGGACAGTGTTGATAAAGCTGCCGTACTCGCAAAAATGTGCTCAGAGTATCCGGGATATGAAGGAAAAGGAAACTTCAAGCAAACCTACTTGCTTTGCATCTGCATGACCAAAAGTCAGGAGCAGCTGATGGACGAGGTAAGAGAAGACTCACAGCGACGAAGTGTTTTCTTTTGTGTAGCATGATCATTTAAACAAACCAACAATTGGACTGAAGACGGACTGAACTTGAATCAAACAAGCAACATTTGTTTGATACTTTATCACAAAATATCCCAACAGATGGCCATTGGATTCCATTTAAATGTACAGTTTCTTTGATTTTCTTTTCTCTCTTTATTCCCGACAGATTGCATCAATAGACTGCAAAGATGCTCTCGAAATGATCTGCAACCTGGAGTCAGAGGGAGACGAGAAAGGAGCTCTCTGCTTGTGTTCGGCCTTTCTCAAGCGACAGCTACTTCAAGGAGACGTTTATTGTGCCTGGTGAGTGTTCCTGTTTGGTTCAATCAGTCCTTACACGACTACTCTCAGTACAGAGCAATCGGAAAACAAATCAAAAGGTTCATCGGTAGTGAAAACACTTGTTAGTTGTTTCTAACAGTTGTGTTTGTGATGTTTTGCAGGGAACTCACGCTGTTCTGGAGTAAGCTACTAATGCGCTTAGAGTCGTCATCCGATGCATTTCTCGGACACAGCAAAGCGATGGCTCTTCTCTGTAGAAGCCTCTGTCATATTCTGTTCCTGATCAAAGTAATCCAAAACGAGGTAAGAGAAATATTTACACATTTGTATACACATAAACCATCCCCACCAACAATGACTCTCTGAAACTAGATCTGTTAAAATAAAACCCCATGGCATTTATGTTTCCTTTTTTGTATTTCCGTAGGTTGGAGAGGTGGGGCTTCCGGTGTGCGTGGAAATGTGCATTCAAGCTCTGAAAATGACATCCAGTGACCATAAAGATAGCAAGTCCACCATGTGCAAGACCATTTCCTGCCTCTTGCCAACCGATCTAGAGGTTAAGCGTGCATGCCAGTTGACAGAGTTCCTCCTCCAGCCTACCGTTGACTCCTATTATGCTGTGGAGTCACTGTACAACGAGCCCGACCAAAAGCCCGAGGAGGACGAGAGTCTACCGGTGCCCAATTCATTACGTTGCGAGTTACTGCTGGCCTTCAAGACACAGTGGCCTTTTGATCCGGAGTTCTGGGACTGGAAAACACTGAAACGCAACTGTTTGGCACTGATGGGAGAGGAGGCAGCTATTGTGTCATCCATCGACACGCTGAATGACACAGATGAACAGGAGGTGGAAAGTGCACTTGGCAAACTCCCTGAATACAGAGACTTGGAGGATTTTCTGCTAACCACTACAAATGAACTCAATGAAATCACGGATGAAAGAGAGAAAAACAGAGAAGCTAAAAAACTCCGGGAGCAGGGTTTTGTGTCGGCCCGCTTCAGAAACTGGCGAGCCTACATGCAGTATTGTGTTCTGTGTGACAAGGAGTTCCTGGGTCACAGAATTGTTCGCCATGCGCAGAAGCACTTCAAAGACGGAGTGTATCTTTGTCCAATTTGTGCTGACAGTTTTGAAACTAGGGAGATTTTAGAGCCACATGTAGCATCACATGTAAAGCAATCTTGCAAAGAGAGACTAGCTGCGATGAAAGCTGCTAGGAAGGTAACCAAACCACCTCAGTCCCCGAAAAGTCCATCGAAAATGTCAAAGGTTGCTGCCAAGGTGAGCATTAGTCCTGTTAAAATTGAATCTCATATTGGCGACCAATTGGCGTCTCCTGTTAAGATAGAACAAACCACGTCGGACACACACATAAGTCAAGACTGTTTCTGTCCTGTCAAAAACTGTTCCAAGGCTTTCAAGTTTTTCCGCAACCTCATGGCTCACGTCAGATCCCACAAGGACGACGAAGAGGCCATGAGGTTTCTAGAGATACAAAAGCAGAAAGTGGTGTGCCAGTATTGCAGAAGGCAATTTGTAAACGTCAGACATCTTAACGATCATTTGCAGATGCACTGTGGCAGCAAGCCGTACATCTGCATACAGTTGGATTGCAAGGCCAACTTTAACTCCAATTCTGAGCTTCTAATGCATCGAAAAACACACCCTGAATTTAAGGCCCAGTGCATGTTCCCCAACTGCGGCCAAGTTTTCAGTGAGGCCTACCTGTTGTACGATCACGAGGCCCAGCATTACCTTACTTACACCTGCCAAACAGAAAACTGTGGCAAAATATTCTACTCCCAGTCTCAGTTCTTGTCCCACCAAGAGATTCATAGTACAAACAATGCAGTGAACAGTTTGCCCATCCCAAACCAAAACCCTCTGAAAGTAGAGCCAACACCCGAGGGCACCCAGAGCAATGAAAACACCGGTTCAGTGGTCTGCATTGAAAGGATTAATACAAGTGTGTACGTGATGGAGGCATCAAAGTCAGACTCATCACCGTGCGAGTTACCTGAGCTTGCTAAAGAACCTCTTCCTGTGAGAGTGAAACACTCGATTGAAAGCATGCTGAATTCTGCAGCAGACGGGGAACTCGCAGAACCAGAGAAATGCTACACTCCGCTAACAAACCCCACTCCAGCAGCTTCTGATGCGAAACCCACACCGGAGGCTCCTCATGCACACCATAAGGTTGCTGGGCAAGGTGAGATCCCTCCAGTAAATCCTGCACCGAGTGCAACAAACCCTTTGGCGGGTCAACAGGGAGAGGGGCTCAATAATGTACAAGGTCATGAACTCACAAAAGCGATTCCGCAAATAATTTCTCCGAGTCAAATCAAGACAGAAATTCCTTGTTCGCTGCAAGGATATCCTTCCAGCTCGCCTGCTGTTACTGCCGGCAACGACGAGAACCTGCATTGCTGCCCGTACAATGACTGCACAAGGGCGTACAGTACAAACAAAAGTCTGTCTCGGCATGTGAAGAAGCAACACCCGGAAATATTCGAAGATTGGAAGTTGGCAAAGAAATATAACAAAGTGGCCAAAATTACAGCAAAAAAGGCACCAAGTGGGCCCGCTTCACCAAGTCCGTCTCAGAACCAGGGTACCAGGCCGTCAAATCAGCCGGGAATACTATGCAACAAACCTGGGATGCAGCAAGTGGATTACTCAATGGGATCTTCAACCTCACCTGCCCAGTGTTACCCTGGATCAATGGAGCCTGTGCCTATCACTCCAATGGTGAACCCCACAGTGTACCCATCGTGGGGAAACCCAAATAATCCTTCCGAAATGATGCAGTCAGACATGTCGCAGTCGTGGTCTTCACCTCTGATGAACAGCTGCTATCCAGATGGCTTCAACGTGAACGAGTACCCCCCTCGGAGCTATCCTCAATGGCAGGCAGACGCCTATCAAACCACCGCATCCCTCCCGTCCGATAGAGATCATTCAATGGCAGCTACACATGGGCCCTCTGGGTCACACGCTCCTTCAGTCTCAAGTTTGATGTCTCAGTACGTGTCCAGTTCTCTGATGCTGGACAACGGAGGGCAAATACACAACGGAGGGCATCAGTATGGACTAATGCATCCGGAGGGCAGCGGAGACCGCGGGGATGTGGGGAAAAGCGGTGGCAGTGTGACTAGCCAGTTAGATAATGGAAACAGTATCTCAACATTTGACAGCCTCCCTGACGGAGGTTACCACACTCCATATGCCCAGAGTGAAAACTCTTGTCTTACTCAAGACTCGTCAGTCGATGTTCCCATAAAATGTCTGAGCCCAGAGGCCCAGGTCGCGTTAAAAGCTCCACATGAAATAATCAAAACAGAGAACGTGTCCACTCCTTGTTATGAACAGATGGACAACTCTGTGGACGGCATGCTCAGTCCGAACAGTGTCATTCACACAGACTTCCCTTACGAAGAGGACTGTCCCAGTGCCGACTGCGAGGCCACCCTCGCAGACGAGAAGGCCGGCGATCCCGACATTCAGAAAGGAAAACGCGGCAGGTTGAGCAAGAGGACCAAATGGCCGGCCATCATCAAGGATGGCAAAGTCATCTGCAGGAGATGCTTCAGAGAGTTCACGAGCACCAAGTCTCTCGGAGGTCACTTGTCCAAACGCTCCCAGTGCAGACCTGTAGATGAAATCGACCTAACCGCTGATCTGCCGACATCTTTCCTTGATTTTCTCAATGACCCCAGCGTCCCTGATAATAACGGAGCAATATACAACATGTCAAACGGTGATTTCTCACAGGAATCTTGTAGCCTGACCACTTTGACTTCACCCATGGTGTTGAAACAGGAGCCCCAAAATACAAATATAATGGACTATTCAAACTCTGTATGCGTT
Source organism: Cebidichthys violaceus (assembly GCF_023349555.1). Taxonomy (NCBI): domain Eukaryota; kingdom Metazoa; phylum Chordata; class Actinopteri; order Perciformes; family Stichaeidae; genus Cebidichthys; species Cebidichthys violaceus. Next base: position 1,378,395 of record NW_027176583.1, read on the forward strand.
TCCCCTGACAACCAGCAGCAGAAGGCCGGAGAGTTGGCTCATCCAGCCCTCGCTGTGCATCACCAAGAGGATCACTTGATGGAAATTTCGCATGCCTTTCAAAAGTTGGATTTGATCGAGGCTGCGCAAGTGAAGATGCGGAGTGCTCTGCTGTTGGAGCAAAATGCCAGTCGTTGCGATACGGCCCAGGGCATTGAAAAGAGTAAGATACTGAGTAAAAGTGATGACAGGCCCCCCGAAAAGATCCCCAAGCCTTTCAAATGTGACCAGGAAGAGTGCGAGTACTCGTTCATGACAAAGGAGGCGCTGTTCAAACACTTGACTAAAATGCACGATTACTCTCATGAAATGATAGAAGATCTGAAAAAAACCCCGGCCAAACTCTCTCCGTATCCTTGTCAGATTTGCCCCAAGACGTTCACGAGAACGACGGGTTTGAGAATCCACTACGAAAAAGTGCACCGGTTGTCAAAGGCCGACATCCAGAAGCTAAAGATCAGCGCTCGAAACAGGCGCTCCTTCAGACTGAACAAAGATGACGTGTTCATTAGCCGTGCGACCGCGGACGCCAACACCAGTCACACGGCACAGTCGGCAGTGGTGATACCCGCCATCAAACAAGAACCGCTTGACATTGCAATTGCGCCTCAAACGGACAATGACAACAATCCAGAAGTCCCTCAAATCACTTCACCAGGAGATGCGGTTAAAGAGGGCTTCATGCCCGAGGTATCAATTGTCGCACAACTACCACCACCTCAACACTACATGACGGAGAGGTCGCTCTGTGAGGCGGAATCGCCGGTTCACGAAGGAGCCCCAGAGCAACCTGGAGTGGCTGTGTTAAACAAGAGTCCAGATGCGAAGCAGAAATTCGGCGCCCAAGAGAAACTCAGTCCGGTCGGCAAAACAAAGAAGCAGCACGGACGATCCGATCCGATGTCCAGCCCTTCGAGTGCGTCTGCTTCATCCTCCCCGGAGAAACCCAGCAGCTCCAAAAACACACCAACGAAGGATGAATCCCAGAGGAAGGAGAAAGCTCAGAAGAGGCTGAGCCTCAAAATGTGTGAAACAGACAACGCCTACAGTCCATATAGACCATATCGCTGTGTTCATGAAGGATGCACCGCTGCGTTCACCATCCAGCAAAATCTGATTCTGCATTACAGGGCCATGCATCAGTCATCGCTGCCCGCGAGCAAACCCGAACCCGACGTCGAGAACACCGGTGTTGAAAACGGACAGGAGAGCCATCAGAGCGTCGACAAAGAAGATGAAGTCAGGTGTCAAGTGAAAAACTGTTCACGGGTGTTCATGGGAATCACAAGGCTAGTGCAGCATTACCTCTTACTCCACAAGTTCAGTCGGGACAAAGCCACCGCCATGATGGCCAGCATGTCCATAGGGACGTTCAACTGCGACCGGCCGGAGTGCGCTCTCCCCTTCAACTCGGTGGAAAAGTACATCGAGCACATTAAGAATTACCACAAGGAAATCGCCATCTCCGAGAGCGGCTTGGTCGATCAGACTTTCAGGTGCGAGTTTGAGGAATGCGATCGCGTTTACACTACGAAATCAAACCTCCTACGTCACCTAATAAAGAAGCACGAGTACGTTTATGATCCCAAAACGAGTGACGGCAGGCGGACTAAATCCATGGGGCTCTTCCCGGGGGCTAATGGGAAAGAAAATGTTGAAAACAAGTTCAAAGGGAAGAAGAAAAACGCTAAAAAGAAAGATGGGAAGTCCATTGAACACTGGACTAGTTTTGGAAAGCCGACACTAAAGTCACACGATGAGGCATCGGCCATGTGCACCAAGAAGTCTGCGCTGCAGTACCCATGCATGATCATAGGCTGCGATGCAGTGGAGCGGGCTGAAAGAAGTATATTCAAGCATTACACGACTCACGGTCTCACAGAGAGATACATTGAAGACCACAGGAGCCAGTTCATTTTCTGCAAAAAGTACTCGCGCTCCAGATTCAAAGACTCGAGCAAATCTGAGGGCGCGTCGAGCTCCTCTTCCGAGGAGACGGAGGCAGATGACGGCGAAAAAGCCGGTGACCAGAAATCCGATGAGCTGGAGGATCGAATAGGCCACGACGACAGCAAGCTGTCCAACGACGATAGCGCAGAATCGCAAGCTTCCACCGGGACAGAAGGAGGAACTAAAAGAGGCCGTCCCAGGAAGCCTGCTCATCCTACACCTGCGTGTCTGGAGAGGATGCAGACGCTGAGGACGCGCTCGACTGTTAACAGTTCAAGAGAGAACTCAAATCCTGGGACCCCTACAGCCCAAGAACAACGCGACGACGGGGTTATGCCGGGGTCTTTCAAGCCTTTAGGACTTGAGGACTCTTTCCTTAAGTTCTTGGAAACCTCGGAGTCGACCCACTCTTCCAAACGCAAATTAAATGACAGATCTAGTGCTGAACTGCCGTCCAAAAGACAACAAACTCACAGGCAGAAATCTGCAATGAAAGGTAAAATAACGGGCTGTGAGAATCTAGTAGACTTCAGAAATCCCCTTAATCTCAAATCAGTGAGCAATGTCAAGATTGTCGTCGATAAAGCGTTTTCAGACGGTGCTGATCTTTTGCTAAAACAGCTTCAAGACATGAAGCCCATAGTCATAATAAAGAAGTGGCTTTACAGCGGATCCTAGCGATGCTTTGTTTTCAACTCGATCTCACTCAGGATTTGAGAAGTTATGCTGCAGAATGGTTTGTTAACGCATCAGATTTCCAACTGGTAACAGTAATGGTCGCAGTTAATGATGAAATGGCCTATTTTGTACTTAATGAAAAAATGTCTTGGATGATTTTAAGTATGTATGTTAGTTATAATAACCAGGTAATCTATAGGGCATAGATTTTAGAAACATGTTTGTATTTATGCTTAGTACTGAAGATGTTTTTTTTTTTTTTTCCTTTTGCTAAATGGAGACTTTTAAAGAAAAACTATGTTTTTATATATCCCTATGGGATTTCAAGTTATGTTTGTATTTATTTCATCCTTTTTCAACACTAGTAGACCTATCTGTAATATTTACATGTCTTCCACAAAGTGTTCAATAAAATGTTACTGTTTCTTTTTGTAAAATATTGCCTGCAGACGTTTTTGTGTTGCAGTTTATATATATATATATATATATATATATAGTTCATACATATTCTTCCTGGATTTAACGCACAGTTTTTCGTATATGGAAAATAGAAACTTAATACCCAGCATGTCATAATAAGCTTGATCATTGTTGAATTTCAGACAAAACGTTAGAGCAAGATCATTTCAATATAATCTTCTTGTCTGCTGAGTTTCCTAATACAAATTACACATTTACTGGACTTAATTTGCATAAAAATAAATGCCTTTTTTGTACCATTTCGTTTTTTTTTATTTTTGTCATCTGCATAGGAACCACCAGAAATGTATACAAAGAAATTCTTTCACCAGAGCATTTTCTGTTCAAAGTAAAAACATATAATTTGTGTTCACATAAAGATAAAAAGATGTCTGACATGGTGTAAGTATAGAGGTATAGACCAACAGTATACAATATGCATAATGCTAACTAAAGATTTAAACAGTCCCTGTTTTAATAACTACAAACATGCTAAATAGACTTTGCATCCTGATAGAACTCTTTAAAATGAAATACTATTACTTAAACTATTGTGTATATAATTACCTTATTAGTAGTGTTATGGAGCATCATGTGTACATGCTCGTCATCCCTAAAAATGAATATTAAACTGCTGCAGGACTCAGATTTGGACCTGCAGGCAGAGAAGACCTCAACACCAGGTGGTCTGTAAAGGGTCGGGGGTGTTCAAGACCAGCACTGTTTAAAAGAAACTCCACCGCAGTTAAAACCACCGTGAGGAACAACGCAGGTGAACCAAAATCATAGTGAATCTTAACGGTCGCATTAGTCATTTAAAAGTGTTCACAGACAGCTTTAAAAACATGCCTGAAGAAGTTAAAACGTATGAACAACACGCGCGTGACCGTTTATCAGCTGAACGCAACGCTTTCCGTAAACGTCACAGTGGCGGGAAGTAGCAGCCGGTTTGTTAAAGACGAGCACAACAAGCAGAATTCCGAAGCTAAGATGTCTACTTCATCCGTGTCCAAGGTAACGTGATGTTGCATGTAAACGTTAACAAACCTCTTGAAACTAGCAGGGCAGCCGTGACACAACATGGCCGCGTCCTTGTTTGAGTTCATAGTGAACTGTTTGTAACTTAATGTCCGTCGGTGTGTTCAGGGCTGCTTTGTTTTCAAACCGAGTGAGAAGAAGAAGAAGAAGACGCTCAGTCCGGGTGAGTTCTGTTCGTGTTTCAACTCAAAGCACCTCTAACTTGAGATGTTTTGAACTCAACGTTGTTGTTGTTGTTGTTGTTGTTTCTCCACAGAGGATCATTTCACCCGTGGCTGTGACGATGCTGAGAACAGTGACGTACGATTCAGACTCTGTCGCGACCTGTGGGACAAAATGAAGACAGACACAGAGGTAGGGACAGATAGTCAACCCTGATGCTCATCCGACGTACAGTGAAACCCATTCAGAAAATACCTGTCATCTCAAATATGGTGGTGTCACAACAACAGGACGTACAGCAGCCATCTTGACACGTCACAGCAGGGTAAACACACCTGTGTTCACCCTGCTGTGACGTGATGGCACAATGTGACGTAAAACAATACAGCCTCACAGTGTCAGCCCTCCGCAGGGTCTCATGAATGTGTCAGAGAAGAACTCTCAATGTATGTTCTGCTGTCAGGCTCTCCAGGAGGAACTCAACAGGAACATCTTGGACAGCCTGCTGGACTTCACCAGGAGGTGCTCTTCCACTCGCCAGCACGGTGACTGGGCCTCACGGATGAGGGCCAGCGAGATCCCCACGGCGGCTCTCGTGCTCGGTGTGTTGTCTTGAGATCTCCTTATTGATTATCCAAAAAAAAAAAGCCAGTTTAGAATACTTGAATTTCCCTTTTTTTTTTCTCCGATTAACCTCCATAGGTGTGAACGTCCCGGACCATGACATCACCTTCCAGAGTCTGTCTGAGCTGCTGCAGCAGTCCGTCACTCCTCATGTGGCGTCGGTTCAGGCCAAAGAGTGCGGAGGTCAGCCCACTTAGATAGTAATGGCGGCGGCTTCATCATTTACTTTGTCCATCGCTATGGTTTTCCCGCTTTCAAGCCCTTATGTTGTTTGCGTTTCAGCGTTGAAGCACTTGATGAAGAGGGTCCTGGAGAGGTTAATGGACACGGTTGTGACTGTGGATGATGAGGAGGAGGAGGAGGAAGAGGAGCAGACGAGTGCTCGGCTCAACAGCGGCATGCACTGCTCCCTCGGTACGCTCTGTGCTTGGTACAATACAAATACGAAGGTGGGGACCACGAAGCAGAACTAAAGGACGTTTAGTTAGCGTTTGCAATTTTAGGTGCGTAAAAAATAATAATGTGTATTTCAGAAATCCAACACGGGCACTCCTGGAAAGAAGCGCAGTTCTACTGTCAGAGATGATCCGCAGCAGCCGCCCGTTGTGATCATTTTCAAAGATTTGGAGGCTTTCAACCCAAAAGTTCTTCAGGACTTCATACTCATCTGCAGGTAACTAGAGACTGTGAAGTAAGTCTGCTGATGCACCTAAACTAGAGTTAAACGAAGCGACCTGCTGAGAAACACTATTTCCACCAACGTGTTCTCGGTTCCACAGCCGGTACGTTGAACGTCTCCCGCTGATGTTCATCTTCGGCGTCGCCACGTCGCCCAGCACCATCCAGCGCATGCTGCCCCACTCTGTGTCCTCCCTGCTGTGCATAGAGCTCTTCCAGTCCCTCTCCTGCACGCAGCACCTGGCCACAGTCATAGACACGGTAGTGTTTCCCTCTCACGCAGTACAGAACGCATGCATTCAAGGAAACGTGGTGGAAAGTGACACAGGTGCTCAGGACTGTACAGACGTCTTCCTGAGTCTCGCACCGTAACCGGTTCGCCTGTTTTATTATCCGTTTAGATGCGGCCCACCGTAAACCTGAGCAGAGGTCTGATCTGACAGAATAACTGAAAACACCTGCGTGGGCGTTCAGAGGCTTTAAAGAACGTGTCACATTGTGTAATTGATTAATAGTAATTATGATCCGCTGCACCATTTAAAATGTAATCCAAGTTGCTCGTTTTTTCAATCAAATCTTTAGAATTGTTTTTGTCTCGTCTGTTTCCAGTTGATCCTGACGCCTCAGTTCCCGTTTAAGCTCAACGGTAAAGTGATGCAGGTGCTGATCAGCATCTTCCTCTACCACGACTTCTCCGTGAGAAACTTCATCAAGGGCATTCAGGTACAGAGTTGCCTTTCTTTAAACACGTGTGCGTGTGCGTGTGCGTGTGCGTGTGCGTGTGCGTGTGCGTGTGCGTGTGTGTGTGTCTGATCACGTGCGCTAAACACACGTCGTGCTCGTCTCGGTGCAGCTGGCCCTGCTGGAGCACTTTCACTCTCAGCCTCTCAGTGTGCTGTGCTGTGAGAAGAAGGCGGCTCTGCTCCATGTGATGCAGCTCGGTCACCAAGACTCGGAGAGGATCAGGCAGCTGCAGTCGTTCAAGAGGTGCGCGCACACACACACACACACACACACACACAAGCACACATGCTCACAATTGGTTTTCACATGTGCATCGACTCCAAGTGGACTTGTCAGAGACAACATGTGTAAAAATACCATTTTAGTTTGGCTGCAAGCAGTGAACACACGGGTAACTCGGTTGTTCATGTGGGTCGGTAGCTTGTCACAGTTTGACACAATATCCTACCTTTTCAAATGTAAAACTGAACCTTTAAATCAAGTCTAACCTGTGTGTTTCTCCAGGTATGTAGAGAAGCAGGAAGCTCAGGAACAGGTGCATCTGTTGACGGATGACGCTCATTTAAAGGTGCATTCTTTGGTTTATCTCTGCACCTGACGCCGTAGCCAATGAGTGCGCATAATCTAACGCGTACGTGTGTTGTTGTTTGTTTTTAAGGAGGTGTGTCAGAAGCTGATAAAAGACCTTCGCAAATATCACAAGAACTATTATCCCGTCCTGAGATGTCTCCACGCTCTGACCTCGTCGTTACCTCGGTATCCCCTCGGAAAACAGGCAAGGAATGAAGTGAAGGTGTCGGGTTGTTGTTGTTGTTGTTGTTGTTGTTCCAAAGTGTCTTGATGTATCACAGCATCACCTGTGTGTTACAGATCAGAGAGCTTCATTTAATATGTCTGGAGAAGAACATATGGGAGAATGAGGACTACCAGTCAGCCATGAAGCTTCTGAAGTAAGTCTGGACCTTTAACCTGTAGGACCAACGATGGACGATCATCAGTCCTCGCTGTAGGCTGTAGGCACTTTGATGTGTTATCATAACCATGTCTCATTCGTAGTAATGTACTAGATAACATATTCAAGGATATTTGGATTATTGCTGCTCCTCCTGGTGGCCAAATAGCCGTTAACACACATTTGAATACAGAACTGTATTGCCTCTCGTTTGTACACCTGCTGTGCTGTTCCCTCCAGGATGCTGGCTAAAGATCAGCTGATTGCTTTGCTCCAGAGGTGTGAGGAGACTCTGCAGCCGGCCAAGTCCAAGAAGATGAAGAGCGCTGTTGTCCAGCTGGAAGACCTGCTCGCCAGATTAAAGCAGTTGGACAGTAAGCAGTCAAACTGAAGCAGAGATTCTTCCTCGCGCTCACCCTGAGATAGCTTCTGTTCTCACTTAAGTATCACTAGTTAATGAACATGTTCTCTTCACAGCAGGAGCTGCTGAGCCTCCCCCCGGTGTGGAGGACGGTATCATCTCTCCAGTGAAAGATCTTCAAAAGAAGACGGATCTGTTCCAGCTGCAGAAGGTTTTTATGGCATTTCTGTGAACACGTTTTCCACCTCGCTGATGTCTTTGATTCCTAAACCGACCGGCCGTCGATCCTCTCGCGTTCTAGGCGCTGCTGGAGATGAACGAGTCTCGGAGATCCAAGAAACTGAGTCCGTTCGAGGTTCTGCGAAACGAAGCCCTGGAGTTCATCGACAGCTTAGTGAAGTCAGACGCATTACCTTCTTGCTCTGCTGAAAGTGTCACAATTATTTAATTCCATAACTATGATAGAAATTCATCCTCCCTCCCTCCCACCCAGGAGCCACCTGTCTCCTCCAGAGTCTCAGCCGCTGAATGAAGTCTGCTACTACGCTTCTTCTGCCACTGTGAGACGCCACCTCAACGCAACGCCTCGCACCTCCATTCAGGCTGCACTCAACAGTCCCGTCTACTACCTCCAGGTACACGGCCTCTCCGTACTATCAAGTGTGCAGCATTCATAACATGAGCAATGGAAGTACTCATCATCATCTTCATCATCTTCTTCTTCCTCCAGAACGAGCGCCTAAAGACCGAGGATGGGGTCGTCTCTAATGCTGCTCCTGATATCTGCATCGTGTACAAACTCCACCTGGAGTGCGGCCGGCTGATAAACCTCTACGACTGGCTGGAGGTCAGTTTGTCTACAGAATAATGTGACATTTGTTTGATGAGCTAATTCTACTCCACCAACCAACACCTTCAAGGAACAAACAAAATGTTCACACGGCGTTTCAGTTCCTTCTGCCCTCCAAACTTTGATGGTTGGAAGTTTGTTTTTCATTCTCTTGAGGAGTCAGTATTGATCTCAGGGATCAATGTTTCACATTATTGGTTCAGAATGACATGATACTGACGTGAAGGAGAACCTGTGTTTTTGTTTTCAGGCCTTTGCCACTGTGGTTTCTGCTGCCGAGGGTCATGAACCAGATTCTGACGATTTTGGGAAAGTGGACGACGTCAAACAGTATCCTTCATCTACAAACCATTCTAACTGACAAAACGTACAATCCACACCTGAGAACTTGTGTTCCTCAGCATCTCCTCCAGTGCCCGTTTCATCCGAGCCGTGTCTGAGCTCGAGTTCCTGGGCTTCATAAAGTCCACCAGACAGAAGACCGACCACGTGGCCCGACTCAGCTGGGGAGGCTGCTGACCGACGAAGCACATCGGCCTCCCAGAAGAAACAAACTGGATTTATATGTTGCACTGTTCCCTCTAATAAAATATGAGTAGCGTCTGATAACCATGGTGCCATGTTTATTTTTACTCCTCGCTGTGTATTAAGTGAAACATCGATATAGTACAGAGGTGATATCGGGCTGTTTACAGTAGTACGAGTCTCTACACGCTTATCTTAGACAGGCTGAGCACACGGCTCAGATACAGACGCATAGAAGTTAACTGGACTTATTTTGATCCAATTTTCTTACAAAAGATACCAGAGAAATGTGTTAACATGCATCAAAACAATGTTCAACTCTTAAGATGTTTTATTTTTTCCAATAAGTACATTGGTTTCAAAGTAATACCAGCAAAACAAAAGTCAAAATAAATAAAACACTGGTAGGGAGAACAAAAACCAAAAAGTCTAATTAGCCCACTTTATGCTCAATTTAAAAAGCAATGAACAGGAGGACAAACTGCTGTTTCTTCCCCTTCCTCTCAGATTGACCAGCAAACCGTAAGTAAAACTCTTGCACTGCTTTTATCATATTTACATGTAACAAACAGAAAACAAGTGACAAAGCCTGGAATGCTGGGAATCATTACAAAAGTGAGATAACTGTAGGAACACGTACAGCAGGAGGAACAGAGGCCACTGGTAGAGATAGGGTCCATTCATTTACATAAGGAAGCACCTAGTTGCTAACAGAGTGGTAACAACTGACAACAGCTTCATATAAACCTTTGCCCAAAGACAGAAATATGGCACAGTAAGAAACGTTTCATTTAAACTAGCTAAACTGAACCTCTTACAATGATGAGCTTTTTCTTTTTTCTTCTTCTTTCTTGAGATATCACATGATAGCTTGCAGCAAGAGAAGGACGTCTTGCAAAAGATTTCTGGGCCACACTCAGGAAACATCTGGTGAAGAGGGAGATGAAACGAAACACAGAAACCAGACTTTAAAGTTCAGACGGCGGCGGAGCTCAAACCCAGATCCAACACTCTCCTCACAAAGTGTCGCCAGCGAGGCGGGAATGTGGAAATGATGACATGAAATAACTCACAGCTCGCAGGTTGCTCGCCGAATCGTCGCATCAACTGATCGTGTGTGAACTTCACAAAGGTGTCATATTGTTCTGAAATAACCGGAGAGAAGAGTTAATATTGCGTGAAGACGTGCGTACATTATTGTCTTAACTATGGTGCGGGTCAGGAATCAATGCTGGCTTTGTGAAGTGAAAACATCTGCCTGCTGTGTCACAGATTTGAGGATTTGTTTACTTTATACGCAGTAATGTAATAACTTGTTTTTGACATGTGACCATTTGAAATCGGATGCCTCCGGGTCTTTGGACGGCCCGGTGGATCTGTGTCATGAGGACTTGCACCGACCTGCCAGTTTTGAAGTCATGGTCTCCTCGTACTCCTCCCGCACCTTCTCCTCCTTTTCTTTCAGCAGGCGCTCGCAGATCATTCCAACTTGTCTGAGGGTGAATAATGGCTGTTCTTTTCTAGTAGGAGAAACGCCTCCAGAGGACGTTCCTGTGCAAATCAAACAAATAAAAACCTAATTATTAAGGTGTGTGTGTGTGTGTGTGTGTGTGTGTGTGTGTGTGTGTGTGTTTTCTAGTTGCCCTGAGTACATGTCACGTGTGTCTCCTGTAGGCAGTGGGCTCCTCTACCAACCTGGCATGCTGGAAACATTCATAGTAGACGACTGGGATGGGGACTCTGGAGAGTAGCAGCACTCTGGCTGTGGGTAGCCTGCATCTAGATGCTTCCTCTTCTGGATGCGTTTGTACTCCTGCTTGATGCTGTTGAGGATTTGTTCTAGTGGGACAACAGCAAGTTAGAACGTGGTTCAACGCGCTGCCGATGCCTCTCCAGCCCCCCTGGCTGGTCAACATGTGGTAACATTACCTGCACTGAGCCGTGACGACGATTCCCCGAATGGCGAGGGCTCCATGCTAAGGTACTTCCTAGGGGATGAGGATGAGGACGAGGACGACTGGGACACGGGGATACATCTTCGTCTTTTAGGGGACGTAGGACTCATCAGAGGATCGAAATCCATGGTCCTCTTCAGGGTGGCTCCACACGCCATGACTTCAGGGTTTTAAAAAGAGGGGGGGGGCAAAAACAACGAAACAGAACATTAATGAAGCGATAACATCTGTTAAGTTGCTAACCACGGCTTCGCTTTAACACGCCTGGCTGACTACAGTGAGAGTTGTTCGGCTAAAACCAGATGCCTTCGCTGAGCGATACATGCTAACAGTACTGCGCAGCTGAGGCTGTTTTTAATATTTGCTAGCCAGCTAACGCTAGCCGTGCTTTGCTAGCAAATAATCAAAAAGAAAACAAAGCTAACGTTAGCTTTGGCTGCCGCTGGTTAAGAACAGTGCGCTCCGGTGTACATTTGAATAAAACTGTTTCTTACCTGTTGGGCGGAAGTTAGTCCGTCAAAAACTGCGGTTGACAACTCGCGTTGTTCTAAAAGTTGCTTCCCAAAAGTTGAGGTGACGATCCGCCGGCTGCGGGCCAACTGTCTGCCGCTACAGAGGGGAGCTAGCCAACGCAACTTAGCTGCTTGTTTTTGATATGGGGGCTGCTGTGGGCTGTCGGCTTCTCTGGCTCGTGACGTCACGTGCGAAATGCGCCACAAGGCATTCTGGGTCGTGTAGTTTGAAGAAGTAAATAATGAGAAATGGAAGGTTACCGTTACAGCCTCCTCGACGCGGGCTCCCCCACATCGTGCACAGTGCGCGTGTTGAATTTAATCTAGTTTAATTTAATCTAGTTGTGTTTGAGCCTCGTTACACTGTAACACCATTCATCAGTATGATACATGGAAATAATACAGACAATGGACAGCTGGTGTCTCTTTTGTGTCCACGGGGGGGCAGTGTTACATAAAAAACATTATGACCATTGCGGAGTCACAAATAATTGCCACAGCTTGTACTTATTCCTTATTACTGAATCTATTTTAACGTATTCATATCTACCCCTTAGCCTGCTGCTTATTATATATATATATATATATATATATATATATATATATATATATATATATATATATATATATATATATATATTTGTACATTACTCTGCACTTCACTGCTTTTTGCACTTCTGCTTGATGCTGAAACACACATCGCTGTCTCAGTACTTGTACTCTGATCTGATCAAACAAGCCTCAAAGGTCCGGCCTACAGCTATAAACACATAGTCATGTAATATTTGCCGCAGGTGCGGATGTGACGTTTTGCTGAGAGTTCATTGTTTTATTGGGGGAAAAAGGCACCTGGTATGTTGACAAAATTATTATTAAGAATAGACAAATTTCATATATTTATTGAAGTCATGTCTCTGCTTATACACACTGTTATGAGACACAATGGCACAATGGATGCTTCACGGAAATACCAAAGTGTAGCTCCTCACAAGATGCTGCAACTGTTTCAAAAGCACACATGTTATAAGTATGTTACATTCTCAAATCACGACAGACTAAAGTTTTGATTTGATCAAAAAGCTGTTTCATATTTCAAAGTGTGACTCGCCGTTTTGCTTTGCAAAGTAATAGTTTAACAAATATGCAATAAATAAAGTAAAATAACAATAAATTGCCATATTTCACGATACTATGATCTTCATCGATAGCTGATTTCAAATCACGATGCTAATTGTACTTACAAGCGGTGTGCTGTCATTGAAAACTGACACGTTGCATGAAGGCAGACTCAGTTTCACCTTGCATTAATGCCACTACGACGTGTGAAAGAACAAAGAACTAAATGGAACGCCATATTTGTCGACCTAAAAGCTGAAATCTGTAACTTAGTGCATATTCAAACTGTTGGGTTTGTAACGGTTGATGCAGGCGGTTCTTGTGAATACCACTATAGTGTTTACTGAAAAACATTTGATCCATATGGCCTCATCATCATCATCATTATCATCATCATCATCATCATCATCATCATCAGACAAATCATGTTTCAATAGCAGAGTAGAGCGATGATGCACAGTTTTTAGAGTCCCATTGCACTCCACCATACAGCGATAATAACAATAATAATAATTACAGATTTCAGCTTGAAAGCAACAGAAACTTGTTTTTCAGTTATTATTTTTGGCACATTTCACAGTTACAGAGCAGCGCACTATGAGGACTGGGACTATTCTACAATAACTTCACAGTCGTATGAGAGCGAGGCGGCTTCTCTTCTAGACTGGCTCTGCGGTAGAAGTCTCAGTCATTCCAGAAACAGTAACCTGGGCTACTTTTACTCGAGGCTTTCCACAGCCGGCTCCATCTTTCCCCGCCCCGCCCGCTGTGCCCCTCACACTCCTGCTGTTCCAGTCACTCTCGGCGCTGCCGTCCAGAGGCTGCGTCGCTCCCCAGCACAGGTGGCAGATGTTGAGGAAGGCCCTGCGCAGGTCCTTGCTCCTCATGGCGTAGATCACAGGGTTCACGGTGGAGTTGAGCAGGGTGAGCATGCTGCAAAAGGCAAACACGGTCTTGATGAAGTCGTTCACCTTCCCAAAGAGGTCATAAACCATGATGGCTAGAAGTGGGCCCCAACAGATGATGAGGGCCACCAGGATCAGAACCAGGGTTTTAGCCAGGCGGAGGTCCATCCGGGCCTGCTCGGGCCTCACCGTCTGCACTTTAGTCCCCTCTGCGGTGTAGACAATCACGCTTCTTTGGGAGCTGCGGCTCAGCATGCGGACGGCATGGTGGTGGGATTTCCAGAGGATGAACATGTAGGCGTAGATAATGAAAAGGACCAAGATGCTTGTCATCCCGATCCAGAACATCAAGTACTTCTGGTCGATTAGAGGGAAAATGTCAGAGCAGACAGAGTTGAGACGCTTGCAGTTCCACCCCAGCAGCGGCAGCAGAGAGAAGACGATGGAGATGGCCCACATCACGCTGAAGGCAATCACCGCTTTAGTCTTCGTGACGATGCGTTTGTACGCCATGGGCCTGTGGATGGAGATGTAGCGGTCGATCGCGGTGAGAAACAGACTGCCTACAGAGGCGGTGAAGGAGGCGATGACCCCGGCCAGCTTGAACAGGAAAATATTGGGGCTGTCCTTCCTGTGGAGGACGTGGAAATCCAGGAAGCTGTAGACAAAAATGATGCTGCCTATCAGATCAGCCACAGCCAGGCTGCCTATGAAGTGGTAGGAAGGCCGAGATCGGAGCGTCTGGGAGTGCAGGATCACGCACAGCACCATGAGGTTCTCCAGCACCGTGAATGTTCCCAGGGTGAGAGCCAAGATGGCGACTGCAAGCTGCTGACTAGGAGTCAGAATCATAAAACACTCCATGTTGTCCACAAAGTCCTCCCCGCACTGTGTCGCAGATGTGCTATTGCTCAACAGAAAGTCCGATACGTTGGTGGGGAAGATGGGAGCGAGGCCGCCGTAAATGACCTCCTTATTTACAGGGACGAGTCCGGGGAAAGAGTTACTGATGGAGGCAGAGTGAGGCTTCTCAAAGTGGACCCGGTTCTTGATTAGAGTCGAGTCAATGGAGGCGTCGTCGTAGCTGGCGTCGTTGGAGCCGAGATACTGGACACCTGTTGTTAACGTGCTCATCGCGGTGCCTGCTATCCGGTCCAGAGCCAGCTTCATGGCTGCTGTGTGGCTGTAGAGATGCTCAGTGGAGACGAGTGCGGCGCAACAGCATTAGATCCATGCAAAAGGACATCTATGAAGAAAAAATGAGATTTTTCTTCCATAAGGAATACCATACTTCATCCATTAAATTACTTAATACATCTTCTAACAATAACATGATAGATCTACTTGAATACATAACATCAATGGTTATTAAAGTAGAATGTATATTAGTTGCTGGGAGATATTGGGGGAATATTCCTATCAGCCAGCTGACTCCAGAACAGATGCATCCCAGACAATAGTGGGAATCTGAACAGTTGATGACAAACCTGTGCAGCCTCAGGGGAAATCATTGAATTCAGAACGCAGGACGGACAGGCTCTCTTATTAATTAAAGCAGGTCATTAAGAATAATCATTGGATTAATTAGACATCAAAGGAGAAACAAGATAAAGAGCGCGCGTATCTGTCCAACGATCCGTTTACATGTTGATGCCAGTCATGATGCGATCACTTATCAGCAGTGAAGTTTGCATGAATAAGACGTTATTAAAAGAGCAGAAACAACGTTTGCATGACCCGATGAGAATGAAATGCGGTTTTTTTAATGTGTCTAAAACCAGTTTTGGATCAAATCTTTGCGAATATATTGAGCAATAATACAAATAAAACAAATAACCACCGACAAAGAAAGTAAAATAGAAATAATGAAAAAATAAAAACGTACCTTTTTGTAAGAACAAGCATCTTTCCACGATCCATGACGATTTTTAAAAAAAATGAAACTGGGAGTAAACCAGTCTGTTATCTTCACTCTCTTCACAAACAGTTGCAGCAACTCCGCAAATAACTGGAAGGTGAAGAAGTACAAATGTTGTTGTTTTTCTGATTTGTCGGGGGAATTATCGTTTGCTGACAAAATGTCAAATACAGTGAAGCCGGGCAGGCAGCTGGTAGAGAGACAGAGAGAGAGAGAGAGAGAGAGTGTGTGAGTGTGTGTGTGAGTGTGTGTGTGTGTGAGTGTGTGTGTGTGTGTGTGTGCGCGTGTGTTTGTGGGAGCGGGCGGTGTTAAGGCTCCTTTTTGTGCGCCTGCTGGTCACGTGGTCGGAGGTGTTTGAGCGCCGTCGAAAGTGCGTCCCTGAGCATCATCCGCACGTATTTATACAGGAGCAGAACAGCTGCTGCAGGCAGCACACGAAGACCAGCCTTCATCTCGCGTTTCATAGTCCAGTGTCCCAAATAGAATATTAATAATAATAATAATAACCATAGTTACAATGTCGACTATTTCTCTTTTAATGCCGTTTTGCTTGTCTTTTGACCTGATTAAACCCCAATATGTTGAAATACCTCAGGGTTTAACATTATCCTAATGTTAAATACTCCTCTCAGTCTTTTGTTTTTTACACCAAACAGGACATATTTCATGGTCTCTATATGATGTATGGGCTATGATTGAATACATACTTATTGTGTCATCCACAGTCAGGTAAATGTACAGTATGTAGTCCCACACAGTCACATTATTCATGTTCTGGATCACTTAGATGTCAGTTTGATCTCATTTCTTCATTTGTAAGAACATCACACATGAATCAACGTTTCTGTAAACGTGCCAGCGTCAGCCAGCTGGTTCATTCTCCACTGCAGTCCTTTGGTGAGATGTTCTAAAAACCACTGAAGTGACAAACTAAGAAGCACACTTTAACTCCCCGTTTGATCTTTTAACAAACTAAATATTATAGATATCCAATAACTGAAATACAAATACACTTATTTGGGATTTGGGAGGAGCAGGGCTGTCAAAATCAGTCACAGATAGAGAGCATTCCAACATCAACAATGTTTTAATAAACACAACAAACATACATAATGCAATCTTCATTCTGCTCAAATCAGAAAATACATATCAAATATCAATATGAAGACACAATTCATGCATGTTTTTGAGCTGTAAAGAAAAACGACAATCTCAATAAATTCAGATTATTGATACAAACACGGCACATTTACTCACAAATTGTCCTTTTTAAGTTACTTGCTCTTTGTTGTCCATTTAATGGTTTCTCTGCCTTATTAACGTTAACTTATTAAGCAACTACAGTCACCTCACATCAATAATGAAAATACAAATGAGTTTATAAACTATACCAAAAGTGTATTACAAATAGCTCTAACGTGACAACATGAACTCTTTATTATCAGTATTAATACACCAGTGATATGAAACACATCATAGCATCAGTCAGAGAAGAGTTGCTGATACTGTAACTTGTCACACAGTATCTTTACATTGTCGTATTGATCATTCATTAAGTATGAATACCTCCTCCATATTAATAATGAATGTTACATAATCTGACAGTAAAGACACCGTGCAGCGTCATGTTCGTGCTGTTAAACGTCCTCGTTGAATTTCCTGCACCATTAATCCGTTTTCTTTTACTACACTCGGGGGTCACATGCACACCATGAAGGGTCCTTTTCCTGTCCTGCGCAGCTGGGCAATTATTTCCACTCTGCACTCCCGGCAGAGCGATCTCCCAAATTACATGTATCTTGTTGTGGAAAATACATGACATTTGGCGATGCAACATCATGGGAAAACAATGAAAGACTGCGCACATGATGCCAGTGCATCCAGTTTTGGCAGAACAGAAGAGGCTGAGGAGTCATCCAACTAATTACTGAACACTTGTTATGCTGCGTTTGAAGCACATTCGAGCAGCTATTGATTACTTGTGGCAGAGCAGTGCATCCAACATGAAGCTAGTTTACCCAGACAGAGTGAGACGTCTCCTTGATGAATTTCATTTAGATACGTGTGTAAATCCACTCTTTCTTTTCATCAGGATAAAGTTTTAATGTGCTTTTTGGCTTGAAAGCTGCATCTATTATCTCTCGAAGCAAGGGGGAGGGGGGGGCATTGCAATCCGCATCCATCATAATAATTATCATCAATATTTCAGTGTCATCCTCACCAAGACACCAGTGAGCGAGGGAGAGATTTCAAAGACGAAGCTGTCTGCGATGACAAAAGGCCCCAACGCGGCCGCTACAGCGATTTGTAGGAGTCCAGTTCTTCTGCATGTGGCCCTGCAGTGATGGGAGGCTGCTGCTGTTGTTTCACGTCCATCTGTCTTGGTGGTGAATATTGCAAGTGATTTACAGCGATTGATTTTTTTTAGCAGTATTCCTCACGAAAAGCACCATAATGCATCTCATTTAATATTGATCCTTCTCCACTTACAGTCAGTTGTTATTTGAGTGGCTGCCTTCATTAGAAAATCATTACTTTGACTCCACACAGGCTCCATTCCTCCAAAATAGACACATTCAAGCAATATACTTGCACGCGCAAACATGTGAATTAAAGTACATTTTTATTCGATTCTGTTTAGGCTACTGCACCAGACCGTTCTGTACTTGTTTGGTGAACTCAGGGCGCAAGAAGTCTTTTACTCACGCAGCATGACGAGCCTCTAGAGCAGGCTGTCTCTGATGCGTATCGAAGGGTTGGAGGATGGGAGAGAGGGAGGAGAGGGAGGAGAGGGAGGAGAGGGAGGGAGGGAGGGTGAGGAGAAAAAGATGCACAAATAGAGAAGGGGAGGAGGTTGTGGCTGAACATTGACAGTTGCCTAAACTGCCACTTCTATATTCTGTTCCTCCCCAGCTGGAGACACTTCATCCTGTAGCCACTCTGAATTCAGATCGTTTCAGCAACAAGAAAGAGACACAAATATAGTGTTTACTACATGTATTCAATGTGTTTCTCACGTGCATCATTTCCTTTATCCTTTACGTCATCAGCTGTCTGATCCTCATTAACCGCTTCATCAAACAATTTATATGAATCAACTTGGCTGCAAATCACAGGGATACGCTGATGTATTTTTCACAACACTTCTAATTGAAGAAGAAGCGACATCAGAGGAATGAATGTTGAGGAGAAGATCCCCATAATGTTCCTATCCTGCATCAGATTGTCAGTTGCAGTGAATAAATGCACAGCAGAGAGGATGACAACGTTTTTACTTCATGTCTTCTGTGGCTGAGTTTTTGACTGTCTGCATCAAAACACCAAAACCGGCACGATGAAAACATATAGATTGTCAACGTTCAATGCACTTTCTTCCGATAAACAACTCAAGATTGTTGATCAGCGGAAATGCACGACTTCCTGTCGCAGAAGTGTTTATTCTTAGAATAGACGGACCAGCGGCGTAATGGTCAGTGGGTGGAATCCCCTTCATGCACCATTTAATCACATAAAGACCTTTTTCAGCCTATCTCAGTAGAACACAGTGGTAATCACAAAGATTTAGCAGGTGGTTCAGTGAGTGCTCACTTGCGCAAACACTATGCAAATGAGCGCTACAGGCACAGACGACTTACTCCGGCAGCAGAGCTACAACTCGCAGCCCGGCCGGACTGTTTTTCTCACTGTTGTTTCTCCTGGTTTTCAGGAGGAAGAGTGATTTTGCTGCTTCCATCAGCAGCCCCATGGCTTCAAACAAAGCCCAAATAGTGAGAGCACGTGTTGGACTCGCCCTGCAGTGTCATTGGCTGATTCAGAGCCAGAGAATAATTTGTTTGCTCGACGTCCAGCTGCAGAGCTGCAGAGACTGACGAGAACCCCGAATGGACCTGACTGCCATGAGACCAACAGTCACCTGTAATCACATGGCCCGTTTCTGTCATGAGGGAGACGAGTTGTGAAATGAAATGTGTTTTCAGCCGTTCACCCACTCATTCCTTTTATACACATCTGAAATTGATGCTCACAGTCAGTATTTGAAATACGTTAACGTCAGTCATTTAATATTCAAACCTGCAATATCTGGTCTTTTGGCCACTTGAGGGCTTTGGAAACAAGCCGTGAACACAGCTTAGACATTTTACTACGTTTGTTGTTTGACAGTTGCCTATTTTTACGTCCAGCAGATGATCAGCGACATAAGCTTTCATTTGGAGTTGTGTCTCTGGCCACTAGATGAATTGAAGTGCAGTATTTAGTCTCCTCTTAGCTCTGCTTTGGTCTCCTCCACCTCCTGAGGGATGTGGCTCATTAGCCGCTAAATGCTCCACTATGTTCACCGACGTTTGTCTGACTTTGTCTGCCACCCGTTGCTTGAGGAGTTAAAGTTTCCAAAAACCAAAACTACGAGCTGAAGGATGCGAAGACACCGAGGGGAATAAAAATCATGACACGTGATCCAATGCTGATATCAACTATTGATTAGCTCCTTTAAATCCTTACTTCAGATAACGCACTGCTGGTTTACAGGCTGCATGATATTCAGAGAGCAGCACAGTGGTCGGGCTAACGCTCACATTCTGCATCATGTTCTGCTCACTCCGTCATGGTTATTCACCCATTACTGGCAAATGCATCCAGCAAATGATTTGAGAGTGTGCTCACATCCCAGAGGAAGTTCTTTCATCGCAGCTTTTAGCTTCATCACAAGATGAAGAGACTCCAACACGAAACACGGCGACATCAAAGGACAAAGAGTTTCAAATGGGTCTGAGATGTGTTTTACCGTGTTCCTCGTTTAGCGCCGAGTAATGGCATCTAAAACTGAATTCACAGAGGAATTTAAATGCAGCATAAAGGTTTATCATAAAAAGAGGCTTCTGTTCTGGGTGTGAGTGTGCATTTGCTTGCATTTTGCAGGAAAAGCGAGATATTTCTAGTCTAGTCTATTTGTGGTGGGCAGTACAGAGCAGTTTGACTTATAGTTGACTGTTCTTGATGGATGTTAGCGAGTGTTTTGCATTCATGTGAACATGAGGCATTGCTGTTGTATTGACCGTTGGTAGGGTGTGGGTTGTGTGTGAACTCATCAGCATTGAGAGAACAAAACCTAAATTGACTAATAAAAGGAGAAAAAAAAGGCTCCATCTGATGCTGATGAAAGTTGTTCTTCTCTCTCCCTCCAACTTTCTACCACTGCCTGCCCACTTTCATACTTAAAAGCGCGTGTCTGGCAAACAGATAAATTTAGATTTATCGTGCACTCAATTATGAAAACCCTTTGATCCAATAACGTTTTATTAGAGCACAATCTTCCGGGCAACGCAGCATATCCACGGGAACAGAGCCTCAGAGGGTCATGATGGCAGTATCACACACTGTATGCCAAGACCTTCCTCATAAAAGGCTTGGGTCAAAGGTGAACGTTAGTGACGGATGACATTTTAACTCCCACTGACATTTAATTGCTGCGACAAGATACCTTACATTGTTGTTGCACAAGTGAAACATCCAAATCAGGTCAGGAAAGTATCACAGAAAGTCTTAGAGTGCAAAGAGCAGAGTGTAAAGTATGCGGGCCTGGTGGTCTTTAAAGCAGAGCTAGTGCATGTAAAAGCATGAAGTGAGTATATGATAAGTGTAAATTATAATTTTGGGGTATTTATTTTACGGGTCCTTTAGAGCAATGAAATGTAATGCTACTAATAATAGGGATATCTTATTCAACATCATTTATTTATTACTGAAATCTTTACTCTTACTTTAAATCTAAAAGTTGAATTTCATGCTAAAAGACTCTTGGTTGTTCTAGTTTAGCATTTCAGTGGAATAAACTCATTTTCCATGTTTCTGTCACGGTCCTGGGATTTGTTTTATAGTTTGTTTCCTATTTTATTCTGAAAGTCATTCTCCTCTTGGCTCTCGTCTGTTCGTCTCCCCCCCGTGTGATTGTCTGCCTCACCCTCACTGTCGTCTCCTCTCCCTCTCGTTTCCTCACTCCTTTCCTCGTGTATTTAGTCTCTGCAGGCTGTCCTGGACTCTTGGTTTGTACGTTTTTCTGCTTTATTAAATTATTGAATGAAAGTGTTTTCCTTGAATCGGCCCATTGGGACGTACCTGCCGGTGCTGCTCCTTGCATCCCAACATGTACGCACAGTTACATGTTACATCAATGTACTCCTTTACCTGGAAAGTATTTAAAAAATATCAGGAATATCTTGAATATCTTTATGCAATTTTGTAGCTGCCCACAAAATCATCAATGTTAACAAATCGAGGGCGTTGTGGGAGGCTCTGCTGACTCATGTTTGAACTAAAGCCAGGTTGTGATTGATTTGTTGTGTCTCAGTTTATTGTAGTCGTGGAGACAGAGGATCCATGCAGGTCTATAACGATTGTTTGTGTGTTATTGACATGTCCCCATGTCCTGGTGTATCGCAGGGTCAACAGTTGAACATGAGCAGATTATCACCAAAACACGCTCTCTGTGTGACCGTGTCTGTAAAGACGTCAGATTTTTTACAAAGTAAAAGCCCATGAAGACAGATTTGATCATAATCCCCGTCAGGTAGAGCTCACGTCTCCCCCTCCTACAGCGATCACAGCCATCTGGGCTGGAGGATAGATTGATGGCTGCAGAGCGCAAACAGCCCGGCTGGCGGCCAGCCATCCGCCGTCACGCCGAACTTGGCGAGCGGAGACGATTCCTTCACTTCATACCTTTACAACCCTCCACTTCTTATCGCTTCACAGCTTGTGGCCCGATGGACTTCAGACGTACACGTATGTGGCTGAACCCTGAATCATCTGCTGCTATTATGCACTGAGACAGCCCTGCATTACAGAACAAGCATCAGCCATGAATATTAAGCAAAGAAACTTTTTTTATTTCAGCAATTTACCTTTTCACTCTCCTCCACTGGTTCTGAAATGTAATTTGTCTGCAGTGACTTTTGCCAAATGGAATGAATATTCTTCAGGCTGCTGGAAAATTTGGATTTTTCTTTCCTTTCACTGATTAGTTTTCTTTCTTGCATTTGCTATTTGTGTGTATTCTCATCCATCCCTCAAGTAATAACAGTGACGCCCCGCAGAAGACAACTCTTCTGCGTCTAGACGACGACAATCATCGATACTCTTTCTGATTTACAAGCCGAGAGGATTATATAAAGTGTACCGCGTCTTTGTAGGCATTTCAGGTGCATCACCATGGAGACACTGCTGCGCCATGACTGCACAAGGTCGCCTGGCTTACACCAGTGTGTGTGTGTGTGTGTGTGTGTGTGTGTGTGTGTGTGTGTGTGTGTTTAACTCTGCAGGGACTTTGAGACGACACAAAAGAAGTAATCCAAAGTTGGTGTGATGATAGCGTATGTGTGAAGAGCAGCGTGTCACGTTGGGTTCTGTTTGTTGCTCGGGTCTATCATCACGTCAGGCTTGTTGTGGTCCTTCAGGCTACGCTGCTTCTACTTTTCGGGGTGCATGAGAGTGACAGATCAAATTATTATGTTTCTGCCATTGTGTCGGCCCGTGTGGTCACGGTGACTCACTGCTTTAAAAAACGTGCTCGCAAGAAAATGGATCCCAATATTGTCAGCGTGAGCGTCTGAGGGAAACGGTTCTAAATCTGCAGCAGTGGTTAGTATTCACAGGACCAACCCAGGGAAGAAGAAAACAAAGCGTTCGTCATTCTCTCGATACATACTGTTTCTGAACTCTCCATGCTTTCTGAAACATGATTAGTGTAACGTGAACATAACGCCACAGAGAACTATCACACCACTCTGCGGCTCACCTCAGAACCTTTTTAGAATATCTTTCAGCTCATTGTTTTGATTCACTCTCACCGCTCTAGTGTCTAAAAACCTGCTCAGCACCAAACAGCAGACAGACACAGTTAGAGACCAGCTGGTTAACACAGCAGAACATTTAGCAGCTAGAGAAGAGCCAGACACGTTTCCTCCTGAAGACCAGATCAGAGCTGAAATGGAGGACGAATGTTGTGTTGAGGTCTTACATTCACCGGGTGAACAGAACTTCAGGTTTGGCTCCCCGGGCAGACAAAAAGACACATCTGGTTCAAAGAGACGGTGACGTTTAGCCAACAGGAGAACATTTGTTGGGGACTATTTTCAGCAACTCATTTGGTGCTCTAGTGAGTAGCATCACGTGGAATAAAATGCAGGTAACAGTACCCACGTTCATTCATTAAATAAAGAGCCACACAGTGGAACTTTGTGGTTCATTGTTGTGTTTCTAAGTGGCTGTGTACTCGTGATCGATTCAGTGCTTCTTCTATTCATGGCGTTTGTTGACAATAAGACAATTGTAACACACTTATCTTTTCATTTGTATTATAAGTCACAACACAAAACGTGTTTCTCAAATATAAATACACTCTTGCACCTCCTTTCAGAGTATGAGAAGCATTGACAGACGTGTTGCATCAGTTCGGGCTGAGGTTCACGCAGGTTCAACCCTCATCAGTCTTTCTCACATCCATGTTTTGTGGATGAGGTGAAAGATCACGACCACCAGAGTCGGGAGTTCATTGTTAAGTTGTGATTGATTGATGACGTGTCACGCAGCGACACCTGTTCCTACAAAGAAATCAGCATTTTATCAATTTCATTTTCTAATCATTCCCAAATTCGGATTCGCTGAATGTGAAGCTTTCTGTGCATTTCACAGTTTGCTTTGCCGTGTGTGTGTGTGTGTGTGTGTGTGTGTGTGTGTGTGTGTGTGTGTGTGTGTGTGTGTGCGCGTGTGTGTGTGTGTGTGTGTGTGTGAGAGAGAGAGAGTGTTAGTGGTCTGTGGCGTCAGAGGAGGTGTCTAGATTATTTCTTTGATGTATGAGCTCTGGGAGCTTGGGACAGACAGCCTGATATTACATTATTAAAGCCGAAAGGTTTTGGCTATAATCATTTGAAGAAGTAAATGTATTAGTAGCGATTTGTTTTTGATCTTGTCTTTGAGGTGTCATCACTGTCCGAACAGCCATCTGGTTCTGTTCAAGAACGCTAACATTAACACCGTTGACGTATTAAAGGACTTTATTAAAGGATAAAGTATGTCTTTCATTTCCATAAAATATCAGAGGCATCTACAAAAGAGCTTCAAAAGCTTCCTGTCCTCTTCCTGTCCTCTTCTTCCTGTCCTCTTCCTGTGCTCTTCTTCCTGTCCTCTTCTTCCTGTCCTCTTCTTCCTGTCCTCTTCCTGTGCTCTTCTTCCCGTCCTCTTCCTGTGCTCTTCTTCCTGTCCTTTTCTTCCTGTCCTCTTCTTCCTGTCCTCTTCCTGTCCTCTTCTTCCTGTCCTCTTCCTGTGCTCTTCTTCCCGTCCTCTTCCTGTGCTCTTCTTCCTGTCCTCTTCCCGTCCTCTTCTTCCTGTCCTCTTCCTGTCCTCTTCCCGTCCTCTTCTTCCTGTCCTCTTCCTGTCCTCTTCCTGTCCTCTTCCCGTCCTCTTCCTGTCCTCCTCTGTTTTTATTAGTGCCTGTGTGACTTTGCATGCTATACCTCTGCTAGCATCAACAATGCTTCTATTTGGATCAGAATTACATTTTACTTCTCCCAAAGAGTTTATTTTTGTGTTGGTAAAATGCAAACGAACAGATATGCCAACAGTATTACATCCAGAAAATTGGACCCCTATCTCTCTCCTGACGAATAGTCGCAGTGGTATTGAAGAGATACAGCGGAGGCAGTGGTGTAATGAAAGGTAGTGTCTGTTCTGTTGCTCTCTTTTTTGTTTAGTAAGTGGTTTTACCTTGAAGCTGAAAGCAAACAGGAAATGTGGGACAGCCACCTAAAAATGCAAAATGCACTTATCTAAAAAAAAAAAAAAAACACAACCCCACACAAGAATGTTCATTCCACACCAGAACACAAAGAACACGGTGATGCTGTTCTACGAGCCAAGACAGACTCACATTGAGAGGGTTATCATTCAAATCAAAAGGATTCATCTGAATGTGCTCCGTCAGCCGCCGTCTGATGTTTAGTCGTATAGATTCAAGCTAGATTTAAGAAGCATGGCGATAGAACGCAGCGTCAGTGTTGTAAGTGTTTCATCTGCTGATCGCTCGCGCATGCTTCAAGTGCATGTTAGAGCATGTTAGTGCATGTTAGTGCATGTTAGAGCATGTTAGAGCGTGTTTGAGCGTGTTTGAGCGTGTCCCTCCGGTAAACACTGTTAGCTCTGTCAGCACATTTTGCACCGTTAGCGGCGTTAGCGCCGTTCGCCATCGATATGTTGAGAACCGTTGAGAGTCAATCGAAATGCACCCGATCTCTTGCACTTTAAAACCAAACTTTTTGCAAGAGGAATTATGACTTCACTGTGGTGACAATACCTCAACAACAAAGCAGATATAAAGACAATCGTAAATAATAGAGAGAGCATGAAAAAGAAGATAAATGAGCCAAGCTGAGGGTTTCATCTGGACACATTCTGTGTTGTTGTTGTCGTTGTTTATAAAGCAAGCTGTTCTTACTATATTTCTTTGGAGCGATAATCAGTGATTTTAAAGCAGGAAACTCTTTTTCGCAATAGGCTCCGTATCTGAATCTGCTGCTTCCCATTTTAATCAGGCTGTACGCGGCGTCCCGGGGTGAGCAATCCCTTCTTCACATCCTGCGTGATGATGATGGTCTGATTGTTTAGACGGTAATCAAACGGCTGCTGAAAGAGACTTTGTGTAATTTACAGCTGCAGAAACTTACATTTTAATTATTGTTGTCTTCATCTGTATTACACTTCAGGTAATCTATCGCAATTTAAACAGCATTATCAACCATTTAAAGCCCTCATGACAGCACCTATAATTACACAGGGGTCAACATCCGTACATTCACTTCATACAAACTGAAGTCGTGCTTGTGAGGTGAAAAATCAATAGCGGGGGTGTGGAGTGCATATTAAAATCACGGTCTGTTTGAAGAATGTAATTGATTCATGCTGTTTGAAAATAACAATCAGAGTAATTCCTCCGTTGATGCACCATATCACTCACACACATCAGGGTTATTCTCCATCAAACGTTACAAAACAAATAAAACAGTCTTGTGAGGATCAGCCTCTCGTGACGCTAATCTTTGACAAAATCAAATTAGACAAAAGCAATTTCACGAGCGCATATTATCTCACTGTAGCTATGGGTGTGTAATTCACACGTGCACAGATTTCACTTCTCAGCTTCAGAAGTAGGACCTCTGGACCCGCAGGCAGCGAGAGAGATATTATAAATTAAGTAAAATCTTTGTACAGGGAATTAATCGAATTTTTAAACCGTTACAGTCGAATGCAAATCACACCACTGAGAGCTTGATCGATGAGATTGAGGTTAAAACAGCAACTGAAGTGTGTCGTCTTACAGTCAGCTCAGTCTCAAATATTAATCTCGTGCTCGCCGGTATGATGATATTATCAAGATCAGCCTTTACTGAATGAGCCCATTTAAAAGGAACATTTTGAAAATATAAGGTTTGATATTATGCACTATGCAGACATGAGGGTGGCGTCAATCTTTCATCTACCTCTCTGCAACTCAGAAGAGGGCATGCATGCATCAAGGCCGGGTCCATTTAACCCTGCGACAGAAACACAACATTCCACTGTGTCGGTTGTAGAACAATACATCCAGTTGTGTCAGCCGGGGTTAGATTTGTTCAGTGCTAAAGTATCATTCACGCACAAACAGGTCACACGAGTCTGAAAGGAATACTAAACGTGTTCATTATTCAGGAGCGGCTATGAATCCGAGAGAGCCGTGGCAATCACATTAGCCGATAAACACAGAGGACAAGGAAGACGCCTACAAGTTCCCGTGGGAGAGCTTCCAATTAACACTCGAGCTTTCTCTCTGACGGCGACGGCTGGCTCAAGAATGTGAAGAGATGGAAGGACATGCGGAGAGAGAGAGAGAGAGAGAGAGAGAGACAGAGAGAGAGAGAGAGAGAGAGAGAGAGAGAGAGAGAGAGAGAGAGAGAGAGAGAAAGAAAGAGAGAGAGAAAACATCCATTTGTAAAGGCCAAAGATATGTACTCTGAGAGATTTATGGTCTTTAGAAAACTAGTGCGCACCGTGAATCTTTTCTTTGAAATGAAAAATAATTATTTACATGACTTTATTAACCTTTTCTCCATTTCTACAGCTAAGTGTTTTTTCACTAGTCTTGCTTGCAGCCTGGCTCTAGGGTTCAAGACCGACATATCTCAACGACTATTAGTTTGATTGTCTGCAGTTTAGTACAGACCTTTATGGTCCCCAGAGGATGAACCCTAATTACTTTGGAGGAGCACAACCCCTCAGGATGAATTCTTATAAGTTTCATGACTCCTTAACTTTTAGTTTACCGACATCATCAGGTCAACGTTTTAATTTGGCCGACACAAAAACTGTGTTTAGCGCTTATTAGCGAATGTTAATCTGCTAGATTTCATGCAACGTCACAAATAAATGTATTTTTGTATGTCAGACAGTGTGCAGGAGTCCTCCTCTTGTCCCTCTCACACCTGTCTCTTGAGATGTTCAAAGTGTTCTTCATATTACCTGCACACAGAACCGTGAGCATGCTCTAGCTTGCAGACCCCGCCATGAGCTCGGACCACCGCTGCTAACACGGCCGCACACTCTTCAGCCTCGGTTACACTTTCTGCAGTGACGCTTGCGGAAACATAAGCTGTTGTTAATTGTGAAAACCCGGATTCCTCCAGAGAACGCTCCTAAAACCTGAACAATATCAGCAAATCCCACACGCCTTAATCGGAAAACGCTCCTTTCGCAATAAGACCTAATTTGAAATACCCAAAAGGAATATGATGTTTACATGAGGCATATCAAATTCTGAATAGTGTCATATTTTAAATAGTAGTTGAATATGTGCATTAAAACATATACTCTCGACCCTCACAGATGCCACAAGTTTAAATCAAGCAAGTCAAGAATGAGAGACAATCACTGTAATATTCTTTCTGACCAATATTAGAATGTATTAAGTCATGGTTGTGCACTGACTTAATATAGTTCTTAGACAGTTGTAATACATTGTGTTGTATTTGTTGGTCTTAATGATTCTCGTGGTCTGGCTCCTCTTCCTCTGCTGGATCTCCTCAACAGCAGCTCCTCTTGAGTTCTGCTTCACAGAGACTGGAACCTGACGGTGGGCCGGTGTGTTCTGACGCAGCAGTTTCAGACCGTTTCACTATTAGAGACGAACACTGAACCCTAATTGATCCCACAGTCCCCCCCCCCCTCCTGTTGTCTGGCATCCAACCAGTCGATGTTTTATTTAAACGGTTTGCGCTTGTGGAAACTATCAGAGTGAAGGAGGTGTTTCTTCCCTCCTCTGGAGCAGAAGACTGAAGTTAATCCTTCCCCCTCAGGAACTCACAGAGTGAATTTTGAAGACGTTCAGCTTATAGTGCACCAAGGAGAGCATGAAACCTTTCAAACGCAATGCATGTGGGGCGCATGAAAATCAGGCTGAGATGTGGTCTGTTCTGCACAATCAATATGTCAACTGTCTCTGAGCTTAGCAATTATTTTCAACAAGTCTCCTCCTGTTCAGCTTCCTGTTGCTGATGTAAAAAGAGGGGCAACTTACAAGAAAGCCTGAACATAGATGTATCTGCTCGGTGTACAGTAAGTGTCATTTTCTTACCACTTATTTATTTGCTGTGGTCATAAAAGACCCTCCAGCACAACAGTGTAGTCAGAGTTGTAGTCGGCGCTTCGGCTCCACTTCGCCCACACCCTGCCGTCTGACTGCAGCCCCTCTGTGGAGGGACTCCTCGCACTCCCGCTGTTCTACACACTGCCCACAAAGGTTGATGTCACGGGGGCAGACAGCAGCCTTTTCGGGCGTTGTCCCACAAAGAAAGGGCACCGCTAGCTGCGCAGACAGACGAGAAAACATACGATTCAGACTGAAGACGGGCGAAATGTGTTCTGTTCTAAAACAGCAATCTAGGTTTTTGTATTTTAATGAGACCTTTTCTCTTTGCACTGTGTGTCGCCATGACAGCTCTTCATCCAAATCTGCCATTGTGTTTTGTGCTCCTTTCTTTTGTCTGGCTTCTCCTGCCTATGCAGACTGTTAACTTCATCCTCCATCCATTACAAACAAATCACTTCCTGTTGCAACCCGAGATGAGAGAACGTGTCACTATCAGTGTGCCAGAGGATTTCTTCTTACAAGGGTGTTAGGAACACCACATGTATACGCCTCTATTCACTGGAAATGACTTGAAGCAGTTATAAACTGTTTAATTTACAATCAACAAAGACAATAATGCGGATTACGGCTCTCAATAAGCCACTGTTTTAGAGAATGCACATGCCCTGACAGTAGTTCTATGTTGAGAGCACGCTGAGCCTACATTCAATCACAAACCATCACAAAAACAAGAACAAATGTTGTGCGGCACCATCCCACCCCCACTCCGCCGCCTGAAGACGCGGGACGACTTGATAAACCGAGGTGTTAATGTATTCCAGCTCGCAGAACGCAGAGGCACACTGTGTGCACTGATGTGACATTAATGACAGAAACGGGACTGTCGAGTAGCACATGAACCCACACACATGCACGCTCCTATTTTCCCGAGGCCCTCGGGTGATATATCCTCCAACTAGCGAGCAGCTCGCTGTGCGACATCGAAACGCTGCATGCTGGATTTCCGGGGGACTCCTCTGAGGGTGCATTTTGTTAGGTAGTGATGCTGACAGGACAGAGCAAGCACGACTGACACGTTGTCAGTTCCCTTCAGTCAGCTGGAACCTCATGTTTAAAATCAGGCTCATCAATGACTTGTCAGGGTTCATAGTTGTCTGGTGGAAAGAAAATGAACGGATACATTTGAGGCCGATTTATGCGGGGAAAAGAACGGAGATGACAAGGTTTCATGAAAAAATGTAGATGCTCACGGTGTATCAAAATGTCTAGTTTTTAAAATACAGCAGCTCATTGTGTTCACTATAGTTAGCTGTACCTTGCAGTTAATGGCTACAACAGTTGTTCCCAAACTGGCTTCAAAATGATTTCTTTGTTGTTGCCTCGAAATGCAATTTGAATGTAACCAGTGATGAGTTGCAAGGAGAAAACGCTTTGTTTTAAAATGCACCACCAGGTTAAAAGGCTCACAGGTTTTGTTCCATCTTCATCTGGAGTCACACATGACCGCATGATGTGCAACTGTGGGCAAACTGGTACATTTCAGACAGAAGGGACTCAGATGAGCTCATTCAAATCCATAGCGCTCCTGGAAAACACTTCTCAAAGAGCCACACAGCACGTTCCTGGTGCAACAATATTGAATTGGGGGTTGTTATGCCATGATGTCCAATATCAGACTATCAATAGGTTGAAACGGTTTCTGTACAGATGGTCACCACAGCTCTCTTTCTCAAAATAATAATAATAATTTAAAAATATATATATTCATGCATTTTTATTTTATTCATTGTATTCTGTTGGGCTTCCATACATGGAGCAGAGGCACACACACACACACACACACACACACACACACACACACACACACACACACACACACACACACACACACACACACACATTAATATGTGGCCACAGACATGCAAACACACCCGAGCAAAGCCCGTCGTGTGTTTCATCTCCCAGTTCAGAGCCTGAGTTCTGTCATCGGGAGCACATCCACCAGGACCAGCCTTCCTGCTGTTGTGACGCATATATATCACAACTCATGCATCGCTCCGGCAGGGTGTGATGCCAAGTGTGCTCAACCTAAAATATCTATGCTGGCTGAAAAATTGAACGCGTGTTAATGCGTGCATCATGAGCTTAGGGTGACATGCGAGGTTTTATTTATTGCATCACTCAGGGGATGCGATCGCTTTTACTTGTGTCTGCAGGGCAGTTGGTTTTCTCCCTGCAACTGTTTTATCATATGTGATGCACTATTTGAGGCAATTATCTCGCAATAAATAAAAACAGAAAGATTTACACAACACTGCTCCAAAACATGCGTAATCATGTGAAATCAAACACATGCTCACAGGGCAAATCCCCCAAATAAGACAATGGAGTGACACATGGATGCCTCCCTTCGATGTCACTTAATTGATACACAATGGAGAGTGTCGGCATCACCGGCGGGCCGTAGAGTAAGCTGACAGACAGGCCATGTCAGATGTCAGCTTGCTCAGCGCTGTTCAACATGTCTCCTCCTGTGACTGACAACCGCCCCCAATTAACCTCCAACTCAAACACAGACAGAAAAACACATATAAGTACACCTGCTCTCTCTCTCACACACACACACACACACACACACACACACACACACACACACACACACACACTCACTCACTGTATGTGTGTGTGTGTGTGACAGCTGCGGAGCTTTGTCTTTATTCATTCAGCGCTAATTGACCTTATTCTACAGGGCTCTCAGTTAGTCCCTCCTGGGCAGGGCAGCATTGTGTGAGTGCTGCATGTGTACAGCTATCTGAGCATAGCTGAAGGCAATCATTTAATTAATAAATAGAATAGTAATAGAATATTGTCACGGTTTTTCTATTCATTCAAATCTCCAAGGTTAACATGTGAAACACGGCAGAATACAGATTTATTTTCCACTGCTAATTAAATGCAGAACGTGCAGCAGGAGCCTTCTATGTCACTCTGGGTCCCTCTAGTGTGGATTTTAGTCCCGGCCTACGTTCACTGTCATTGGATACAGCTCAGCACAGCGGCCTGATGGAAGGCTCCTGATTAACCTCAGTGGAGGACCATCAATGGGATCGATACAGTTACCATTTCAACTAAAGCTGGACTCTATGAAGGGATTTATTACAGGCAATGATGTAACAAGTATATATTTACTCAAGTACTGTTCTTAAGTACAGTTTTGAGGTTGTACTTGTTAGGATACTCTGTGCTGCTTCTAAAATGTACTGCTTTTAATTTGGAGGCAAATATTGTACTTTTTATTCCACTACATGTATGTGACAGATGTAGTTATATATTTATATATTGTTAACACGATACTTAAATAAACTAATGCATTATGACAGACTGTTAGAGATTACACTTCTCAGCAGTATTGTATAGTTTTGTGCTCATTATCTTGCTCTTAATGGTGTCTTAATAAATACTGGGTCAGTCGTAGTACCCAGTTCTGGGTCAATCTATCACCGACCATAGGTACCGACCCCGATTAACACAGCTTTCAAATGCACGTGTATGTAAACCCACTTCCGGTTCCACCCACTGCTCCGGTGGTCTGGACGGTGCACAGTGTCCACAGGACGACAGATAATAAGAATAAGAATAAAACAATCTTTGATCCAAAGCAGAACCACGTGACGTGTCCTGCACGGTAGTTTATTCCAGGAGCTCCGCGCACTGCCCGGTGAGACATCACGCGCAACATGGAGACCCCGCAGCAGCTGAAAGACGCCGCGCAGCGGTGCATAGACGGGCGTGCAGACGAGCTGCACAGCCTGAGTCGGGACATTTGGAGCCGTCCTGAACTCGCCGGTAACGAGACGCACGCGCACGACCGGCTGGTCCGGTTCTTCTCTCAGGACGACACGTGGACGGTCGAAGCTCACTACAGATTACCGACCGCATTCCGGGCCAGCTGGGGCCCGGTCGGCGGCGGCGGAGGTAGCGGAGAGGGAGAGCCGGTGCTGAACGTGGGGTTCCTGTGCGAGTACGACGCGCTCCCGGGCATCGGGCACGCGTGCGGTCACAACCTGATAGCGGAGGTGGGAGCCGCCGCCGCGGTGGGGCTGAAAGCCGCTTTAGAGATCCGGACTGAACTCCGTCAGCCGGTGAAGGTAACGAGCCAGCAGTGAAACACCGACAGCTCACTGTGTGTGTTTGTAATGATTTAACATTTCCATAACTTCTTCTGTCAACACCTGAAGATTAACTTTGTTCCTCCAAGCAATGAAAGACGGCCAGAACCCCCCCCTCAGCAAATCACATGTTATTGCCCATATAATAGTAGAACATGTATTCTACATACATGTATTTATTTCATAGATGACCTACATCGTCTACAAGAGGTTTTCTAATGGGAAGATATGCATGTTTTTAATTTATTCATTCATCTTTTATATTTTTCAACATCTCAATGACTTCCAGTAATTACTCTTTAAAACAAAGTTATCTGTTGTGATTATATACGTGAGTGTATTACTTTTAGTTTGTACAAAAGTGTGTACATTGTTCTGACGTATGTGTAAAACACAACTCTATGTGTAATATGTCCAAATCATAAACATATTACTAAACCCATCAACTTGAGGAAGACACTCAAGATGCAGTTGAAAGCTCCAGAATCTTTCCAGAGTCATATTCCTTGCTGGTGCGCGCATACATTAAGATTCTGATTCAAGTGTTTCTGTCTTTTTTTTGGAGCTTTCCAGATGCATCTTGCAGTCTTCCTCAGTTGACGGGTGTTTGCTGAGTCAGCTGTTTGGGAGACGGCTCAGGTACGGTGACGACATGCGGTCCCGTCTCTGCTTAAAGATGGCCGTCTTTAGTCGTCTTTGAAGCAGACTCCATCCACTGAGAGGAACGGGACAGACTGAACGTCCGCCTTATTGTCCAGTGAGGCTGACTGACACACATGAGCTCACACGATGACGTCAAATGACTAAATGAATCACTTTTTATTGCAGATAACGGTTTTGGGAACTCCCGCAGAGGAAGACATCGGAGGAAAGATTGACTTGATGGAGGCGGGAGCCTTCGCTGACGTCGACCTCGTCTTCATGGCTCACCCGGCTCAGCAAGATGCGTCGTTCCTGCCCGGTGTCGCACTCGATGAGTAAGTTCCTGTTTGCAGCGTTTCCGTGTTCTGTGTCCCCTCAGCTCTACGTAGTTCAGATCACCCTTACGCCGTCGATTGTTCCGCAGGGTGTCGGTGAAGTACCACGGGAAGGCATCTCACGCCTCTGCGTACCCTTGGGAGGGAATAAACGCGCTGGATGCTGCTGTGCTGGCCTACAACAATCTCTCTGCACTCAGGCAGCAACTCAAGCCGGAGTGGAGGCTTCACGGTGAGGGGAACTGTGATCAGCTGAGCTTCAACGTTCATTCAAAAACAATCTCGCCTCAAAGTCCATTTACTGCTTAAACCGACACGGACGAGAAGTCCTTAATGTCCTCAGGAAAACATCTGCAGTCTGTGTGTTGTCTTCATGCTGCAGGGACGTGATGCACTAACAGTTGAACACTAATTCAACGAGGATAGCAACTAAAGGATGTCTATCGTTTCCCTTTGCTCCACTACAGGCATCATCAAACATGGAGGGGAGAAGCCCAACATCATCCCCGTCTACACGGAGTTAGATTTTTATCTGCGCACGCCGCAGGTTCAGGATCTTTGTGACCTGAAGGCCAGAGCGGAGGCCTGCTTCAGGGCAGCTGCTGTCGCCACCGGCTGCCGAGTAAGCTCTCCTAAAAGTGTTGCCTTCCCTCTAGCGCCGCTGTGAGAACGAACGTTGTACGTCGCTGTAGCTGAGCGACGCGACGCTGGAGTTGACTCCGTTATATAACATAGAACTGTTTATTATGCTCCGAGTGTTCTACTGTAACATAATGCTCCTCTCCAGGCTGCTTCTCTCCTACGTCTGCACTTGCTTCAGGCGGGTTAAACTCACTCTCCAGAGCGTGCACGGCGCTCTGTATGCTGTTGATGTGTTATGGTAATCTTTGTGGTTTTATGGATGACTGCCTGCTTGCGTTTCCTTCAGGTGGAGATAATCTACCCGAGCCATGGCTATCATAACATTCTGCCGAATGCCACACTGGCAAACCTGTATGAAAATAATGGAAAAGCTTTGGGGATTCAGTTTCCAGAGCAGCCAGCCAACTTCTCTGGTACGTGAAAATAAAGACGTTACGGAAACGGACATTATTTACACGTCAGAAGATCTTTCTTTACCTGCTTTGTGCAGAAGAAATGTGAAGAGAACAGCGATCTTGTGTGTTCTTTCCACTTAATTAACAAAGCATCGTCATCACAGTGTATTTCTAATTATTTTGGCAGGTTCTACAGACTTTGGCAACGTATCATTCATAGTCCCCGGCATCCATCCTTTCTTCTACATCGGCAGCGACGCCTTTAACCACACAGAGGAGTACACCGAAGCTGCAGGTACACGGCAGCGCATGTCCGCTGGGAACAGATGTTGTTTTCTTGTGATGAGATCGGATTGTACTACGATCAGACGATTTCAGACTCTTTCCAGGTCACTTGGTTTGTTTCTATTTGCTTAGACGCTTTATTTTCCCCCTCTGCTCTCTCCCCCCCCCCCCCCCCCCGTGCCAGGAGCTGAAAAGGCCCAGTTGTTCACCCTGAGGACAGCCAAAGCTCTGGCTATGACAGCTGTGGATGTGGTGTGCTGCCCTGTTCTGCTGAAGCAAGTGAGGGAGGACTTCAGCCGGGCCAAACTGAACCAGAAGAAGCAACTGAAAGGCAGCGATACACCTTTGACGGCTCCATAACTACGATTCATTTAATAATAATTCAAGGACATGTATTTAGGGTTGTGAGGTGACAGGAACTGGAAAAATAGTTACGTTCTCACATTGAAATGAGAACATAGTACATGATTAACGCTTACATCTTAAATAGATTACAGCTTGTGTGAAACTAAGAAGTGAAAGCACGTTAGCTTCTAGTTATCATTGTTTAGCCGTGACTCTGGGGATGTGAAGTCCACACTGAAGTGTTTCAACAGCCACCATCAGGTTGACATCTTGTCCAATACTATGGTTTGTGACCTCCGGCTTCCCTTGAGAGGTCACAGGTGTGGTGGCACATCAGGTTCTGGGAATCTTTCTGATGCTTTATTCTTCTCATGTCTTTCATCTGCAGGGATGCCTTTCTTCAAGTTATTCTCGTTGTTGAGGGATGATGGTGCACAAAGGTTGAGTTGTCAACTTTCCCTTTAGGACTTTGATGCAAAGAAAAGGAAACGTTCTTCAACATAATCCACACATTTGGCTGGGAGAAATCTGAAAATTGGCTTAACATATCCCTTCACGACACATGTGAGCAGATAATGGTGTTACAGAAAATGCAGTTTATATGATTTGGTATGAAAGCTCATCAGCAATCAGACCTGTGCTGCAGAAAGAGATCCTAATAGCTGTGAAAGCGTATTCTCTGCACTGTTTAAAGTCTCTGTGTGAGAGAGCAGGAACAGAGGAGGAACATCTGCCACCAAGACTTCAGAGGTCGCACCAGAATAATGTTTTAGCAGATTTTAATTGATGTCTGCAGAAGCAATATTCAGAAAAAGCAATATTCAGCCATGCATTTCAATCCATTTATATTTGTACATACTAACTGTATTACATGGAGATTTAAAATGTACAGTATTGTGATTGTGTTGTTCAGCACCTAAGCTCTGCTCAAATAATTTTCACATTTTCAGAAAACAAAACATTTATTAAACATTTTCCCCATATATAACATTTTTTCCAGAGTTTAGTTTAACATGTGTTTCTTCATTAACCACCAAAATATATTGTAATATATCGTTTGCCTAACAAAGTATAAAGTTGTTTTAAGCTGAAAAAGACGATAAAACTATCAACTACCGGGTCACAGAGAACCTCAAAGCCCCACAACAGCAAACAGGAGACGAGCTTCAGTTGTATCAAAAAAAGAAGAAAAAGGGACATTTTTAAAAAGTCAATATCATAATCAGTGTTTGGGATTCACTTAACATCTATTTTTTACATTTGTGTTTTTAATAGACGGCATTATCTTTGCTTTATCAAATCACAAATGCAACGCAGGAAGTAGCTTGAGAGCTAAACAATCGCATCGATACAAAGATCACAAGAAGAATGTAACGCACACTGAATCGTACGAACGTGCTGCGAAAGAAAAGTCAGATCAGCAGGTTTTTTAAAGAAATAGTCCCACATTTTGGGAAATGGTGTCGACTTCCACCAGAAAGCAAATAAGCCGAACTATTAAAGTATTTTAAGTTTGATTGTCAAGTATAGTTCATATGCAAAGAAGAAGGAGTCTGTCCATACCCTGGCAAGGTCGGGAATCCGTTCTCAGTTCTCATTTTGAAACGTGGTGAGAGTCGCTGCATCGGGAACTGAACTCAGGTTTATATCTCTCTGTGCAGTCAGTCCAATCTTTGCATCAACAGCATTAAAGGTACAATATGAAACATCGATTTGATCCATTGGCAAAACCAGCGACAGCAATGATTGTCCCGTTTGTCAGTAGCTCATTTCTAAACTCTTCGGTTTTAAGTGGCTGGGTCGAGAAGGCAATGGTCAAAGGTCCCCATGCATCCTAAATGCACTTTCTCTGTCTGAAAAGCATCACATGCAATGTTTACTTTTCTTTCCTGCTCTTTCCCAAATGAGCCGAGCTCCTCGAGTGTACTTCTTCATCCCGGGTTACGAGTAGATGGACCAATAGATGATGTTAAAGAGGATGTACGCACCAGGAAACACAACCCTGGAGTACTTGTCTATGGCGTGGGTGTCTATCCAGACGTTCACGTAGCCTCTGGACGGCCTAACCTGGCCTGTGATCTGCGGGTCATTCAGGGAAACCTGGGCCAACATTCGATCCTGGCGACCGCCGTTCTCCGGCATCCCATAATTCCCCGTGGTGTTGACGTCCATGGACCCGTAGCCAGTGATCTGGGGGTCGATCATCATGTCGTCTGGGTTGCCGATGCCGCATGTACACGGCAGCTAGAGCGGCGTAACGGAGGCAAAGTAATTGTTACGCTGTTTATTGTTAAACGCTGTTTTGAATTATAAATTTAAACAAGATTATAAATACATTAGATTGTTAAATGTTTAGCATGTTGCCGCACACTCAGGGCCTTTAAATAACTTCTGCATGAAACATTTATGGAAGGATGTTTGTGCTAGAAATGTTCCTCGGGGTATGTGGGCAATTTGGCTCCATATGCTGCAGCATTTGGCAGATGAAGAATGGCAATATAGTACGCAAGCTGCAGTCCCAGAAATAATATGCCAAAGCCTCGGGAGCAATTTTAAGGGAGCCAATTTAGAAAAATATTTATCTGCTTATTGGAAATGCGCATTAAGTATTAATCCACGTTTCTACCAGTTTAGAAATGTATTAATGTGTAAAATATTTGAACGTAGAATCAGGTCAGCCTTGTCCTGTGTCGCCTCAGAGAGAGATATGAATGTGTCTGTTTCACCTCAGTTGTCTGCTTCCTTACTTTTAATAAACATCGTATCTGCAGCTGTTTCAGGGTGTAACTAGACTTCTATCAGTAAACACTAAGTCAAATAATGCCATCAGGAGATTTAAATCATATAAGCTTCATGGTCAATTTGGATATGAAGCAGTTTTAATTGACTTCTAACCTTTAACAACTCCTGTTTCACCCGTGGGACACATTTTACATTAGTACATGAACTTAAGTCATGATCATTGAGACTCTCGCATGTCTGGTCACATTTACAAATATAACGTCCTGAAGAAAAAGAAGAGTCACACTGACAATTTGCAAGCTTCCAAGAACAACTATCAATGCGTTGGGGACTATACAACTCAAACCGTACACATGGCATGGGCACGGGGTGGGTGTTAAAGGGTTAAACCACTTAGAGCTGTAACAGTCACGATGTCCTCTGCACAGATCCAGATCTGTGTGGCTGAGGGTTAAAACAGCTGGAAACAAGACCGAGATGTTTGTTTCACAGTCAAACAGTCGTAATTAATCATTTATGAAAACATCAAAATGTTTGCTCGCTTATTTTTATTGCCAAACTAAAAAAAAGTAGGAGAATGAGTTGAAATGTGATTTCATCACTCGGTAAGAATAAAGCCGTTCCTTTGTGTTGTAAATCAACATTTCCGAGGTTAACTGTGCTTTTAGCTGCAGGCGATGAACAACCACGAAGAGGAGTCACATTAAATAACACTTACTCGCTCCCTCAGCTTCCTCTCTTTCCTCTCCTGTACGGTGGAGAGGTAGTTGACTGCCGCGTACTCGATCACCGACAGGAAGACAAAGACGAAACTGACCCAGAGGTAAATGTCCACTGCCTTGATGTAGGAGACCCGCGGCATGGAGGCGTTGACCCCGGTGATGATGGTGGACATGGTCAGCACTGTGGTGATGCCTGGAGGGGAGAACACAAACGGTTTAGTCATGCATAGAAAGGACATTTATTATTTTGTTTTAATACACAAGCAGGTCGGGAACACATGAACGAGTCCCAGGAGAGTCGTGTCAATCTTCTCATCGAACTCTCGACAAGAAAACAGTGTAGAGACTTTTCCACAACTTGGGTTCACTAAGAGGTTGGGAACCACTGCACTATTACCCGGTTTAAGTCTTTAATTCTCGTCCTACATAATCTTTTTTGCAAAGCTCGATTTCTTCTCTAAGGCCGTCGCCCTGCAAAGCAAACCTTCCCACCTAGTGGCACCCTGGCGGGGACGGCCCTGCGGTCAATCCAGAAGGACACCCAGGACAGCATGACCATCAGAGTAGCAGGGAAGTAGGTCTGCAGCAGGAAGAAGAAGATGTGGCGCCGCAGGGTGAAGTGGATGTACAAACGATTGTACCAGCCTGGGAAGAAGAAATATCACCGTTACTTTGTCGCATGCTAGCTGCCGATACTCTGTACAAACACTGGGAGCCGAGGTTCCCAGTGTTTGTGGCAGGGAGAGATAAGACACCGAATCCTTCTTGTGCTTGAGGTTCCTCTTGGGAGCTAGAAAGTGGCGTGTGGTTATGAGGAGGCTGCAGGGCGGTCACACTGGCTTTCCAGCAGCTTACAAGTGGTTGGCAGCAGTTTGAGTCACTTTGTTTCGCTGTAAGGATTAAATATTAGTACATTCTTCTTGGTGTGACGTTCAAAGGACGTTTAAGGAAGACTTGATCCTTTAGTTGGAAATTTATAAAATAAAATCATATTCATTGAAGTTGTAGTTCAATTGTGATCTAGATTTCCCATGCATGACGCACACATTTGGCTCATTTGCATAATCGGTTTACTTCACTGCACGTGTTGTGGACTGCAGTACCTGTGCTGCTGTAGAAAGCCAGCTTGGTGGTGGTGTGAAACTTCTGGATGAGGAACTGGGACAGGGATATCCTGTCGTCCGTGTTCAGGGATTCGTTGCCTTTCTTCCAGTAGAGCATCAGGTCGTCGTCTGTGTACGCATCTGGAGGGGAAAGAAGCAGAAGTGAGCACATCTGTAACAAACCACATCGGGACAGATTCAGTATGAACACTGTTGGGTGTTAGTGTGAACGAAATGCGTGACGATTTAACAAGACCGAAGCACCGCTGACGGGAACTTCTACTTACAGCTCTCGATCTCCAGCGAGCAGGTTTGAGTGTCCAGAGGGAAGCGACTGAGGTCCATGTTGCACATGGCGGTGACAGTGACTCTGCAGTGACCCCAAGCAAAAAAACACTGTAATTCAACTTCCTCAAGTAACAGCAATGGTAAATTTACTCATTTCTGTATATTGGCTGCTTTGTTAGTCGACCCAAAACAAAAGAAATAGAAGAAGATGTGTTTTTTATTGCATGTATCGTGTTGTTTTCTGTATGCGGAAGGATCTGGATCTCCTCGTGTGACTCAGTCCTCCTTGGCTAAGTTGAGGCTCCCGTCCACGTGTTTACCTGAGGCTGTAGAGGACGTTGCCGTCAGGGTAGACCCTCAGCATGACGTTGTCGGTGGTGGTGTCGTGGATGAAAGAGCGCTTGGAGTGGACGAAGAACATGTCGGGAACCCAAATCTTCTTCACCAGGCGACTGTCAAAGGTCATGCTCTGGTTGTTGGTGCTCGGGAATGACAGCCGCTCGTCCTTCCAGTAGTGACGCAGGTACAGAGTCATGGTGAAGTCCTGTAGGAAGACAAGAAGCTGGTGCTCAATGCAGCGATGCACAATACTCCATTACAAGTCTTTAAAGTATAATCTGACAACTGAATGAAGTGAAATAAGAGCACGGTGTTTCACATTGTAATCTGTACTACATCGTTCCATACTCACCATATCCACCTCGGAGATGGTGTCCAGACTTTCAACCTGAACATCCACTCCAACAGGAATAGGAGGACCTGAAAGAAAATGGACTCGTGTCAGAAATGTGTTCTGTTCTGCGTAGAAGCTTGTTGAGCTCTGCCTGATTTTTGGAGGTGGCCAACAGAGACCGCTTGAACCTTTTTGTTTTGAAAATCACGTTTCCAAAAAGAACAATGACTAACACAAATACAGAGCGACTGGGTCGGATTCTACTTTTGACCTATTTCAGCCTTTCCACTCTGCATCATCATCCGCTAATAGTACAAAACTACAATTAGGTCACAATAATGGATCAAAGACGACGCAGCGATGGATGAAACCTAGCTCTCTTTTTCCACTTCCAGCTGAGACACACTTGATGTTGGAAATCAAACCCAGCTAAAGGATTCTGCGGGTCACTTGGTGTGTGTTCAGCAGCAGATTACCGTGTGATTAAAAGAAGTCGTGGTCTGGTGAAAACAGCACGTGCCACGGCTGATTTGTTTTGTACTTAAATACAGCTCTCGTGTTTTTTAAATGAGGAATAAAAAAGATAAAGACAGCTAAAAGGATTGTTAATTCATTACAATCAAAGTAAAACAACCTTTCTGACATCAAATCCCTCAGCGACGATGATGCAAAAGAGGTGAATTAACGTGTAAAGAACTGAGCTGCGACTGGAAACCCCGGCACAGCTTGCACTGATTGCGTCATTAAGATCTCCATGAGCTTAATGCTCATAGGACCGCTGGGCCCAATGAACGCTGCGCAGGTCTTTTCCTCAGCAGCCTCTACGGCGTGGACCGAACACTCTGAGCTACAAACAAAAGCCTTTCATTTCAAATGTGAGATGTACTTTCTCACCTCCGAACGCCGGCCTCATGGTGAAATCGTGGTCGTCAATTCTCAGGAGCTGCTCAGATTTGGTCATGAGAGATTTGGTCATGTCCGGACTTCGTTTGTAAATTGGGCTGTAAAACAAACAAAAAAAGTCCAAATTAATTCGCCAAAGAATCAGAATAGCTTTGATACTGTTCAAATCAAAGATTTAAAAAAAATAACTCACTTTCCAGTTTTCTGACCTCCACCTCCATCCATGCTGGTCTCTCTCCGTGACCTGAGGAGAGAACATGTGTCACACGGCAGCGACATCACAGCAAGCAGCTAAGCTTGCTGACATTTCACAGTCAAATCAAATTGTCCGTATTTTGTTCATTTCTTTCGTTCGTTTGTTTTATTTTCAGTTGTAATATATGTAACATCCAACTATTTAGCGAATTAATTCATTAGTCGATCCACAGAAATGAAATATGCCACTATTTTCATAATTAAATGATCATTTTACAAACGTTTTAAGCAAAAAAAAGCCAAACATGTTCTGGTTCCTGCTTCTGCAATGCTTCTCAAGGTGTACATCCGGTTAAATAACACACTTTATCACAAGGACAAGAGAGCATGTCCTCTCCTCATCGCATTGAGAGGAGCCAGCTCTCCTCTGGTGTCACTTTGTGCTCGTCTTTCAGGAAGTCTTTTCACTTCACGAACAGAGAAAGAAGGGGAGAGAGAAAAAAAGAAGATTTCCCTAAAACCCTAAAATGGATTATTAGAGTAGAGCATGCTGTGACAGACAGGGACAAATCCCTACGACAACCACAGACATGCATTAAGGAAATACCACAGAGGAAGAGAGAGATAGAGGGAGGGGGGGGGTGTTTACGAATGCAGAAGAAAACAAACATGCAGAATGAGACGGTAAGAAGAGGGTTTCTCTGGCTGCAGAGCTGTGCTGGGCAGTGGGTGCTACTCGTCTGTGTCCATCCAGCAGCTGGTTCCTAATCCTCTTGGCAGGAATGCCTCTCCAACCCCCCCCCCCCCCCCGCCTACGCCACGCAGCAGGCCGCCTGTCTGCTCGCTGCTCCTGCTCTGCGGCTGCAGGACTCGCATGCACACATCGCTGCAGGGGGCTGATGGGCCCGAATACCGTGATCATTCTGGACACATTAATGGATGCAGGCAGACTACACTGAAGTCTATAGGCTGCCTGGGTACAACAGATGAAGAGGGTGTTAAGTTTAGATTTATGTATTTTCAGACTTATTTTACTACAGTCATGGTGGTGGAAAGTAACTTAGTACACTTACTCAATTTTGAGGTACTTGTGCTTTATTTGAGTATTTCCATTTCATGCTACCTACACTTTTTACTCCAACATTAGCTACCTAACAGGCTGGTTGGACTTGAGGTTTTGAATGCAACACTTGTACTCAAACACTGTGGCTCACAGTTTCACAGTTTCACAGTTGCTCAAAAATATTCTCAATAAATCCCCCCAGCAATCAATAAATCAAATGCTCTGACAAACAAAACCTCCACCGACTGTAACCGTCCAATCTGATTGGCCGGGCTACCTGTCTGTCTATCTACCTGTCTGTCTACCTACCTGTCTACTTGTCTATCTACCTGCCTGTCTATGTCTGTCTACCTGCCTGTCTATGTCTGTCTACCTGTCTACCTGTCTGTCTACCTGTCTGTCTACCTGTCTGCACACACTCTGCTCGTGCATTCATTGGGCGTCATCCGGAGTCTTCCACAAACTACATTTACATCTGTGAGTACTAATAACAGCCATGTAAATAAATATACACT
Source organism: Cebidichthys violaceus (assembly GCF_023349555.1). Lineage (NCBI taxonomy): Eukaryota > Metazoa > Chordata > Actinopteri > Perciformes > Stichaeidae > Cebidichthys > Cebidichthys violaceus. The sequence goes on from NW_027176583.1 coordinate 1,422,547, forward strand.
GTGTATATATATCAAAATAAAATGATTTAATGCCATTATGAGACCAATAACAAATCCCACGAGAGGTTCACAGATGAAGAGCACAAACATCACGTTGAACAGCTGATCGTGAAACACAACAGTCAGTCCTGACGAATCCCTGCTTCAGATTGTTTATGTGTAGGTTTTCATCATAATGTGTTTTTTGATAATCATCCAGCCACCACTCAAACCTCACGAGGGGTTTCTGCTCAGATGTTTTCTTGTGTGGGACTCTGCTGTCCTACGCTCATCCCCCTCTCATGCTTCCTCCTCACGGCAGCAGAGAAATGGAAATTGTAAGTAATATAGAGAGAACTCCCACTGCACATGCCAGCAGCATCCAGCCGCTTTCACAATTTCACACTCAGAGAGAAAGAGGAGGGCTGTGATGAGAAACAGGGAGAGGAAGTGTTTGACTTAAGTATATGAGATTCTTTTTGTTCCCCTCCTGCTGGAATAGGAATGAAATAGTTGCATTGGATTTGTATTCTCAGCCTGTGTGTCAGCAGAGACGTAACGTGAGAGGACTTTTAACTGGTCGGGGGGAAAAACACAGATTTGATAACAAGGCAACACTGGTGCTCAGAGATTACAACACAGCTTTGAGCCACTTGTGCTTTCTGTCTTTTGAAGATTTCCCACAGATGATTACGATTGTGCTCCTCGTCTGCTTAACGATCATCTTAATCACCTCAGGGCTGCGGTGATCACTTTAAACGAGGATTGTTTGGATTTAAGAAAGACAGCTTGAATCCTTTAACGAGTATTCAATAAAATCAGATTCGCCCCGTCGAGCGCTCTGACGGTTTGATGTGAAGCACTGAAGAACCAGCAAGTGTGTAACGTCAAACACGTTTATTTCACTCAACTGGATGAGAGTGTTAATAATGCACTGCTGTTTGACGTCTCCTCTGTCCTATAAATAACAACAGTTGCAGCAGGAGCAGTGATACTGTATCTAAAGGCAGAGGGATTATATGATTTGACAGGGTTAGTTGAGTATATTAAGTGGATGCAAATTATTTAACGCAGACTGCATCACGAGGCGAACGCCGCTACACTTTGCCTGCTTGGGGGAAATCTTATCGCGTCTCACTGGAGGACCTCAGGACATAGTTCAGCTATTCGCTGATATTTGCTACAAGAGAATATTTGAATGTGTGTAGAGATATAAATGGTGGAAAAGAGTCCAAGCTATGCTTTTTATTTGAACAGATGATTGGCGTTTTTCAGATGAATGCAAATGTTCCCACATTGCTCTCAGTAAGAGTTCCAAAGACTTCTAGAAGTGCTGACAGAAAACATTTGCTGGTTCCATCTCATCAAATGTCAAAATGAGTTGCTTTTCTTTGTCTTTTGTGACGGTAAATGAAATAACTTTGGGTTTTGCACTGTTGTTTGAATAAAACAAGACATTTGAAGGCTTCAGATGTGTCTGTAATAAGAGTGATTTCTCTGCTCACAGCACTTGACAGGTGTTCAAAGACATGTGCGGTGTTATTTATATTCATTCTGACAATTTAGTTGTGCATGCAAACGTTCATCTTTTGAATACCTCGCAGCTGTTCTTTATCCAAATGTAACTGACTCACTGAAATGATCACATTTGCATTTCTAATGTACGTCAGACGAAGATGCTTCATTTTGTTTCGTAGAGTAAAAGACAATATGCGATACGTGAAACTGCTCCTCCACATACGGCTCCCTACACTTCATCATATCGTCAATTCCAATTTAATCAGACATGACAAACAATCACTAGTTTCTAGCTTCATAAATGTGAATATTTGCTGGTTTTCTGTGTCTAATATGATGATGCACTGAATATCTTTGGGTTTAGGATAAACAAGGCAAAGTTTTATAAACCAAAAGATTAATCGGGGAAGCAATCAGCAGATTCATCAATTGTGAAAATAATTGGTACTTTCATCCCTTTGTACATATCTGTATTTAATATTATGATAATTCAGATATAATTATTTCTGACAATTTTGCTATGTAGCTAAGCATTCAACCTTTCTAAAAATATTTACACACAAAATATAAATTTCATACTTCATTATGTGCCCCAAATTCAACTGAATCATTAATATAATTCATTTTAAATAACCAGCATCAAGTTATCGACATTTCTAATGTGACTGCAAGAAGACTAAGAAGCCAACAGCCCGTTTTGAAGTGCTAATGTGACATTTCTTCCACCAGAGACGTGTCAGACCGCCCCTCCACAACCTGCTCCCTGCACTTCACAGCAGTGATACAACTTTAACAAACATGAACCTTTCTATTTCAATCCCGTCCCATGTTGAATTCAGTCGATAGTGTGTAGAATTGAGGGTTCTTTAACGATTCCCAGATCTAGTTCAGTCACCGACTAAAACATCTAATCCACTGGACGCATTAACAAGGCAGCAATTAGCCTAAATAGTCACCTGGAAATGACTGCTGCCAGCGGGGAGAAGAGTCAATAACTGGCCTGCAGCATTTGTGGGGCAAGAGAACACAACATTCACGAGTAGAGCATAAATAGATGTGAGGATTTAGGTCTCCCTCTCTCTCTCTCGCTCTCTCTCTCTCTCTCTCCGCTCTCTCTCCAATCTGCCATCTGAATGAGTGTGTTTTCAGAAGGGTAGGGATCAGCACAGGTGACTCAGGAAACACGGGACAACATCGTGTAAACCTCCAAAAACATCTATAAGAACACAGTGAAGCCATTGTGGGGAACAGAGCTTCAAAACAAAAAGAACATGTGCAATAAATGTTCCATTTAAAACACCGTGGAGACAATGAAAACAGGCATCCCAGTGTTAGTGACTCCTTTGACGTTACCTGCTCTGCTTGTAGGACTCCAGCCTGTGACCCCTCGACTGGGCCATCCTCCCAGCTGCACCTGCGAGCCAAACACAGAAGAGAACAAGGACGGCGTCCACCTGCATGGTTCACATTCCCCAGAGGACGGACCTCTCCTGTCAGTCAGAATCTGCTCCCCTCAAGGGTTCGGAGCTCTCTGCCTTGCTGAGACATTCCCTTCTCCAGCGCTGGAGCCGATAAAGAAAACAGCAGCAGCACTGAGCTATTCTACGGCCTGAGTGGAAAACATCCTACGGTGCTTAATCTCCACAGTGGGAAAAGCAATTTTGACTAAACCCATAAATCCTTGAGCGTCAGATGGTACAGATTTGATCCCTCCAGCGGCGGATGTGCCTGCCTCTCTGCGCTCTGCTCTGCTCAGATATCCTGCACTCTGATGCGCTCTTCTCCACTTCGCACCGCCCAGAAACACCAATTCTCACAATGATGCGGCGCACTCATTTGTAAGGTCAACGGTTTAGAGACGCAGACTCGCACAGGCTGAGAGGGAGCTCTTTGTCTGAAGTGAAAGGCTTCTGGGCTCCTTCTGATGCAGGAGTCTTGTGTCTGGCATGTCAAAATGAATCTGTGCCTCGACTGTGAATGGAGGCTGTTCTGAGTGTGGATGTATTTTCATGTCTGCCTACTGTTTTTTCCTCTGGGGAATATTTTTGGATGCTCCAAAAAAAATGTATTACACAGGTTGATGTGTTGGCAAATCCTGCATAAATAAGGACAACTGAATTCTTCAAACAATAGACCTAGAAATACATCATTTAGAGGATATATAATATGGAATATTAAGCCATTAAAGCAACAGCACTTTAATTAATATTTGCTTAATCATTTTCAACAATGCTTTGTTCCTCTGTTTTGTCAGAGGATTGATGAATAAAGACAGGACTAGCTGCATTTGATCATCACACACATATCAAGCTGCTTTAACAAACTCAAGAGGAGAACCAGCGGGTGTGTTAGAGGCTGCACCACTATCTGTCTGTCAAGGCGTGCTGTCCATCTGCATGAGCCAATACAAAAAACGTCTCAGCGCGTCACCAGCCATGTGGCCTCCTTTTTTTTTTCTTTTTTTTTTTAGTAGTCTGAACAGTTGGATTACAAGATCATGAATTTGGGTTAGCTCCATGGACGTCAATCTGAAAATTGGTGTAAGTAACGTCGGGCATTGTTTGTGTTTCAGATTTGCGGATCAGAAGTTCTGCTGACCGAGCAAATAACAAGCTACCAAAAAATGACACAAACTAACAAACAATGTATGATTCATACGCCGGTCTTTTTGTTATTGCACTGTGGTGGTCAGATATAATATGATAAGGAATTAAATGAAACCTCTCCAGAATATACAAGTAAGACATAGAACATAATTCTGTCTAACAACTTCATTTCAATATTTTTTCCTACATATTCAAATACTACAATATATCTATTTTTTTTTTTTTATCTCCCTAGCAGAATGGAACCATAATTACTATTATACCAATAAACAAAACAGATCTCATGATCTCCCTCGCTATGGACGGACCAGCAGTGACATCAGGTTTATGTGACAATTTAGGTCAAAACTGGCTCCGGAAGTAATGTCACTCCTAACCTTTGTGACAGACGTGACTTCGCTTGACCCACATAAAGAACAGTTCGACCAGGAAGCAGACGCCAGCTACTCATCAGCACGAGCTCCTGGGCCCTTTGTGACGTCTGTGTGCGTCATGTCCCCTCACACGACTTTAATACACTCCTATAGTTTCGCACCATAGCGTGGTGTGTGTGTGTGTGTGTGTGTGTGATTTGAGTGCATCGACGATCGCTAGTTGTCAAACTGTCACGTCAAGTCACCAGAAGGTTTCTCTTGAACTAACCCTTCTCTTTGTTTCCGTGTAGAAACACGTCACGCTCTGGCGTTAGCCAATGAACGGTAGTCATATGAATGTTTGTTGTTTTCTGCCCTGAGTTTAGTCTGTCAGACACACACACTCAGTTGTCTTACTGTACACCATCCACAGACACGTTTACAAATCATGTACGTTATTGTTACGTGCTGAGTTACAGCGATGATTCATGTTGAGGGCAGTGTAGAACACTACATTCTATAACCCTGTTGAGCCAGGCGGGGTTTGTACCTGAGAGGCAACGATCGGGGGTTACTCACATGAGTGCGACACAGTGTCGTGATTGGCTCGCGCAAACTGGCGGGTTATTGTAAAGATGTTTACTGAGAGGTTTTCTAGCTAGCGCTGTTTGATGAGATGTTGAACACGATCGGATAATAAACTGACAACGAGGACTTTAATTGACAAGTAAAAGTGAAAATTAAGTTTAAAAAAAAGTTGTTTTTAATTCGCCAGTTGGGTGTCATCCGGATAGCTAAGCTAACGTGGATGGCGTTGCGTTGTCGTTAGCTAACACAGCTTTTACCCAAGATGAGCTCTTCACGGGAGATGAAACGTAAGTGTTGATGAAGCACGTCCTTCGCGTTGACCGTTTACACTGTGGACGTGGGACATTTGCTCATTTGTGGGATGTTTCTCCGCAGAGCTGCAGAAAGCAAAGAGCAAAGCGCAGAACAGCAGCAATCTACGAGAGGAAGCGAACATCTGCAATCAGCTGGGAGAGCTGCTGTCCAGGACTGGTAAGTGGTTCATAGCGGTCACAACATTAAGATCACTGTCGATGTATGTATGACAGTAATAGGAATCTGTGCAGATGGCATTTATGATATATAATACAGGCATAATGATATAGACATAGAGCAGACACAGTTGATAGCAGTGTCTAAATAATGCTGATTATACAGTTACTCATAAATACACAACTCCTAATTTGCAAACTCGGCTTATTATAAACGTCAATTAATTCACAATACCTTCACTAAGTATTGGTCCTTCTGATGAGTTTTAAGTTGTTTTCAATCAGCAGTTTTGAGCCATCATCTCTGCATGAGCTTCATAGTCCTACTCACCACTGTCTTCTTCTTCTTCTTCTTCTGCCTCTTTAATAATGAAACTGCTCCCAGTGTGACATTACTACTAGTTTAATCAATTCAGTTGTCTTTTATTTTAGTCCTAATCCCTGCAATCATGTCCTGTGTCTCTGTCACATTTCCAGTAATGTAAAGTGTCACTGTGTCCTGTTCTTATTCTGCTCGTTCCTCCTTCCTCCTCCCTCCTCCCTTTGTTTGTGTGCCTCTCAGGTGATCACGAGGCGGCCATCAGGGAGCACCAGCAGGAGCTGTCTCTCTCCGAGGCGCTAAAGGATGTGATTGGACGAGCTGTGGCCCACCGTAAGATAGGAGAATGCTACGCAGAGATGGGGAACATTGAAGCTGCTCTGAAAGTGAGTAGATTGCTCCGCCTCCTACAGAACACTTGAGACTATTTGGGTTAGTGCTGCAGTGAGACAGACGGGCCGGCTCATACGCCGCATGCATTTTGCTTCTTTAGCACCAGCGATGTCACCTGGACCTAGCTCGCTCTGTCAGAGATCATGCTGAGGAGCAAAGGGCGCTCGCCACGATTGGTCGAACCTACCTCTTCCGTTATGAATCGGACCAATCGAGGAGCAGCCTGGAGCAAGCAGAGGATGCCTTCAGGAAGAGCCTGGCCATTGTGGATGACCGTCTTGAAGGTCTGCACGGTTTTTATGAACTTGTTTTCAATCCTCTGGGGTTATATGGAGCCTGTTCAATGATCTGGTGCCCATCGTTTTGTAACGTTTGTCTCTTCCAATGTTTTTCTTTCTTTCAGGGACTGTGCCAGAGCGGGAGATTAAAGAGATGAAGGCACGCCTCTTCCTCAATCTTGGTCTGGTCTGTGATCATCTAGGGGAACACAAACGTTGCAGCGAGTTCATCAGACGAAGTGTCTTTATTGCAGAGTAAGAACATCCTGAACTATAATAATGTAGAACTCTTCACTGACCGGGTACAACAGGGATTTAAAGATGACCATAAATCATTGTTCATTCTGCTTCCTCCATTCTTGTCCTGTAAAGGAAGAGTCATCTGCTGGAGGATCTCTACCGCGCAAACTTCAACCTGGGCAACATCTACTTCCGCCACGGTCAGCAGTCTAATGCAGTGCGCTGCCTTGAACAGGCCAAAGAGTGTGCGAGGAAGATGAAAGACAAGTTCAGTGAGAGCGAGTGCTTCCACTGCATTGGCAAGGTACAAAAAACAAAAAAACATTTGTGAGAAAGCTTTGTAGTGAAACTACCCGTGTTCTGTTATTGTGGCTGTACATTCGGTAACCAGTGCATCTCCATGACATCCACCCACAGGTGCAGCTGTCTCTGGCTGATTTTGTAGCAGCTAGGCGATCTCTGAAGAAGGCTCTCTCTCTGGGTTCCCAGCAGCCACTGGACCGGCAAACAGTGAAGAAGGCTTTTAAATATGGTTTGTTTATCCACGCGGTCTTCTTGATCATTATTATTATTATAGTTTATTCTACAAAGATAGCTGAGTTGATGTCGTGGTTTGTTTGAATTTCACAGCGGACCAGGGTTGTAAACTGGAGGAGGAGTTGGGGGAGGATCCGGGCAAAGGGCCGAGCTCCCATCAGGCCGTGGGGCTGGCGGAGCAGCTGGGGGACCTTTACTGTAAGCTCGGCTGCTACGGCAAAGCTGTGGATGCGTATCAAGCTCAGGTAAAGAACGCGTTAGTGTTTACCTCAGCACCCGTTCTGTCTCCGGTCAAGTGTGTTCACACGATGCATGACGAGGTGTGTTAAGCTGTGTTTGCTGCGTGTTGCAGTTAAAGGGCGCTGAAGTTTTGGGAAAGCCTGCAAGAGAGCTGGCTGTCATCCACGTGTCTCTGGCTGCAACCTACACCGACCTGAGGCAGCACAGCAAGGCAGCGCAGCACTACAGACAGGAGCTGGCTTTACGCCACGGCACCGCCACTGAGGTATACATGTATATGTATGTATATGTAGTACTCTCTTTTTCTGACATTCTCTGATCGTAGTGATGTCATCTGGGTTTTATTTAATATACAGTATATTGTTTAAGTACATAAAAGGAGATGCTTACTTATTGATCGTTAGTGCTACTTCAGACTGTCCACATAATTCATAACATTATGAGAATCTTTCAGCGCTTTACTCACTCGTCTGTGTCTGGATCAGGAGTGCAGTACCTGGCTGAACATCGCGGCGGCTCAGGAGGAGAGCGGCTGTGGCTTTGAGGAAGTAGACGGCAGCTACAGAGCAGCCGCCCTCTGCGCTCACAAGTCTGGCCAGACCAGACTGCAGGTGAGCTGGAACGAGGATAAGAGAAGACGGTCCAGCTGGATTTGAAAGGCCGATGCATACACAGTGGAATGATGCTTTCTAAAGGTTCTACAAGCAGATGCTGTGGATGAACACTCACTCCTCTCCAACAGAAACGCGTGTTGAGGCTCTGGCTGGCGTCGCAGAGGCGACACGCCTCGTCACAGACCGAGGACACCGAGGCGAGGCTGCGGGAGCTGTGCGCCGCAGAGGGCTGGAGTCCAGACGGGAGCGATGGTGAGGACGATGAAGAGGAGGAGATGGACAACAGCGAAGCTCTGGATGACAGTGATGTCGTTCTCTCAGACTCGGGTACAACGTCTCTAGACGAATTACAATATTTCCCAAAGTTATTATGTGTTTCCGTTTGTTGATATGTGTGTCGTGTGACTCTTCGTGTGGATTTTAGACGATGATTTGGAAGGTTATGACAAGATGGTGTCAGGAAGGAGGAAGACGGGAAGGGTGAGTGATCACATCCGCTGTCATGTTCCCCGGCAGTCGTCTCGTCTTCGTACTATGTGTCCGCCCTCTTCAGTGTTTTACCATCCGCTCTCCTGCTTTAGTGGAACAAGAGGAACGAGAAGGGCGAGACGACTCTGCACAGAGCTTGTATTGACGGAAACCTGAAGCAGGTCCAGTATCTGGTGGAACAGGTGAGAACAACAACATTTGTGATTATTTGTTTCAAGAAATAATGCATGTTAAATGTGGCCAAAAAAAGCGAAATTGTCATCCAGACAAATGGCAGTAAAATCCACAGTTAACAGTAAAATATCTCACTTGTCTGATGATTAATGATGCTCTGCTTGCTGTCAGGGTCACCCAGTGAACCCCAGAGACTATTGTGGCTGGACTCCTCTTCACGAGGCCTGCAACCACGGCCACTATGGTAACTGATTTCATATTAACTTGATATAACCTGGTTTAAATGTCGCTTTTATGAAAAACAATCCAAAAGATCGACCCTGTCTCTCGTGCAGACATTGTATCCGTGCTTCTGCAGCACGGCGCCAACGTCAACGATCCCGGTGGACCCTCGTGTGAAGGAGTGACGCCTCTACACGACGCCCTCTCCTGTGGCAATTTCAAAGTTGCGAGACTCTTGGTGGAACGAGGGGCTTCTGTCACCCAACGCAACTCTAAGGTGTGTGTGTGTGTGTGTGTGTGTGTGTGTACAAATTGTATATCACAAGACAAAAACTACTTCAATCTTTTTGAATGAGACTGCTTTTAAGGAACAGTGGAACTGGTTTAAATATATGTAGCAAAATATCATGACTTTCCAGTCGTGGAGGCGTGTGAGTTGCCGCCCCGCTGCGTTGCATTGTTGCCGCTGGTAACGGGGGTCCCACCAACCAAATCTGTTTTCTGATGGGTCTCGTGTGTGTGTGTGCGCATCCGTCTCATGCTTCCGCCGTCCTCTGTCAGGGTGACACCGCCACGGACACCCTGCGCCAGTGGCAGAGGACGTACAGCAGGGAGTTGGACAAGGACGCCAAGCAGGAGTGCGTCGCCACAGAGAGACTGCTGAGGAAGGCTCTTGCAGGGGGAGGTGAGGCCTTTTGCATCATCGCAGCGGTTTAGCCTCGGGTTACCTTTTTAAAAAAACATCCTTTCAGGCACAGGTTTTTTTCCCCCCCTCCTATCTCTGTCTAACACAGTCCCCGCTGCTCCGGCACCAGCCAAGGCTTTCGATGAGCTGCAGGACAGCCAGCTGTTTGATGCCGAGTTCTCAGAGCCGCTGCTGTCCTCTGAAAGGGGCTGCTCCTCCAGCCAAGACAGGCCCCGGACCAGCAGGAGCTCAGAGGTGAAGGCGGTACCTGCCAGCCCCAAACGGTGGAAGAGCAACGGCTCCTCACAGCGGCACCGAGCCAGAGGAACAGAGGCTGCTGTCTTGTACGGGGTAATGTCTGCCAAACGCCTCTTTTATGTGAAGATAGAAATACTTACTACTATAATGTATCTGATTACGACCTGTCAGGAGACTTTGGACACCTCTTCAAAATAAAAGTTGTGCTGCAGGAGGCTGTTTGACCCTGGAGCATCTGTCACCACCGCCAGCCGCAGTAGCTAGGAAGCTCATTGTCTATTAATGGGCGAGTTAAGCAAAAACTTAAATAATTCATACTTTTTAATTGGATTATCTATTCATAATTAATTAGGAGTTATGGTATGTACTGAAAATAATGATCTGATATAATTTTAGGCCATCACTACAGCCTACTGTGTGATGTAAGGAAAAGTCTTGGATTGACTCGGTTGCCCCTGCAGAAACCCTGAAACTGAATTCTTTAGATCAAGTACGTGACTCGTATGTTTGTCGTCCTCAGGATAACAGCAGCTCCTCAGAAGACGGCGACTCTGACTCCCGGCTGAGTCCTCTCCATGCCGTCCGACCTCGACGCAGTTTCCCAGCAGCCCCGAGTCAAAAGGAAGTCCCCGCAAACAGGGAGACCGACCCGATCTCCAACTCCGGTCTGGAAAGTCTCAGGGAGGCTCCGGCGCCATCTGTCTTTGCCCGAGAGGAGTACCACAGCGCCATCCGAGGCTTAGGCAGCGCCAAAACTCTCCTCCAGGGTCTGTCCCAGCCTCAGTTCTCCAGCACACCAGCTGTTTCATCCAGCAACAAATCAGCCCTGGTTCCAGAGGAGGAGTATCTGGCTGACGACTGGCTGGAGGATGACTTGGGGGAAATCCAGCCGAAGAAGAAGAGGAGGCTTGGAGTGGATCAGAGTGAGCTGAGAGGGGAGGACGCAGCCTCGTCCTCATCAGCGAGAGGCCAAAACAGGCTCTTCAACTCCGACACAGCCTGCCGAGGTAATGACTTCACTACTCATTTTATTTTGCTCTACATCTCTTTGCTTATTTTTTTTTTTTTTTTTTTTTACCGTCTTTTTCTTTCGTGTTTCTGCAGTTCCCTCGTCCTCCAGCAGGAGTCTCTCTGTGAACAAGAGCGGCTCTCTGAAGCCTCACCAGGTCAAGATGACCCAGATGCCCGGGATGGTCAGGCTGGGCAGACGAGAGGTGAACAGGTCACACAGCCCCACAGTTACAGACGACGAGGACCTGAGACCTGAAACGCCACCGCCGCAAATAATCATGCAGGTGAGAAAATAGATCTCTGTATCAAACCCTGTGTCAGTTCTACTATAGAACAACAAGAATGAAGTACAATTCAGACGGACACCTTCTGAACTCACTGTGTATGAGTGACATGAGTCACGCTGCACAGATCCTGATCTGGATCTGATTTCCATTGTCTTGTTTTTTTATTTGTCTCAGCTTCCAGCTCAGAGTTTTGCTGCTCCTCTAACGAGATCACTGCCTCCACCGATCAGAATGAGGGTCAGAGTTCAGGAAGATGTCTTCCTCATCCCAGTTCCACAAAGGTTGGTGTATATGTAACTTTTGAATAATAACAATAATACAAAATAAAGCGACGACAGTCTGTAGAAATGGGTTTTAAGAAGTGATTTAAAAGACACCAGTGATGTAGTTTTGTGGATTTAACGTTGGCGTTGACTCTTGAGGCGCATGCCGGTGTTTGACCCACATCCTGGCTCCACTGTGTTGCAGTGAGGCGGACTCCTGCACTGTGCGGTGGCTGTGTGAGCAGGCCGCTCAGCGTTATTACCAGAAGTGTGGCCTCCTGCCTCGCCTCTCACTGCAGAAGGAAGGCGCTCTGCTCTCCCCGCAGGACCCGCTGCTGGCCGTCCTACACACCAACGAAGAGGTAAGGCCAGTGAGAGGGCCGGCTTTAAGAGAAAGTATCTTTTTAATGTTACTTATGACTTATGTTGTGTTCTGTTGTAGGTTCTGGCTGAGGTTTCCTCCTGGGTTCTTCCTCCTCTCCCTGAGCGCTATAAGAACGCCTGTAGCAGCCTGGCAGTGGGTGAGCAACACACACACACACACACACACACACACACACACACACACACACACACACACACATTTTGCTAACCCGTCCTGGAGCATCTGTTTGTCTCCCTGCAGATGAGAACACGCGTGTCACCCGGCTGTGCGAGGTGCAGGACGGGAGCTCCTCCGTGTCGCTGTGCGGCCTCAGCCTGGCCGCCTCCTCCCTCAACCCGCTGCTCCGTGCCCTGAAGCTGCAGGCCAGCCTCACCGAGCTGCGGATTTCCGGCAACCGTCTGAACGGCGACCTTCTTCCCGAGCTGGTTGCCGCTACGATAACCATGCCCCGGCTTCGGCTGTTGGACGTTTCTGCCAACGGCATCACGGGGGAAGGGCTGGAGAAGGCGGTGAACGCTTTGAAGGGACAGATTCGTCCTGCGTTTCCGGTAAAGAGCCAGGCTGGTCCTCGGTGATGAAAGTTGACGTTGTAGTTTGATTACATTATTTACATTTATGTCATAGTAACTTTAAAGCGTGCACTCAGTACTACAAACAGAATGCTGTTCGTGGTTGTGTCCTGGTACAGTGCCTGGAGGAGCTGGACCTCAGCATGAACCAGGTGGGGGACGGTGTGTCCGAGACGCTGTCCCGCCTGCTGTCCTGCTGCCCTCTGTTAGCCAAGCTGTCTCTGCAGGCCTGTGGCCTCACCGCCCGCTTCCTACAGCAGCATCGACTGCTGCTGGCCAACGCGCTGACAGGTGACCGTCCAAACACTGCGTTGTGAATGAGTGACGTTATTATTATTATTATTATTATTATTATTATTATTATTAATATTACTGTAGGGATCAGCCCACAACACGTTATGTCTCCGACTCCAGCGATGGATCAACCCGCGACTTGTTGTTAGCTTAGCATTTAAACGTATAATCTCCTTCAGCTTTACAATGAGTTTATAGATTAATATCCTTTTGATCTTTCAGGAACCGGCCATCTGAGATCAGTGTGTCTTTCCCACAATGCACTGGGCTCCACTGGCTTTGAGCTCGTGTTGAAGACTCTGCCTCTCCACTGTCTCACACACCTGGACCTGTCTGCTGTCTGCAGGGGTCCGGCTGATTACCCAGCGCTGGAGCACCTCACCAACATCCTGTCACAGGTACACACACACACACACACACACACACACACAGAGCAAACAGTTTAATACACAGCCGTCATTCACGTGTGGAACGTCAGATCAAATCAAATCGTTGGTCTTTGTGCCAGGATGAGTGTTCACTGACCCACCTGAGTCTGGCAGCAAACGGGTTGACGGACGGCAGCGTAGCCACCTTGGCCAGGTGAGTGCATGTCCCTTCATTTCTGTGAGATGATGAACGTGCATCATTTGAATCATAATTACAGTTTGATCACGTCTTTGAAGTTTGCGGCCAAACGTCTGTGAACATGTGTTCAGAGTTACGATTAACTACAAAGCAGAGGCCTCCTCTTCTTCCTCCTCTTCTTCACTGTGAACAGTCTGGTCTGTCAGCCTTTGATTGCTTCTGTCTGCAATCATCAGTTTCTCTTATTAAACGTTTTGGGTTTCTCCTCCCAGGTGCCTGCCGTCATGTCCGACTCTGGTGAGCCTGAACCTGTCGGGAAATCCGTCCGTTACCTCGGCGGCACTTCACAGCATCCTGACCTCACTCAGAGAGGCCCGTCGACATCTGGTCCTTCTAAACCTTCAAGGTGCTGATGTGTGTTATTGTGTTCTGGTCATAACCTACAGGATTATTGATACATGTGTTTCCTTGAGGCCTAAAAATGTCTTCCTCATAAAACATTTTACAGAACCATTTATTGTTGTTCACATCCATGTTTGCTTGCTAGCAATTATACCAAATGTGAAAAATGTGTTCAGTATAATTTGCCTAAAAGTAAGATGTGTGTAATATTCAGAATATTAGTTTAACACCAGGGTGAGCTAATATACGCTCCGTCTCCCTCAGGTTGCGAGGTGTCCGGCCCCTGGGACAGCGCGGGTCTGGATGGCTTGTCGGATCTGGTCCAGGACCTCCGTCTCTGCTCCCAGGGACTCAACAAACTGGACCGGCAGGCCTTAAAGCAGAGCTGGGACGCGGGTCGGTCCCGCGGACGCTTCATTGACCGGAGCGGTTTGTGTCTGCTCTCTGCTGGCACCGTCTCGTGAAGAGAGGGACACGGACATTCTGTGTGAATGGTTTGTCCTGTGTGTCTCTACGTTGTAGTCCTCATGTATGTGTGTCTGTGAAGGTCTTCAGGTTGTGTTAGCAGCAGTGTGTTTGTGTCGTAACACACTGCTGGAGACTGGATTGTATGATTTAATATAAAAAAACTATTAAAGTGACTCTTGAGGGATTCTTTCTGGTTCATATAGATCCTGAACAGCAACACGTTTGACTCGTTAGTCTGAAGAGGTTGAACATTAAACCTGCTGTACTCACACACACACACACACACACACACTAATGCAAAGTTTAAAGACGGACCTGTGGATCGGTGAGGATGATGAGCTGTGGTGAGAGCGAGGTATTAACCACATCCTGTCAGAGGAAGGTTGGTGGGTTAGGGTTGCTTGTTTTTTGCCATAAGGTGCAGCTTATATTTGCTCCTCCCCTTTTCTTTAATTTGCTGATAAAATGCATCTAATGTTTGTAAAAGTGTTCAAGTATAGAAACTAAAGCTTCACCTCAAAACACAGCTTTGTAATCACACTCTTGATATTGTTTTGGTCATTTTGAACTTGAAATGCAGCTTGAATACTGTAACTTACTGTAAATTAAGTTTTAAATTGTTTTTAAGAAAGTTTCAAAGCCCAGTTTATTCTCTGTAAATGTTCTAAACCGTTCAGATGTAATCTTTCCACTGAAGTGACAGTAATCAGATCTTAACGAGGTTTAAAGGTGAAGATGACACAGAGTCTCGTCCGACAAAGAATATTCTTAAAAGTTTGAAATGCAAATCTTTATTGATATCATCTGTGCACAGAAACAGAAATGTTACAGACATCGTAGAGATTCTTGATCACATACTGTTTATGCACGGAGTATCAGTCAAACTAATTAAGTGCGTCTTAATAATTGTTCATTTGCGATATTCATTCATTTCAGTTGAAGACTCCTCGTCCACTGCAATGAGGAGCAGGTCCAACAGCTCCTTTGGCCTACAGAGAGCACATCAGAAGAACAGGGAGAGATACAAAGTGATTCAAATGTACCTATTATGCTCCTTTTCAGGGTTCAAAGAAGAGCATTTGTGAATAGTTGTAACAGCAGAATAATGGAGCCGGTGACTCACTTGCAGGCTCCGGTGTTGACGCAGATCGTCCTCACGTCGTCGGTGGTACTGAGCTCCTCGATTAACTCTCCGAGGTGCGTCTTCACAAACTTGCTGCACAGAGGTCTTAAGAAGCCGATTTCCTTGCAGACGGAATTCAACTTCGCCGTCAGGATCTGCGAGAGAAGAAGAAGAAGAAGATCAACACCGTTCATGACACAAAGCTTCCCTGAGCCGTCAGACCTTCAGACCGAATGTTACCTCTGCAGTGGCGTTGCGCCCGATGACTTTCTTCACCTTCTTTAAAGCCCACTTGCACGCCCAGCACACTCCTGGAAGCTGCAGATGAAAGAGACACACTTTGAATATAGCTGTGAGCCCATATTGGGTCATTTTGAAGTGTTGTTTTTCAGTCACACAGTCTGCAGAGACGCTTTGTGGATCACATCAAGGAATGCAGGACCGTCGGAGTGTTTGAACATTACCTTGCCGGCCTTCACGGAGATATCCACCTCCACCTGCTTCTGATCGTCAATGTTGACCTCGAAGCTTCTCCCGTGGACCGTCCAAACTGTGAAGAGACAGAGCAAGCAGTGGTGAAGAACACGTCACGTGATGAAGACGATGTTACGATCCAACAACACATCAGCTCACCTGAACATGTCACCAGAACGCACACGAGGAGGACTGAAGATGCTTCCATTGCTGGCAGTGAGCGGTGACCTCTGAGTGTGTGTGAGTGTGTGTGTCTGGTGATAGCACACCTTTTATACCCAACAGAGGTGAGGGGCTGCAGAACAACACTCCCCCCCCGAGATAGAAATTCAAACTACAACCAGCAGTTTGTCTCCAACTTGTGGTGTTTGTTGAAACCACCATCACATGAAACCTTCACACCTCCCACTCATCGAAACATGTCTTCCAGTCAATGCACTGACTGTGTTTGGCGTGAAATGAAATATTGCGCTGCACCCATAGAAATAGAATATATTCTATGTTATTTCTATGGTGGCACAGTGTGTGAAATACCTGCTGTCACTCTGGGGGTCCCGCAAAATAACCTCTCTTGCTCTCAAAATATGTTTTGCTGTTTGAATAATGAAAACTGTTGAGCATTAGTACGCTTTTAAAATACATTTTAGTGACAAACTATTTAGTCTTGTGATTGTAGAGACTGTTGAGGCTTTCAGGGGGTCTGAGTTGTCTATCAAAGGGTCTCGGTCCCCCAGAGAGACCCCCTCTATTTCACACACCGGTCACACAACAATCTTTCAACCTGTGAGACTGTGATCACACATGCTTTGAGCTAAAGTCAGCATGCTAACGTTAGCCTATTGTAGCGTTAAGAAACCCATCCAGCAGTCAAATTCAAGGCAAAAACGTGTTGTTTTGTAACATTGTATCATTTATTGTCCTAAAAACAAACTTGCACACAAGCTTGATTGTATTAAAATGATGAGGTCGGCTCTCTCCCTCGCATCATATTTTAAATGTGTGGAATATTCTCCTCTTCAGTTTTGACCTTTAGAGACTTCCACAACTTCACAACTTACATGAAAGAAAATCGTTTTATCAATGAAAACTTCAATCATAAGACAGAAGTGGATGAATGACGTCGCTTTTATTTGCAGAGAGCAGGAGAATAACGCTGCTCTCTGTTTCACCAGCGCTCTTTGAGTCATATTTTAAAACATAATTCAGCACCAAGTACACCAAGTACACCCAATCTCATAAATGGTTTCACACTAAAAGAAAACTTCACACAAATACAATTGAGAGGTGAGGAGAGGAGAGTAACCATAGCTGTATATATAAAATGATTTAAGAGTATTTGCAAGATATTGTCATGTGTAATATTAACATCATTTCAATAATTCATTTTTAGAAAGCCCGGTTAGAAAGAGCCCAAAAAGAGTGTTGACGTGACTGACAATGAAATAAAAGATACGTTTCTGTCATTCTTGTTTTTTATTAGCGTCTCTAACTGTATATCATTTATGTATATCATATATGTATATCATAGTGTTTAAAGCAGACCACTGGCCTGCATTCATTAAATATGCTTTATGAATTCAGCTTGACGTACAAACGTTGGTCTCACCGCAGCTGTGCAGCAGGCTAGGTGTTACTTCGCCCACATGTGCTGTCCCACACACGGGTCCACCCAGTGAGAAACCAAACACACGGCATCACAAAACTGCTGCCATTCAGCTCACTTTAAAGTAGCACAAGTGGCTGTTCTGTCCACGTGTGCAGCAGAATGAGAACAGGTTCCTCTTCAGGGTTGCTTGTTACCTTTCTCTCTTTGTTTGCAGTTCAGCGTGAAACCACAAACAACTATGAGCCAACATCTTCCTGTTTCACCCTCCATCATATTTAACACTCACAGTTAGTCTTTCTTACTCACAGTAAGGAACATGTCTTTATTAAAATGTAAACTTCATTGTTTAATTCAGTAGATAAATACGCTTTGTGTGTCACGTTTTATAGAAACACCTGCTGAAGTATCCTTTTTCTGGGCGGCTTCTTGATGGCAGTGCAGCAAAGCTGTAAACAGACATATTACCACCTTATAAAACAAACATATTACCACCTTATAAAGCTGTTATGTGTTGGCAAACAATTGCCTTTTTACCCATCGAGCATCCACGGAGCAGCATTAAGGTTCATTTGGCCTCTTGTTTCTGGCAAATGTAAGTTTAATTCACTCTCTTTTAGCTCCACAGGGAAACTTTAACTTCCAAAATGCTCAACAACGTTCAGCAGCTAGTGGCTGTAGCTGCGTGGTGTACAGTGGTGTTTTTAGAGCTTTCTCACTGGAAACAGCTGTTGGCTGAGTGGAGCGTGCAACCAGATCCATGAGATGGAAGACGCCGTAGTGCTCTGTAGAGCAGAGAGGAACTGCAGAAATGGGTGATCATAATCTGTGGGTCACTTAAATCCATTATTCGTATACAAACAGTGATTATTGCAGCTTTAAGTTGAGCTTTTGCAGAGACAGAATGTGTCCTTGAGTCCTGCCGTCATGGGACCAGAAGTGACAAAAGACACACGTGTGTCAATCATGATGTGATATCTGGTACATTAAGAAGTAGTACCTCTGTTGTTAGTTTGTTCTGTAAGAAAAATGAAAAATGACTGACTTAAAATGGACTGTATATTCTTGTGTCTGTAGAGAAACAGCTGTGCAATACAATAATGAGAGTTTGCAAAAAGTAGCCTCCAACTTTGGATCGCTCACAACTCCAACATGTGTGGGAAAGTGTCACAAAGTCACAGGAGTCACTAAGTGTGTCTCACTAGGTCATCTCCACGCAGGTAACGGGATGTTGCCATTACTCTAACGAACCAACAGGCGGTGCTAGAGTCAAGTACTGGAGACCTGGGCCTGGTGTTTGTCATTACACAGACACAGAACAGGAAAACGGGCAGACTCTGAAATATCAAAGTGTCTGTGATTGTCTCCACTTTGGCTGTGACACAAGAGACAGTTTAACGATGCACAGAGTTGTTTAGCGGAGCTGCTGAAGCCTCTGCAGCGTGACCTCTGTCATGGTGGACTGCAGGGTGCAGACTGTCTGGTCAGAAGGTCTAGCTGCAGATCAAAAGGGTGAAATCAGCATTACTGAACTGTGAGATGATAAAGTGTTTTAAACTGAGACAGAGGAATCGTTGTGCATCTCTGTGAATTACAGCAAAATGTTTGACTCCTCTTCTCCCCACTCTGGTCTTTATGCACTGTGAAGAACTCAATCACACCAGCTGTTTTCTCTGTCAACTAAATAACATCATAATGTGCATAATTGCACGACGCATCATTTTCTGGGGGCCACCTTGAGTGAATGATGAGCTTGTTATTGATAACTAATTCATGCCCAAGAGAGGAGAGAGAACCATTAGGAATCATTCTGAGAGACGTAGGGTGAGATATGTGAAATATTCTAATATGTTTTTATAGAATTAATTCTGTGTTGCAGACAGAAGAGAAGAAGGGAGACAAACAAACATCATAATAAACGTATGGGTGTTGTGATAAAGAAGAGATTTTAATTTTGTATGTACAGTATATACAATGTGGAGTTATTGGACATTCAATAAAGCCAAGTTTCAGTGCAGAACAACCTTCAAGAGATATACTATATCTACTATGATGCAACACCTCTGCATGGGAACGCAGAGGAACTGGAATCTGTGCAGAAAGCGCCGTTCAGATCCGTCTGTGCACGAGAGCGATCACATTTAAAGTCAACACGCAAACTAGAAGTGTATCATTTTCTAACATCACGCGTTCACAGAGCGGTCCCTCCTTCTCGTTCACTGCTATAGCAACAAAGACAACTTAAAGTAGAGAACATCAAAGATAAGCCTGAACAGATGAATCTAATAGAATCTAATAGATTGGGACACAATGCAACGCGTTACATGTTGTGTCCACCGACACACGGATTTTAATTCTTGTCTTTGTTTCTGATTCTAAACCTTTGGAACGTGAGGCTGAAGTTATATTTGTTAATGGATTTTGAGGGAGATTTGAGGCTTCAAAGGAAGTAAATGTTCTTCTTTCATTCGTATATATTGTTTATTCTGATCTAATGTTTTCATCCTCTTCTGGCATTAAAGGATTTTCTCCACAATAATCAGACATTCTGGACTCCATTGAAATGTAGTTTGCATTAAAAGCTCAACTCTGTCTTGGAACGTAATGTAAAAGCATGAGAAACTAAACTATTTGCATGAGGAATGCCGTTGTGTGCGCTGGAACCTTGAAAAATAATCATCGTAGTAAGTGCTTGTTTCCTTTTCTTTGGCTTCGACGGCCAGACAGCAGTTCCCCTCTAAAGAAACAAACAGCTCGTATCGCAGAACACAACGAAGGGGGGAAGAAAAGACACACATGGGCTCCATAAATTAAATCACATCCAGTGGAATCTCAAGTCTCTCTGCTGACAACGAACAGCCTGTGTCTGCGCTGCTACAAAGTCTTCTCATTGGCAAAAACCATCAGCATGTCTACGTCCAGCTCCACACGTGTGACGAGGAGAACGCCCTCACTGGTTCCTTGTAGCCTCCTCTGACCTCTGACCTCTCTCTCTCTCTCTCTCTCCGTCTCTGTCTCTGTCTCTGTCTCTCTCTATTTGTCCGTTGGTCTCAGATGATTTCCAGGACGTCACAGGGCACGAAGCCTCTCTTCTTTCCACTCGCCACTCTGAGAAAGCCGCTGCGTTCGCCCTCACTGCTCACACAGATCTGAGGGAAAGAGAATTATAACTGTGAGAGAAGTTGTTTAAAGATAGTACATGAAGTCCTCCTTAAACACTAACAAATGTCCATTTCTATCTTTGTGTCTCATCTGTTTTTATGTGCGTTAGTTATATGTTTACCGGCAGTGAAGATGCTCTAGTTGTAATCATGCCTGTTGATGATACTGCGGTGATTATGTGGTCATTATTAGGTTTGGGATGTCTCACTAATTAAGTGATCAAACGTCTCAGTCACTGAGCCTCGTGACGGACCAGAACATTTTGTATCTCCATGCTGTGACAGGAAAAGAAAGGCAGCGGGTCACAGGCTCCTCTTGTTTTTTGGTGGTTTCATCTCCACTGGGGGTTTCTTGCTTTAAGTCTCCAATGAGTTCCAACATGCCCTGGAAAGCATTGTGGAAAAAGGATCTAAGTGCGGCCAATATACCCCCCAAAAAGAAATGCTAATCTAATGGCGACTCCTCGGAAGGATCCTCTGTCGAGCGTTCCAGTGAAGGAGCGCGTGTGAGGCCAGAGTCTCTGGAGGTGAGAGGCAGCGTGGGAGCTGCAGCAGGGTAATGAGGTGCCGTCGTGAATTAGACACAGGTGTGATGTGGACCTTTTAATGTTCGAGGTCACTGCTTCTCCAGCCCACGATGAAGAGGACGCTGGCGTGATGAAGCTCGCTAATGTCTGGTCTAACTGAGGCCTTGTTGTTAGTCCTTCTGATTGTCAGGTACTTTCAGAAGTTTCTTGCAAAAATCCCTTCAAAGACATTTTGTGTAATTTCTGCCTTTGGCAGCATCAAGAGAGACACTGTTCACATCCAGGCAGTTATCCAGCGAGCGTTGTTTTAACTATTTGTGAAAAAACCTTTACAAGAACTCATAATTTAAAAGCAAGAAAACATCATTTAAAATATAAGCATTCTACACATGTTGTCTTTATCTTCCTGAACAATTCCACAACAAGTCGTCGCAGATGCAGGCGTTGACATTTTAAGGGAAGCATCCTGTTCAGCCTGACTGTACATGAAGACTTTTCACTTAAAATATCACTCCTCCTCCTCCTCCTCCTCCTCCTCCTCATCTTCATCAGGTGCGTACAGTACCTGTCCCTCCTTCAGGGTGATCTGGCCTTGTTCTTTACAGCCAATGAACGTCCTGCTACACCTGAACACTTGGTCCTCAACCTGCAGCTGATGAGCAAAGGCTGCTGGGAAGAAACCGATCCTGTCCTCAATTACCCCCTGGAAAAAAAAGAAAAAAAAACAGCAAACAGCTGACACATGTTGTTGGAGTTGCACAATACACAAGAGGATTACAGAGAGGGGGTCGGTTACAGTGCATGTATGACGTTTTATTCTGTAACTTATAGCCGATTCATAGACATGAAGAAGATCTACTGTATATGCATGTGTTAAATCAGGTAAAGAGTCACTGCTCAAAGAC
The DNA here is from genome assembly GCF_023349555.1 of Cebidichthys violaceus. Classification (NCBI taxonomy): domain Eukaryota; kingdom Metazoa; phylum Chordata; class Actinopteri; order Perciformes; family Stichaeidae; genus Cebidichthys; species Cebidichthys violaceus. Next base: position 1,444,549 of record NW_027176583.1, read on the forward strand.
CAAACAGTTCCAGATGTCTTTGTTTATCTACAGCCTGCAGAGAGCAGCGACCGAGTTCAAATGCGCAATGAGTGTCTTCATGGTCTGGTGGCAGCCGGCTGCCTCTGTGCGGTCACGGTTCGGCCCTTTTGTCTCCCTAATTTGTCCTCCGCACAGTCGTGTCCCGAGGCGGCCTGTTGCCTCGCTCCTATAATTTACGGCTCCACTTCCTGTAATTTATCAATCCATCTTTTCTTTTCTTTTTTACGTGGGGTAATGTGTCGGGTTTCGTACCTACCTTCCACCAGTCGTCGTTGGAGTCATCGGCCAACAAGATTCTGTCTCCAGCTCTGCATCATAGAGCAAAACAAAGGAGAGAATACTCAAAACCACATGTTTATAGTGCCGACAACGAGGGGAGCTCTGCCTGTCCACTGGATCTCTTTAAGATGCCCTCGTATAGTCGAGCAGTAGAGAAGGCGTTTGTGTGTTTTCTTCTGATTGAATACACCTAAATGTTTGCTGTGAGTAATTCTTCTTTGTCCAGGAAACTAATGACTCATTTTACCCCATTGCCGCATGCACTGTAATCACTAGCATCTGTCATAGTTTGGCTAATTTGACCAATAAAAATCAAAAGGGGCCACACAGTCGAGCCAAATGTTGTTTTACGCAATTTCCCTTTTGTCTTCTTCTCGTGGTTCAGCTAAACCTCGACCGTCCTTTGCTCGGTGTGATCAGAGTTTTATTGCAGGTGAGAAACAAGCGCCTGACGTCGTAAAAACCCTCTAAGATGAAAACAAAGTAGACACATGCTGCTTTAAAGAACAACAGGAAGGACTGTGCTTTCAAATCAAGTGAATTATGAGAACGAGAGCCATGAAAGTGAGACGAAGTGATTGGTAAAATGATTTTCTATTTAACAACAAAAAGAAAGAGTGGCTTTCCTAATTCTGTATTCCAGAAGTGCAGAACTCATCATCGTTACAATCACCACACAGCCGAAACTAATCACAAACCGGATCCTCTCACTTAAAATGAAAACCGAAGCTTTTTGATTAAAGATTCCATTCCTGCCATCATTTGTGCTTTACGTGTTGATTACTGTCTGCAGCGGAACCCAGAGTAGAAAAACACTGATGAAAGCTTTCAGAAGAGAAATACATTCAAACAAAACGTGGCGAATTTAGCGTCAGTGGACAAGAGAGTCCAAGAGGAGGAGTCAGTGAATGATAAACTATGCCGGACGATGTGTGTGTGTGTGTGTGTGTGTGTGTGTGTGTGTGTGTGTGTGTGTGTGTGTGTGTGTGTGTGTGTGTGTGTGAGAAGGAGAAAGAGGAAGAGAACAAGTGCACTCTCATATCCTCAAATCCTCGAGGAGAACCAGGAGCGAATGGACGCCTCGGCTCCTGATGAACTCTCTCTCCTTGAGGACTCGTTTTAAAGCGTGCTACAGGCGAGGTCTACTCAAGCACAGGTATGAACGGGACGCTATCTGTAGCCTGAGATAATAACACAGACTCAAGTCCATGCTGCAGGTTAAGTGTGTACTATGTGTACTCTATGATGGCTACCCTCTCCCTCAGCTTTACTTCTTTGGCGCCGTTGCCACGGAGCGTATAAAATAAGGTGTTTCCTTAGTCAAACCTCATACAAACACAGTCGGCATAGCTTCTCTGAACTCACTGAATTTATTGTGTTGATGCTGTAAGAAATTCCAGATGTCTCCGACTCGTTATCACAGCGGCCAAAACTTTAATGTGTTTGTTTCTTTTACCAGAATTCAAAAATAATATTTCCCCGCTTATCCACTGGTACACTGTGTACGCCTCATGGGAGCTATGAATAGACTTTCCAAAGACTCTCAAGATAAATCCAAGAATACATGAGATTGACTGATATTAATAGAGCATTATGACACACACACACACACACACACACACACACACACACACACACACACAGGTACTATTAATGAGGCCACTCCAGAGAAATTAATCTTCGAGGAACATTACCTACAAAGAGGAAGCTAATTAGTTCATGTTCTGAATCTATTCTTTTCATTTTGTACACTGATTACATAAGATAAAACACAGACGCAGTAATTAACAGAAAACAGAGTTTCTTGGCATTAAAAAGCATCGACTAAGAGTCGACAGCTCTTCACCAGCATGAAGGAAACACTGCGTGCACACGTGTACGTCGTGTGTTTGTGATTGTGCATGGCTGTAAACGAGCACGAGGTGCAGCAGGATTGTATTCCACCGTTCTTTTTGTATGCTGCAGAGCATACGAGGCAAGTTCAGAGCAACTGCAAACGACAGGTGCAACCTGCATGAAGTGTGTTCTTGTTAAGGCGACTAAAGGAGTCCATTCATTTAATCTGATAAACCGGTCACATGAGATTCTGGTTCTGTGGTTCTGTGTCATTGATGCCGAGTGCTAAACTAACCTCATGTCCAGGTCATGGCTGTCTTGGGGAGTGAAGCTGAACAAGGCCACGTAGGTGTTGAGTTTAAGGACGTCCTTCTGCAGTTGGCTCTGCTCCAACTAGACGAGACACAAACGACATGAACGCACATCTGGTTTTAAAGAAGTCTCTTGGGAAAAGGGAAACATTGCTGACAATTTAAACAAAGCTCATAGTCACACGTACAAAAAAAACAACAACATATTCTCTATTGTCAATTTTCTCGTATCTCAAAATAGTCTTTTTGGCATTCACATAGGCGGGAGAAGCCCTTGTTTACAGAACACACTGCTGGACCGGGGAGCAGCTTAAGTTCTTCTGCAATCTGTTCCTCTTAATCCGCCGTCAACACGAGTGGGAGAACCAGGATCAGGTTGTCAACGCTCAGGAAGTTAAAACAGGACCGGGGTGTGGGTGGAGAGGAAGTTGTCAGAGAGGTGTTAGCACAATTAGCAGGGAGATGAGCCGCCATTCTGGGGCTCTTCACACCTGCTCACAAAGCCGGTGGGCGTCGTCTTATTTCATCACTAATACCTCTGAATCCTGCCTGCCGTGTCCCTGGAACGATCACTTGTCCCTGCACAATGCCTGCATGGACATTTTGCCAAAAGATGTGAGAAAGACTTTTTAAGACACACTAATGTCTGTGTGTGTGGCACGGTGTCGTTAATGAAGAGAAGTGTTTGTGGTCCTCTGCGGCTCTCCGAGCATCCTCCGTGTGGACGGCCAATGTTCCTGATGGATGAGTTGAGTTAAAAGCAGCCGCGAGGCAGACTGCCTCTGTGGCCTCTGGGTGAAAACAACAACATCGAGCAGCGGCGATCCATCGGGCGCTAACTAAGAGCTGCTCACTGCCTCGAGAGGCTCCTGGTGCTGTGGGAGCCTGGAACACTGAGCGAGAGGTCGGGCAGGTCGAGATCACTGTGTGACTGAGCTATCGGAAAAGAAGGCAGTATTTAAAGAGAGGTGAAGGAAAAACAAGAAAAGGGAAACGGAAGAGCAGTGTTCATTCCTTTAAATCTACAGTAACACTGTGCTGTACTGCTTTCATTTGGACTCATGTTTCTGGCCAACTGGTGATTGCAAGTCCAATAGTCAGAGAATATCTTGCTGTATGAACACTAACGCTGCACGCAGTCATTTGATCCACTGTTTTATAAAAATATTGATCAGAGAAGCGATAATTTCGTTTTGCTGTTTTGGAAGTTACACATTTGACATTTCCTGCAACAACAACAGACGTTGGTTTGTTAAGCAGAAGCTGCCTCATATGAACAGACAAACAAAACGAAACAACAAAATCAAACTTCCCAAACAGAGACTCCAACCAGAAAGAAAGCACAGCATGAGCCAGACTGTTTTACCGTCAATTGATCTCCGGTTGTTTAACACGAAACCTGAAAAGCGTGAACAGATGGGGATCCTGTGTGTGTGTGACTGCATGTGTTCCATTTGTGCGTGCGAGCCTCTCGTCTCAAATCGGAGGCTCCTTCTTTGGCGAAGCTGTTTCCGAGCGTTTCTCTCTGCTCATTACCCTGCAGAGCCTCCATCTGTCCGTCCGCCGGCCTGAGCTAATGGACCCGTCGGCTGACAGACAAACAGCCTGTTGCCAGCTGTGCTCGGTCCAGCCTGATAACGCAGCACAATGCACTTCAGGTCTCTTCCCCGAAATGGACAGCTGGCCCGCTAGATTGTACTGCAGAAGATAGGTGTGTGCATGTGTGTGTGAGTGTGTTTTTTGCCTTGTATGGTTATTTGTTCATTTTTGTGTTTGTCCCAAGTATCTGTGGTCTTTTTCCATTGTTGACAATGGAGATAAACATGTTCAACTATAAATGTGTACACAATAGATGGCTGCACAAAGAAAATGGGTTCAAACAGCATTCAGACGATAAACCGCTTCATGGAAGATAGAAAGTTAAGGAGCAGTTTTGAAATCTGCCCATGAAATATTCATGGTTACTCTGCAGGATATTCAGAGGTTTACCACCTGTTTCCTCTCACGTGCATTGTGCACCATCAGCACTGCATCTTCACTGTGCAGAATCCCAACAGAAGCACAGAGCTGCAGATCCAAACCAGAAGGTCTTCTCTCTTTAGTAGTGCGGGCCAGTGGTCCTGTCAAATCGGGTCTGATTTGTTGCAGCAGGAAGAGAAGTTTTCCCTCAGAGTCCTGGGAAATTCAGCAGTGACGATGGAGGCCAAGGGCAAAGTGCAGCGTGCTTCATGGACACAGAGCGGAGCGGCTGGGTATCGGTTCTCAGAGAGACCGCAAAGAGTTCAGCCGCTGGTCAGCGGACGACGTCTGCTCTCAGAGGGTTCCAGAGAAACCAAAAATACACGTTACCGTAAAACTCTGAGCAGCACGACGACAGTCAGTGTGAAACGGGAACGCCCAGAGCTGCTGACAGTGCACTTTAAGCCATTCCTCTAAAATAATATTCGGTACGTTCAGCTTTCTTTTTCTTATTCTTCCAGTTCCAAACCCTTTTTTATTTACACATGTTGTCTGTATGTCAGAAGAACAGTGCTGCTCAGGCACCTATAACGTACCCACTCACACACATGTGACAGATTTAGATATTTATTATGAAACACAATTAGATAGATTCATTTCTTACCAGCAAATCGTCAGGTTTTCTCTCTGGCTGGAGGTAATAATCTGTCCCGTTCTCAATAACTGTGAAAACTGAAAGATAAAAGAAATCAACAACCATTTGAATAAACATGATAAATGTGTCTAAAGCTTGCAGCCTCTAAAAGCTGTTAGATTATATGTTGGACACAGATAAACATAGTGGTTCTTCGCTACTTTAAGAACTTTGCCAGAAAAGTGGCAAAAATTATAATGTTTTTGCATGAATAATTACTACCAAATCAAAAAGGCAAATTTCACAGCAATTAACTGGTGAGACGACTCGTCTGCAGCTGGAAACACCAGCCTGGTAAATCAGAGTCACCAACCCTGTCACACTGCTGCAGTATGTTATATCATGTATATCCATGCAGTATACTATAATGTGTTATTATTACTACTATCACATTGCACCTTATACTGTCTCTTATACTTCATACTGTACTATATCATATCTACCATGTTAATATACTGTTTTACCACATCATATACTACAGTTCTATTTGCTACATTAATACAGACAACACAAAGTATCGTTACATAATCACAGTGCATATTATTCTGCTAACGTACTTGACTTACACCGTGTCACTTTAACGTGTAACTTGTCAATCTAACTTGTCACTACATCGCAAGTTTGTCTTTAGTTGCTCTCGTTCATTCTTGTATCGTTTTGTATCGTTTCTACTTATATCAGTTGTATATTTTTACATTTTATTCTACTTTTGTGCTGCTGTCACACCAAGATTCCCCTTCTGGGGATCAATAATGGCTCCAAGCACTCTCAAGAAACAGGAGCAGTGTCGTGTCCGACACGTGGCCCAGGCTAAGGTCACATTCATTTCTTTAGTTGTTGCACTAGCTGCTATTCTCTGAAGGGAACTGTTCAGCAGCATTGTATCCACGCTCCACATAGCATGTTTCAGATGCTAGGGCGTTCCTTGGTGCGCTCCACCATGCTGCTTGTACGTAGTTCTGCCTTCACTGCTCAGCGAATGCTCCAGGTTGTAAAAGGTCAGTGCCTTGTCCGTCACTACAGAGACTATTGTAAAGATGAAACCACTCAGCCACTAAATCAAGAGCTACACACAATGCAGATTAAAGACAGAGAGGTCCAAATGTTTCTACAGGGTGTTCTACAGCAGGGTCAGAGTGAGCGAGCAAATAGAGCCACTGCACTTCTGTGGAAAACGAATCTTTGATGGTTCAGAAGAGGGAAAATTCAATGTTGCAACTTTTTCTCAGACTCTCTTGTGGCGAGAGCAATGGCAGTGTATGTGTGTGTGTGTGTGTGTGTGTGTGTGTGTGTGTGTGTGTGTGTGTGTGTCCTGTGTCACTACATGGCTGTAGTCCAGATGCACACAGTGTACCGCAGAAGATACTCACCATCGTCGCTGTGTTTTCTCGACAGCTCCTGCCTACTGCTGTGAGCCACCACTTCCTCTGGAACCTTATCCAAGTCGCTGGTCTGCAGAGAAGATTTGAGTGCAGATGGAAGAGATCAAACAGATCAGATAGATAGAGAGGTATGAAGACAGAGATTCCGTTCAGTAATTCGGTTTAAAATAGCTAGAAAATGCATATTCTCTTTCACAGTCTAAACAGCTGTTTTGGAGAAAACTGCAGTGTAGCAAACATGCTGTTTTGAAGTCCGCATTTGGAAACTATTATCATAACCCCTGATGAGATCACATTGTCTCCGTGAGCCTCCACCGACACACGTGTCCATTCACTAACAGCTGTGCGGGACAGGACGGCCCAAACCCAACAGCGTTCACGTGTCCTCGTACCCAGACTGCATACACAGTTTAGATTACATTCAAAGTGATACGCTATGAAAAACAGATTTCCTTGTGTGTCACACAGGGACAGACAGGAGGCTGGAGAGTGTAGCCGTACAGCACTATCGGTCCGGTCCATCTTCAGAGTTGTAACATGAGTGTTTTCCCCGACGTCTCCCTTCATTACTGCCTGAACCAGACTGCCTTTATTGGTAGTGTTTACAGCCCTGCAGTGGCAGTATCTATTTAGACCATCAGCTACAGTATGTCTGTTGCAGTTGGACAAAACATAACAAGTATAATGTATAAAGCTGTATGTGCATTATAGCTTGGTGAAAGAAAATATTGAGATAGGAAACAGGATAAATGAAACGGAACGTTTTTTCGTGACCGGTATTTTGTGCTGACAGGGTGAAAACGAACCCTAAGCGAATATGATGAATTGTCCGTTTCTTACCGAGTTCCTGTGCGGGGACTCAGAGCCACTGGCCCGCTTGGCCTTCTGTGCCAGCGACGTCCCGAACCTCAAGGCCTCATACACAGGGTCCACCTTGTTGCCACAGGCTTCAGAACAGAATGACGACAAACAAATGTTAAGCTTTTAAGTTAGCCGCGTGGTGCTTTACAAAACTATACGAAAACCAGCTCAAGTGTTTCTAGTAGAGTGTTTCTGCTCACCGATGGGCATGACTTCTTTGATGCAGCCATACTGTTCCTGGATCAGTAATGGAGAGCTGTAGTAACGTCGAAAGCCCTTCGGCTGAAAGGCAGAGAGGGGAAAAAAGAGAGCTAAGTGACGGACGGATCGACATGCAGCCCGACGCTGAACGACCGCACACGACTCTGTGAAGTCTGACGCTTCTGAGCACAGCTGACAGAGATGAGGTTCTGCCACACTGGATGTCGGACATCACTGTAAAAACATATGAAGGACTAGTTTTAAATCGTGCACGGCCATCATGAATAATAACTGATTTGTTACACACAGAGTTGAACGTGTTGGACGTCAGGCGCTCCACTGACATGTACCTGAAACAAATGGTATTAAAGTCTTAATTTATCTTTGTTCATCGTGTCCTGCCTCCATCTCTGAAGGCCCTAACACATTTATCATTTATATATCCATCATCAACCTGAATCCTATCCAGTCAATACTTCCCCATCTGTTTTGAATCCTTAAGTAAAGAAGAAAGACGAGAGACTGAAAGACGCCTCAATCGCTGGGTGATTAATCATTTATATATCTTCAGCTTTCAGAGATTGTCCTGGATAATTATTTGTGCATTTCAGTTCTTTACCGGACGTGAGGATCAGCTCTGGAGACCTACGTCTCATAGGACTGCCTGTTTATCTCTTTATCTACATTCAATGTAAAAGACACCGCTCACTGTCAGTGACTTCACTCGGTTCACCGATGCTGTGACGCCAACGATCGCAGGTTTTGGGGAAATCTGGGGAAGAGTCACGGTGGCTTTTCTACTGTGTCTTTAATTCACAATATGCTGTTTTCTGTTCATTAAAAAGTCACTGGAAGAAGAGAACCGTGCATGAATTATTTATTCATGCACAGATGTTTCAGGCAGCGCAGAATAATGTTACAACCATACGTATGAAAGTTGTACAAAAACACTGTTATCAGTTTGCATTTTAGGGAACAGAGATCTGCCTGAATCTGTGCATGCTGAGCTGTCTTCTTCTTGAGATGTTTCCATTCCACATCTTGGAAACACGAAGGAATCTGGAGGAAGCTGTGGCTGCAAACTGGAAAATGGAAAAAGTGCTACTGGAATGAATGAATCTAAACCATAACTGTGTGTCAGGAGGAACTAAAGCAACTTACTTTACTGAATGGTCAGCTTAGTGACCTACATCCTATATCTGCAAGATGAAAACACGACCATAAAAACAGAACCAGGACATTCTGATGTAGCATTTCAAAATTAAAGCCCTTCAAAATCTCATGCATGAGCAAACTTCAAATCACATTCATGAGACAATTTGTCTAAATTCAGATTAGATTTTAGAGGAAATGGTGCATAGTTACAAAATCATTTCACCTCAGGTTGATAGCAGACCACCTCAAGGTGTCACTCAGAGAGAACCAGGACATGCTGATGTAGCATTTCAAAATTAAAGCCCAAAATTAAAGATGGGATTTTAGAGGAAACGGTGCATAGTCTTTGAAAATCATAAAACATTAGCATCATTAGCTGATTCTTGCCAAAGCTAAAGGTGAAGTAATGCTATGTAAGCAAATAGCTGAAGCACAAAGGCCTGACTGTGACTACCACCATGTGTGAACTATGTGTGTTATGAATTCACTGTCACTGTTTCAGTAAGTACAGAAACCTAGTGAGCAAACGGTGAAACACTGGTTTCATGCTTTATAAAGATTCGGAGCATGAGCTAACTTGATTTCTATGCTAAAGAGTTCTCAAGCCAAGAGAAACAAGCATGGCCGCTGAAGTCTCCAAGTTTAGAGTAAGTTGAATTTAGAGCTGCACTCCACTGGGGGAACGTCTCTTTTTATCTGTTGACCTCTCAGCCTCATTTTCCACTCCTAAGAGCCGATCATATCTTCAAGCCTCATCCCTCCGTCATCTAGCGGAGGGAGGTCACAGGACCTGCCTGTACAGTTAGTACTACTTCCATATCATGTCCATATGACATGCATGCACTTTATTCTTGCTGATTATCACAAACTCAGCTTTTTTTTCCTCCAATTTCCTCAACTAATTCCAGCCACATTGTCTCAGTAGAGGTGCAGCCAAACACTGCGGGGAGCAAGGTAAGAAAAGGTATGAAATCCCTCATAGCATGGCCTGACTGTTACAGTCTGCCTCTCCTCAGAGTGGGATCTGTGCGGATGACTAAAGAGTCCCAGTCCAGCCCTGACTGCCAGTTTGCTGGACTGACATCAAAGTTAAAAAAACAACGTTCTTGGAGCTGGCCTTCGCTGGTGTAACTGAATCCTCCCCAGTAAACACGCTCAGCGCTTCCCAGCAGACCGAGTCCAGAACCAAATGGTCTCATGATGCTGCAGGTTCACATGTGAGACGACGATGATCGTGAATCACACGATTTCCATTATCATCACCCAAAAATGAGGAGAGGCCCCCGAGAAAGTCTGTTGCCGGGAGGGAAGATGATTTACGACGATGACGGCGAGGCTCGATCTCTCGGTCGATGATGTTTACGTGAGGCGGTTATTACAGATCATGAGGTAATGAGTTCTTTACGTCAACATTTAAAATCAGTTGATCACCGATCAATACCGCCAGCTTTCCCATTTCTGTGATACTGAACGGTTTTCACAGTCGCCTCTGCTGGTGATTTAAAAGCTGAAATTGAATAATTAATGATGCGATAATTGTTCCAAATATTATTTTACGCCCCCTCGTTTCACATACAACCCGTGCTCGACTGGCATATTAAAAAGCAGACACGGAGGCTGGGACTGTGAAATGCCAAACACATCATAACACTCTGACATGTGACATCTTTCAATAGAGGTAATGAAGTCGCTTCGGGGAGATTGCATTGATTCTGTTTCAACGGTTACTGCTGACAGCAGCACGACAGGACTCACCAGAGGGGAGGAGGAGGTCAGCGATTTTTGTAAATAGTGAGTTGCATTGCTATTATCTAACACTTAGACGGACAGAGTGATGATATAACGATTATGAGGACGATGACGAGGATGGATGCTGGTGACAGATGTACCGGCGCACTCGCACATAAAGTGTGATTTCTGAATAAGCACATTCTAGTGGGAAACGGTCAGAAAGCCAATTTTAATATGTCTGTTTTGGTTTCTATCATACCGACATAGTAATGAAATGCTCCCAAACTGTTGACAGCAAAGAGAAACATGCTCTGTCTATATCCTGTCTTTGTGTGTGTGTGTTATTCGGTGTCGTGCTTCTTACCAGTTTGCCCATGCAGCGCTGCTGTCCCACTCCATTCTCACATTTGTGATGGAGGCTCATCTTGCAGGCTTTGCAGCGGAGGCCATGCTTTGCCGTGTTTCCCGCCAGGAACACCACATGCTTGGCCGTCGTGCCTGATACACACACAGAAAAAGAGGCAACAGGGATTCAAATAGTGTCCCGAAGCGAACCACGTGTTGTCTTTACGCGCTTATTCGTAGCCTAGGGTCTATGCACTGAGGCAAGCCTGTGAAGACAACATATGGAACATTTTAACAGGGAAAAAATGTAGCGAACGCGACGCATGATGTGCGTTTCTGCAAAACCATTTCAAACAAACAGAGTGTAAGTGAGCCGGTGAGATCAACACCATGAGAACCCATTTCAAACTGCTGCCTGCGTGAGGCTCACCCTCACTTATTAACACGTGACTCACAGTTTCTGGAATAAATGAAGATTAATCTGACTTATCTGTGAGCCGAAGTTACGCAACACTGCAGCGGGAGACATTCAGCATGCTTGCGCGCATTAATGCACAGAGGTGTGTGTGTGAATGAGCAACAGATATGGAATATGGACAGAGAGGTAGATGAGGGGACAAGAATGAGGAAGATAGGTTCGTGGAGATTGTGAAGAGAATAAAAGCTCACATGGCAACCACAACACATTGCATCAATGCAATCTTTAATGGGGATCACTGGGCTGGGGCTCTGTCATTGTGTGTGTTTGTGAGACAGAACGAAATACAACAAAAGGGTGAAGGATGAATGAGCAGGTAGAGCATGAGGTAAGTGTGTAAAACAGCCATGATTGGGTAGTAAACAGGGAGAGTACTTTCCCTTCTTTTCACTGGTCATCTTACATTTAATTGCATTTAAGCAATTTGTCAACGCTCGGAGGGAGTGATGTGGCCAGAATTTAAAGCATAAACAATATTCTGCATTGAAATAACATTACGTTTGGCTGACTTTGACTTACACATAACAGGACAATATGTGAATCTGCATCAGTCAGCCATTCCGCATCAACGAGAGACGACAGTGTTAACGAGTCCCAGTGCTGTTATTAGTTGTAGTCTGGCAGAAATGCACCTCCGGCTCTTCATCGATCAGTCAGTGAGCATGAGCCCCGGCCTGGCCTACTCTCTGCATGCATGCAAAGGATTCATCGATCTTCATCGGTACGCGTTGAGAGCGCAGAGAGGATAATCAGAGAGTCATCATCACTGAAAGATTAGGAACGTCGTTCGCTGTTGTACAGTTTTGCACAGTGTTTTTGTGCGTTGGGGCAAGCACACACTGTCAGCATGTTGAGTTTAGTGAGCAGAGATAACACTGTAGCTATGGAACCAAGCAGAACACCTGATCCCCGAACAAGACAGCAAACACAAGACGCTGTGTGCTTAAGGTACAAAGCCCTTCGTGTAGTTTACTTAGCCAACAGCGGGGGGAAAAGTCTCTGCTCGCCCTTTCATGTGCTGCAATGTGAACTGGTGTCACGGCTATCTGGAGCTGGGCAGCAGTGACAGGAACGCAGTAATGGGTGGAAAACTGGATCTGTACCCCCCCCCCCCCCCCCCCCATTTTAAGCTCTTGTGTTGCTTGGCCGAGCCTGACTGCCACAGAGCTGGCGGACTCAGAGAACCTGAGACAAAAACCGAGAGAAACGTGATCCTCTCATCAGTCAGCCCCAGATCGACAGAAAAACAGTCAGCAGGAACAGAGGCAGCGATATTTAGTTCACTCTAAATCAGGTCGACTGATGATGTTCAATGAACGCTTCATTCTAAGTCATCTTTAAGACGCCCTGACTCAAGTTCTTGTCTGTGTCTCTGAATGCAGAGAAGCGAATGAAGCCGTCGACGAGGAGCTCCTTTGAGCTCCTTTGAGCTTACTCCCTCCAACATGGAGGAACAGCTAAGAAGGGAACTAACCGCTGTGTTTCCACAGGCCGATACAAGAAACTGACATTGTCGACTTCCTTCAGCGATAATGACGTTAGTGCACGTGTGTGTGTGTGTGTGTGTGTGTGTGTGTGTGTGTGTGTGTGTGTGTGTGTGTGTGTGTGTGTGTGTGTGTGCGTTTTCCTGCAGGCTTGGAGAGGAGGCCAGGGCGTTACAGCTGTGAGGCTCTCTGTGGCATGTGCTCTTTCTTGGCTACTCTACTTTTAAACAGTAAAGGACGAGACTCCTGCCAGAGTTCTCATACCTCCTGCCTCAAAAAATGTTCCCACACAGTCTTTCTCAATCGTTCTCCCTACAGTATCTCTCTCACGCTGCACACTCGCTTTCCAACAGACACACATTGATCCATTAAGCCACTGTTCTTACTTCACGCCCCCTGATTTTTCCTGCAAATAACCTTCATCATGACAAAAACTCCTCCACCTCCTGCTCTTATTAAGCTCCTCCAAAACACTGACCTGAGCAGCAGTCTTTGGTTCATTTGCATACTTTAATTAGTTCCTCCCACGACCATTTTTAACCACATAATATCCCATTTAAACATCTAGAGAATTAGAGAACTATGAGGCCGGAGTAGAGCCGCTGCTTCTTTGCGTGGAACGGAGCCAGTTGAGGCGGTTCGGGCATCTGGTGAGGATGCCACCTGGGCGCCTCCCTAGGGAGGTGTTCCAGGCACGACCGGCTGGGAGGAGACCCCGAGGGAGGCCCAGGACCAGGTGGAGGGACTATATCTCCAAACTGGCCTGGGAGCGCCTCGGGATCCCCCAGTCAGAGCTGGCTGATGTGGCTCGGGAAAGGGAAGTTTGGGGTCCACCTGCTGGAGCTGTTGCCCCCGCGACCCGATCCCGGATAAGCGGACGAAGATGAAGGATGAAGAGGCCTAAGAATGCTGAGCACAGAGGTGGAGTTGTGTGTTCAGAGGTACGGATGTAACACAGGCTACAAGTCTACAATCACGCTAGCATCTCTGTGAGACGATCGTCAGAACTACACGCTAACATTTGTTGTTGTTTCCATCTGAACCACGTCACTTTCTTTTATCTTTTTTTATGAACGGGCTCTTTTCGGCTGACACTTTCCGACGCAGTTTGACATTCTTTACCTCAGTTTAATAATGCACTGCTGAGAGCCAAATCATCAAGACGCGGCAGACAATGTCGGCCGTCGGTTGTAACGCTGAAATGAATCAATGGGGTCACAATCGTCACAACGCGTGGCTGACACCCGCTAGCACACACACACACACACACACACACACACACACACACACACACACACACACACACCTATTTCACAGTAAAGTGTGTGTCTGACATGTTTGTGCATCGTGTGTTTTCAATGCAGCGACAAGTAGTAAAGCCTCGGTTAGCATCGCAGTCATATCTGTCTACTACCCCACCTTGACCTCTCACCCCCCCCCCCCCCCCCCCCCCCCCCCCCCCCCCCCACACAGTTTATTTCTCTCTAGGGTCCACCAAACCTGTCGTGTGCATGTCGGGGATTTCATGGCACAGATTAGTGCGTGTTATAGAGGGAGATTAGGTTCTCAACTTGTCTCATTAATTAATCCAGGAATTTGGATGCCTTGATTTGAGGCATTTAAGGGATCGTGTAACTCCATCACGGCCTGATCCCTAAATGTTGAAGCAGGATATCAGTGATTACTGACAGCGACACTAGTTTGCATTTCTGTATTCTCCATCTGCATACATCCCTCATACAGTATGTAGTCACACTGTACAAAGTATAGTACAAGCTCCCTAAAAGGAGTGCAAATTCGATGTTTTCAAGCCTTCCCTAATAATGATGTTTTACCCTCTGTCAGCCACAGGTAACTCTCCCATTCACTCATGTAGACATTTATTTAATAAGCCATTCGCTGCAGAGACCTGGAATCGATATCTCATCATCGGCCTGTACTCTATCAAGAGCACTTTTTATGTTCCAGTGAAACAAATTCACCGCGGGCCTCACAATAAGGACACTCGCTTTTATGGACACAAGCCGAACACCGCATGTGGAACTTAGCCCGCGTAATGAAGTGAAACGCTGCAGCGGCGAGAGAAACCTTGGAATAAATAGAGGAAGATGTGGAGAGACGGACACACTGAAGACACCTTTTCAGTTAAGATGCAATAGTACTCTCAGCTTCTTCCACACGGGTGTTTGAAATCACTCTGGCCGATCAGACGGCTACTCGGGTTGAAGTTGGGTGGAGCTGTGCTTAACTTCATGACCTAATAACAGCGATGACGACGTAGCGCCCCAACAGGTAAACTAACAGGAGGCCGAGGGAAGTGTGTGAAAGAAAAGTGAGCCGGTCTCCCATAAACAAGAGCTTTTAAAACAAAGACCAACGCCTACAGAACAACCGGTAATATATGTATCGCTCCATCAAATATTCATAATCTAGTTCTGCTTCATCTAGTAAACCTGATGAATGAGTCAGTGAGCACTTTAATATAATTCAGCCGTTTTGGTTATGGATGACACAGTTCATTTGTACAATAGAGGATCCTCGTATATACGGAACACGGTGGGTGTTTAATGCTTCCTTTTGCAATGTTAGCATATTGGTATTAATCTGCGCATTAGAAAAACCTTTTGACTCAAATAGTGACATTAATTATGAGATTACCCCTTGAGGAAAAATGAGTGTATATTTAATTGAATCCAATTAAAGAACACCACACCAGATTCTATACTATATTATTTATCTTTTCAACTCTCTCTCTCTCTCTCTCTCTCTCTCTCCCTTTCTCGCTTTCTCTCTCTCTTGCTCTCTCTCTGTCTTGCTCTCTCTCTGTCTCTCTGTCTCTCTGTCTCTCTCTCTCTCTCTCTCTCTCTCTCTCTCTCTCTCTCTCTCTCTCTCTCTCTCTCTCCTGTGTGCTGCCCTTTGACTCTGAGACACAGAGTCAGACTGTGACAGCACCATCGAAGCTCATTACACAGACACACACACACACACACACACACACACACACAGACACACACACAGAGAACAACCACCTCCACTCCCCGTCTCTCTGCTGTGTTCTCATTACAGCAGGACAAATGAAGAAGAGGGCAGCATCTTTCTTCACGAGTGGACCGGAGGGCTCAGCACCTATCACAGAGCCAGGGAGGCCTGACATCATACTTCCACTGTTAACAGGCCACCAGAGGCCCATGCAAGGCTTCGGCCAGTGGATGCGTGTCACTGGCCACACCAGCAACGAAACAATGGTCATAAATATGTAGAAATATGTTTTATGGTGGGATGAACTTCACCACGCCTCTGAACTGCATTCATCTCTGTTTCTTGTAGTCATTGGGTGTGGCGGGGAGGTCAAATGTGGTGGAACGCCTCATTCGATCAACAAAGGTGAGAAGCACAGATACCCGGGGAACAAGTGTGCTTCTCTGTAAACTTGTAAGTGGACGGGGTTTACCAACCAACATCAAAAACAGCATTAACTGATTTCTTTTGGCCACAAAAATCAGCCATATAAGCACAACACTGCATTGATTGTTGAGCAGATGGTACGGGCAGCCCTCGTCATTGTGGTGCTGCAGAGGCCCTGAGATATAAAGACTAAGTGGTCCCTCGGTAATGATGGTTAACACGGAGGGGAGCAGCCAGAGAAACCGGAACATCTGGCGAGGGGAGACCAGGAAGAGGAGCTGGCACTGGTGTTGGCTATCTGACACCCCGGCGGACAGATGGAGGGACCTGGCTCGACTGAGACCCTTTGGTCCCGTCAGTCGGGTCAGGTTCAGTGTCAGGAGCCTAAACGTCGGAGAGCGTTCAGATACGTACTGATAACATCCATCAGGTTCTCTGACGAAGGCCTCATTATGAAAAGGTAATTCTCAGTGCTGTGATTGCAAACGTTCGGCACCGTAAACCGTACCTACGATCATGTGGTTGCAGACGTCACAGAACGTGGGCTTCTTGAAGATGTGCTCCATGAAGCAGTGTCCCGCCGAGTCTACCTGCAGCGGGTTGCGTGACTGGGAGCGCGACGTGGGCGGAGGTGCGGAGGGGATGGCCGGAGGCACCGGAGGGATGGGGAGGTTGGCGGTGTGCGGCGGGGCCATCCCGATGTTGCAGAGATGGCCCGTGCTGCTGCTCACATCCGACAGAAGCTCCGTCTTGTTGTCGCCGCTCGTTCGGAAGAAGTTGTCCGCGCTCTTGCTGCGGATGCTCTTGGTCTTGAAGGATAAGGAGCGCTTGAGTCTCTGCAGCTGGAAAAGAGATTTAAAAAGAAGTTGAAGTGAAATGGGGCAAAGGGAGAGAGACAGACAGACAATGAAAAGGAGGGATGACAGAGGACATAGAAGGAGTCAGTGGCGTAAATCAATTCCTTCTGGCAAATATCTCAGTGTCCGACGGCCGATAAAAGACCATTAAGAGGGGCAACTTATCACGGCGCAGTGAAAAACCTTCCAGATTCCCTACCTGGAAGGTAATGTGATTTCCTGGTCAGAGCGATGCGTCGCATCAACACTATTTCTCACACGCTGTGCTGCCATTTCTGGCTGCAGCCTCTATCAATCTCCTCAGGCTCCTCTTTTACAGTAATGCTATTCATAACACTCCACGCTGACAGCCCCTCATTTAACCTCTCAGTGTGTACTTCCTCCTCCGTGAAACCAACTTAATCCTGCACTCAAACGTGCAATAAAGAATCTGTAAGCTGCCGCATTTGAGTGATTTTTATGGTTGTGGTTTCTGGCTGGTGTGTGGCTGCAGGTCTCTGATTGAAGAAATAGATTATGTTTCATTTGACTGATGGGGAAGGAAGGACTCCTAAGGATCATATCATATCTTAGCACACAGTCCGTCCTCCTCTAAGCTTGTTCCAGAGCATCAGTCATGTACGCACAGACACAGTTTATATACGATAACTTAGAACAGATGTTGAGATACTAACATGGAATCCCAGACTTAAAGTATACAATACAATTAAGGGGAAAAAACAAGCTGATGATGTTGTCCAGCTCATCATTGAAGCTTTGGTATGGCGGCGAGGATCAATCAATTGTACGGGTCACTCTGGAAAAAATCAATATGGACCCTTTCTCTCCCATTTCCACCCACACACAGGAACACACAGCAGACAGCACACATCATTCTACTGCAGCCTCTTGTTCCTCACTCGCATGGCTTTCACACACCCTGAAAAGTGAAGTAGGTGGTGACACATGACAATGACGTTAACACAGTTAGGTCTTCATAAGTACATTATATACATAAGCAATTTTTGTCTGCACATTCGGCATGTGTCGCACTTATTTAAAAAAGGCTGTAATGGTCAATGATGGTTTAATATATCTAAACTTTAAAAAACAACAGCTATATTAAATAGACAAAGTGAAGCAATGTGTGCATGCATTGAGGAGCTCATGCTGTGTTTGATGGCACCATATCTGTGGGAGCAGAGAGGGTTAATGGGGGCTACGCATTAAGATGATATATTAATCATTGTTAATGAATAAAGTTCATGACGCAGTCTCTAAACAAAGACAGTGTCCTCAGGAGACATGAGTGACGGTGGATGGAACCTGACGTGGATGTCACTACAGTGGTCTACCTCACAGAGCAGCAGAACTCTTGTTATCTTTATGTACATGCAGCTCTATGCTGTTACGTTACAATGGACTCAAATCAGCAGTGCGCTACAGTTTACACAAGAGTGGAGGCTCACCTTGCGCTTGTGATGTTCAGGCCTCACAGTATTCTTAAAGGAGGAATAAAAACACAAAGAAAGCTTCACTTGATGGTGGAACATGTGCTCAGCCTAGCGTGGAGCTAGGTCTACCTGTGCTGTCTGTAAGGACCATTAAAGGCTTCTATCGTCACCTCCGTGTTGGGACGTGTTCTGCTACCAAAGTGAGATGCTGGGAGGGAGCGTGGTTGTTGAAAGACTCTTGAAATACACAGTGACCAGATGTGCCAAAGCAAGAGCTCACATGCACGAGCTTTAAAAGACTCAATACAGAGAGGAGGGCATCTCTATGATCTCCATGAAAGATTCCACTTTGTCTCTGAAGTATGTGTCTCATCTGTCCTTTTTGTATGCGCTGGTCCAACATTCTGTAGTAGTCTGGGTAACATGTGACCGACATAGATGGCAAAACGCCGGAGGCCGCGGCTGTGGATCTCTGTCCGCACAGCCTCCTTTCCACTCAGCCACAAGTTGAAATTACAAAACCATATTGCACTTATTTATTAATATGCACATAACAGTTACACTATATTTCTTCTTTTACCACTACAGCACACATGTGAACATGTTTTTAGGTTCTCAAGAGCTTTAAAAAGCCGTTCATTGATCCAGCAACAAGGAATTTAAATACCATAAATCTCTATTAGTCATGAAAACACACACTATTTATACTGAAGAGTGTGTGTGGGGCTCGATTGAGAGTGTAACCTGATTTATCTAAAGGTTTTCATGATCGTGATGTTGTTCTAACGGTATTCTTTCACACTGAGGTCTGTTGTACTCATAATGAGTCTGCAGTGACACTTTAAACGGGTTTATTTGTACAGCTGGTGGTTTTGTCCCTAAAGGTATATTCAGCTTAGGCTCGTGCAGCTGTGTTAACAGGACGATCGGTCTGAGTCACTGACAGAAAAGAAGACATAGTTCACACGCGTGTCTCTCTCTCTGTTGAGTCGATGTCAGATAAGAGTTTGTTTGCGCAGCTCTATTAATAAGAGTTGTTGGACCGATGAACGGTTCGGAGCCCTCAGTCTATCTGACGGGTAATAAAGAACAACAGGGTCGTCCTACCTTGGTTTCCTGCTGGCTGGCGTTCGCCGACGGGGATTTGGGTGTCTCATTGTGGTCCTGGTCCTCCTCTTTGCCCCCACTTTCGTCCTGGATCATGTTGGCCGGTGGGATCATCCTCTCTTTTTGCGATCTTTAAAACTGTTGCTCTGTAGAGTTTTTGTTTCCCCCCCCCAAAAAAAAAAAAATCTCTTTACATATTGTCCGTTCCTCTGTAGTCACCGTGACCTGCGCATCAGAAGACGGGAAGTCATTCAGACCCGCGGCGGCTGTCGCGAAGGGACAGATCCGAGTTCCATCCGCCGCCACGAGAAGATGAGGAGGCTGGAAGAAGAGCTGACCAAATCAAAAGTTGAACGTCAGTCCGGTCCAGCTTTAAAGTGCCCTGTCCTCCTGAATGAGGCTGTCGCGTTTATCGGGTGGTCGTGCGTAATGCTGCCAAGACACTTCCACGCGTCCACGCTGCGCTCCACACACACGCGCGCGCGCGCGTAGCCAATACTCTCCGATGGGAGGAGAGCTGAAAGCGAGCAAGGGAGGGAAGGAGGGAAGGAGGGAAGGAGGAGAGATGTGACACAACGGCTCCGTCCTGCCAACATTCAGATGGAAGAAACGCTCAGTGTAAAACAGCCATATGGTGAAACGGATACAAAGTAAAACGACGACAACAAACCAAAAGACCAATACAATGGTTTTGTTTTTGTGCTATGCTAGGCTAACCCTGTCTATCTAGAGAGAAGAGACCCACAAGACCCGTTAAAGGAAATATAAAGTGAGAAAGTACACAAACTATATATTATAATAACAATATTTTGACATTTGGGAAAATATACTTTCTTGTCAACGGTAAGAAGTAAATGATTGTTAATCAATAAATGTACTGGAAGGTGTGGCTATGTGTTCTTTTTCTCAAGAGTCAGCCAATGACACTGTCATATATATATATATATATATATATATATATATATATATATATATATATATATATATATATATATATTATTTATTAACACATCAATTAGCCATTCTTTAGGACACAAACACTGTCATGACAGTTGAAATACGAGGCGTCTCACCGGCCTCAGATTGGATGTGAAGCCCGCTGTAGAGACTCAGCTCAGCGTCTGCTAGAAGTCAGAAGGGATTCACCTCCCCCCCCCCCCCCCCCCCCCCCCCCCAACACCTCAGCTGCACCCCCTGACTCCAGACTCACAGCTTGTATAATCTAAAGAACTATCATTTCTGTTAATTTGACACTCCTCGGCCGCTTGTGATTAACGAGCTCACTACAATTTAGAAAGAAGCATCACCTGAACGACAAGTATTCAGAGGCCGATGATGCATTCAGTGTTATATGGAGCCATAAATCAGAGGAGGAGAGGCGGACTGACTGAAGCGCAGAGATGTATGGGCGATGGCGTGTTTATAGCCACAGTAAATCAGTGAAGTCATTTTAAGCTACAGGTTGTTTACCCTGCTTAGTTCAGACGGCTTGGCTGAGGTTTTATTAACCCACAGTGAGCTGTCATGTTTACACCTGTTAAAATTCAGTCTAAATGATTCTTAGTTGGGTCTGCCTTTGACTTTTTAATTTGTTTAACATGTTTGAGTTTTCTGAGGCTGGTGTGGAGATGAAACTTTGAGAGACCACAAACGAGCTGAGGTTGTAGGCATCCACCACCTGGAGCGTTGCACAAGAAAATCCCCCGATGCAGTCAGAGAGCCAGACTACCAGAACATGAGTCAATGTTGCATTTGTGCATGTATGTCCACGGGGTGTGTGCATGTGGTTCCTGTGAATCATGTCAGCAGAAATGCATGAACAGTTGTGCCAGGAAGCCAGAAGAGAGAGAGAGAGCGAGAGAGACAGAGAGAGAGAGAGAGAGAGAGAGAGAGAGAGAGAGAGAGAGAGAGGTGTGAAAAGAGGGGATGACAGACTGAGAGAACGTTCTAACATCCTCTCAGCTGCTGGACCATCATAGTGGAGGGAGGGTATGGACGGACGAGAGCGATGGAGGAGATTATTTATAATTATTCATGTTTACATACAACACAACTCTCAAAGCCCCCGGTGTGACCTATGACCTCCATTTGTTCTAACTTGGAGGTATTTCTTCTTGTTTACCTGCCGCCTGATGACACAGTCTGTAAAAAAAAAAATGTTTTATTTGAAATGTTTAGCAGATCATATCAGAAAGTACATTCCATTCCTGCAGACGTTTCCGTTTGGAGGATCTTCGTCAAACTTTCCAGAAACAGCGTTCTGTTGTGTTCTTACAACCTGCTCCGCTTGTTTTCATGCGTCTCTTCGTCAGTAGAGTGCAGACTGTGAGGAAGTTCTCTATTGTTTGATGATCGATTAATCTAAAACTTGCTGTTTTTCATATTTAAGCAGGAGCTGAACTTGATCATCGATAACGTCAATAATAATGTAGAAATGTAACATATAATAAAACAATGTCTATTGTGTGCAGTGGATTAGCAGGTGTGTCGTCAGACTGGTTGATGAGGTCGTGTATATTAGGATGTGCTGAAATATGAAATATGAAATGTGTCTTTGTGTGATTAATGCTCTGCAGTAAGTGCTTCACCAGCTGTTTGCAGGTCGCTTCCACAGAGTTGTAGATGGTTGTTTGAGTGCCTCGCTGCATATGAAATGATTTCACATGTAAAGGTGTTGCATTGATTTACAGAAGAATAAAAAACATGTTACTGGAGATTATTCCTGCCTTTGGAAGATCAGAAAGATCTCCAGCTGGGTTGGACTTAAACTGGATTCAGCATGTCCAGTCTAAATTAAAAAAAGATATTAATTTAATCTTGCCCTTTGTTTTTCAGGTAACAATTGTAGCAATGTTCTGGATTAAAGCGTTAATTACTTAGATTGGTATCTAGCGTGCTAACATCAGCCAGTTCAGCCTAAACTCAGATTTAAGGGTGATGAGGATGTAGTGTTGAAGGTATTTGATCATAAACCAAAGTTTTGGACAATTAACAGTTTGGCATTGGAGGAAAAGTCAGGGGATCACGAACGTCGTTAGGGTTCATCCTCTGGGAATCATGAGTGTCTGAACACCAACCAACCAAAGATTTAACACAACACTGACTTCTTATGGACTCCGTGGGGGATTGACGAGAAGGTAACTTTCTCCTTTGGGAGCTTATGATAATTCTTCTTGTATCAGTGGAGCTTCTGCAGCGTGGAGCTTTCTAATTTAACACTGCAGCACTTCTATAACTGATACGGTTCATAAGGCTCTGCAAAGCATTTCTGTTTGTCGATGGAATGTTTTCAGAACAAACAGCAAACAGATGAAGCATGAGAATGAAAACTGTGATCGTGTGTCCTACAAAGAGACGGAGGTGTGCGAAGAGAAAGACCATATTAAGTGGTACAGATTGCCCTTTAACGCCTGACATCTAAAAATGTTTAATCAATTACCAATGACCCAGCCTGACATTATACACACACACACACACACACACACACACACACAAACCTCCCAGCATGTGTTACAGTAATGGGCAAATGGATTCCCTAAGAACCAAAGCTAATTAGCCCATCTTATTATGAGACATCCCAGGAATAGTCTCTGCAGGGTACACAACAAGTAATGAGTGATGGAAGTGTGCTGTGTGTGTGTGTGTGTGTGTGTGTGTGTGTGTGTGTGTGTGTGTTTGAGGGAGAGAGATTTCACTTTAGAGTTAAAAAGTGAAATCATGGCTGCATGATAGAACTTTTCTAGATTCATTAAATAGATGATTCTTCATCGTTTAACGCCGACATGTTGAACTGTCTCTTTATCTCACTGGACGCTGATCTCAGTGAGGGCAGCTGTTCGGATTGGAGCTTCGTTCTCGCTCCGTACGACACGACGCCGACGCCCCTACGATCGGACCGTGTAGCCGGTCTCCAGCTGGTCACAGCAAATGAGACAGCAGAGGCTAAAAACAGCAGAGAGCAGCAGCTGATCCTCCGCCTCGCTGGGAGCATCACATCTCAGACAGGTGGGCCTGATGTCAGGCCTGCAGAGGGTTTGGTTTTGATAGTTTTAGTTTTCAACATGCGGCACGATTGTTTGTGGTCACAACATAGTTTGCGACACAAATTCCTCAAATTCCTCAAATGTACTGACTGTAGGGTAAGAAGAAACAACCATCATGAAACTGTGTCTGTTGATTACTGACATTAAGACAAATCTTTTTTGTATTATACGTTTTCTGAAACTTCATGTTTAAATATGCAAATTAGGCATTATCTATTGCTAAGTTTTGGTGAATTTGGGAGAAACCTAAAGACAAATAAACACCTAAATGTGAATTTTGGATTTTTTCCTAACCAGTAGTCTGAAAGAAGACGTCACCGCTAACTACTCATCTATAAATAAGATGTATACAACAGGTATGTGTTGAACATGAGATTGACTAAACTTCTGTCTGTGATATCATGTTTTATTGTGAACAATAAAGATCAGCGGCACAGAGAAATAAACTGCACAGGATCAATGTATTCTTGGTTATCGGTTGACTGGATCAAAAGTCGTCGTATTTCAACTCAAATATGATCACATGGCTTCATACTTCAACAAACATTCAATCACGTAGAACCATCTTCACACAGTGTGCCTGTAGTGAGCTGTTTTATTCATATCACGGGTCGCTTCAGCCAAGCAATCTGATTTATTAAAGACGTTAGTCCTCATGAAACATGGCTGCGGCTCGGCTTTACTGGCTGCTGTGCCGATTCCTGTGGTAACGACGGGAGCCGGTTCTGATCTCTCTGTTTCTGTCCCGTCTTTGACTTACATACATTCACACTTTTCTTATTAAATGCCTCAGGACGTTCCTCACGTGTATGTATGAGCGATGCCAGTCGGATGAAATCAACCACAGGCCTTGGAGGGGAAATGTGCAAACGATGAAGACTCTGTACTGGTTTTAATATTCTGGTCTTGCCTTTAATCATATCGGTTTTAATCATATATTTGGCACCAGTTGTTTCATCTCTGGTTGGAACCATTCGAGCGCCACATTCCAGATGTACCGATAATGTTAGAATTTGATGCACCTGGTGGTTTTAAACCAACTACCTCAAACCACGGTCTTAAGATTCCTGCTGTCTTTGTAGCACTCGTGGTTCTTTGACTAATCACGGTTTTATTTGGTGATATTCACAATAAAGTGAAACGTGTTGAAACGGGGCTCACACAGCAGGCGGGTCGATCTGGCCTCTGTCATTTTGTTTCCCACAATAACTGCATCATTTATGGATGGCTGACACACAGACCATGGTACTGGGACCATCTGGGACTCACAAACTGGTTCTTATCAAATCGTGACTCTGAGCTGAGAGAGAGAGAGAGAGAGAGAGAGAGAGAGAGAGAGAGAGAGAGAGAGAGAGAGAGAGAGAGAGAGAGAGAGAGAGAGATGAGGAAAGGAGAATTCTGGGTGAATTTCTTGAACACTGCCGTGACCCTGGGATCATTTGTCTTCCCTTCATCGCTTCCTATTCAGGTCCTCGTTTTACAATGCGACCACCTTCCCGATTTTATCTTCCGAGATATTTTCCGATAGCTGATGAATGCCAGTTGCCACCCATGAGGAGCTGGCGGTCTGAAACAAGGCCACGATGATAACTTGCTCCAATTAAGGAAGTCAAATGACGGATGTGAACGCTGTCCCAACACGGATCCCAGCAGCCTCGTCCGTAATCCCTCCATTACGCCGCTCACTTCTATTTCTTCCATCCTACTCGTACATATTAAAGGCCACAGTTAAAGCCAACGTCACACTAAACGTTTTTAAAATCCTGCTGTCTTGTAATAGTTGATCTAGAAAGTGTTCCTGTTTGAATTACAGACATTTTAAACGCGTTGATCTTAAAACAAAGCACTAAAAACAGCAGCAACAGGTTCACAGTGAGAGGCAGAGCAAAGCCACACTTAGGCGCCATCAGCAGCTCCACTCGTGGACGCAATTTACTTTGCATCACAAAGCAATCATGTTTAGAGGGCAAGCCCACTAATAGGACAGAAACACTACAAAGGTCCTGAAATAGAAACAACAGGCTGCATTCAATGGGGCTGCAGACGCTCTTGTGGCGCTGTTCCTGTTGTGAGTCATAAGTGTTAGTTTTGTGTCTCGATGACGCGGACGAATGCGTGGGTGACGGTGGGGGAGGGATGGGTGGGCGGGTGTTGGGGGGGGGGGGGGGGGGGGGGCAGCAGATGCATCGCTTGCGTTCCCCCAGACCCTCTTGTCATCCTCTCAGTCTCTGCTTCATTCAGCCGGTTGTTGCTACGATACAACATGGGAGATGACGCTCAAAGACACACACACACACACACACACACACACACACACACACACACACACACACACACACACACACACACTGAGGTTTTAAACTATAAACTATTGAAATGTATTGAAACCTTTAGCTGTGAACATTTCACAACTTGCTGCAGCAGTCATCATATTATGATGGCCTTTGTTTGATGATTGTATTTTGGGTGATCGGGGCAGCTCATGGCTCTCGGGTTCACTTCATCTCATGTGGATGAGGAGGAGGAGGAGGAGGAGGAGGAGGAGGAGGAGGACGGGAGTTTGGGAGCTGCTGTAACCATCATGAAGCTCAGTGCACTCTGGTATTTCCTCTCCCAAAGTCGAAGGCCACTCGGTCGATAAAACCTTTATTTCTGTGCCATAAAAAAAAAAAAAAAAAAGTACAACTTCATAACCTGTAAAGGTAATTTTTTACGTAGTATATATTTCTACTCAGTATATTGTATTCATGCATAAGTCATTTTGCTCTGGACTTTGTTGAACTTCACCGTGTCTCTGTTGTGCAGAAGAATAATTCTCCCTCTCTGTTCACATAGATAACTAACTGTGTTGTATGAGAATGTTCCATGCCGAGGCCTTTGGGCCGCTTGTTTTGGTTGCTGGCTGTTTGTTTTCACTTGTTGTTCCATCAGTCTGAGACCAAAAGTCTGAGACCGAGACGTCTGTAACGTCGGCCATCGGCCCCCACCTTTGCTCATTCTGTATAAAGAAAGCTTGTTCATTTTTTTCGAGGTTCTTCCTCACGGAGACTGAACGCATTCTGTTGTGATGATTGAACCTTCTCTGCGCAGAGAATAAATACTTAAAAGACAACCTGGTTTTTGGTATTATGTATTTCAGCATTAGAAGACTCACGCAAAGCAGGTATAGGATTTTTTTTCCACCACAAACCGCAGTGAGGAGACCGACTCTAAACTGGTACCCAGATATCAGCATGATTTAATTCAACATTGAGGTCAGATGATGAGGTCACAGGTTAAATGTTGAAATATATATATAGTCGTCATCACTGCCAGTAGAATAAAAAACATTTGGAATGTTTGGAGGTATCTATTTTAAATAAAGTACTGTGATGCATGCAACTTTTTCATTAATTCATATTTAATATGAAGGGAAATGATAAATTGTTTAACGGTCTTTAAAACTATGAAAATATTTCACTGGTGATTAATTTTTTTCTGGAAAGCTAAAAACACATTTGTGTTTCCTGAATAATGCTTTGTTCAGTTGCTTCTCTTTGATGATAAACATTCTCAACTTTTACTTTGAATGTGAAAATGCTAATGCAGCATTTTGAGACGTGAACCGTGGATGAAGGCGTTTCCTGTCACTCCCAGAAGGATGCCAATAAATAACGGGTTACCTACCGTGACGCGTGTCCTGGAACACCTGCTCTGAGAGCGACGCAGCGATCTGTGCTGCAGCGATCTGTGCTGCAGCTCACGATCAACCCGCTCTGCTGCACGATTAATCAAAGCCCACTCAAACCCTAACAGTGGTTCTGTCCAGAGTAAAACTTCAAGACGATTCTCCCTCCACGAAGGGAAAGCAGAAAGCAATTCCTCTGATCAGATTTGCTGTTCTGAAAGAAATGGGCTTGAAAGCTGGCAGTCTCCGGGCAGCATTAGAACACATGGAGGGAAGGTTCTGTTCTCCTTGTGAGGAGCTTCCAGCGACATGAGGAGACGTCGATAACAAAGCTCTGAGGCTCGGGGGGAATGGAGCGACCACTGACCAGTCAGTGCGACAGAGACTCCACCTGTCCCTCAAACTCAAGTGATGAAGTCACAAATTGGGCTAATTTTAAATGTTAGCAATGCACACTCTCATCACCATAAAGAGTTTCATTTGACTTTCATTGTTACAGAACAATATCGTCACCAGGTGTGAGACGCCGTTCAGCAGCTCGGGAACACACCTGCATTCATTCATTCATTGATCGATTGGCGTAACGAAGCCTCGTTAAAGACAAGGCGCTCCATTAATTGACGTCTCTCTGGATCTGAAATAAGTAGGAGGTCCTTTGTGAAGGTAAAGAGTGAAGAAGTAGGCCAAGGACTCTCACAGAAAATAGACTGTGACTCACTAAAGGGGCAGATCATCACGGGAGAGGATGTGGGTTAACAATAATTAACGTCAACGTAAAAGCCTTCATCCACGTCCCACTTTCCACACACACACACACACACACACACACACACACACACACACACACACACACACACACACACACACACACACACACACACACACACACACACACACACACACACACACACACACACACACACACACACACACACACACACACACACACACACACACACACACACACTTCTTGTTCACCTGCAGCACCCCCGTGTGGTGACAGTTGACACCGCAAAGACGAATGAAGCGCTCCGACAGACAAAACACGGTCAGTTTGAAAACATCAGCCAATCTTTATTTACAAGTCCTAATATGACAAAATGAAATAAACACACATGAGGTGGTGGTGGGTTCAACCCTGCACATGAGAAAAAAACAGTCAAAACTCCTCTGTGGAAAAGCCTCAACTGAACTATTGACTATCAGGACTATGAAGCGGTTGGCAGAGTATGCTGTGTAAGGTTTAACATCTTAGGTAAAGACACACGGGTTAATATATTTAAACTTGCATATAGTAGTTTTCTCATCCCGTCACTTTATACTTCACTCCGTCCAATGAGGGAATGAACTATCGATCCCCTCGGACGACTCTAACGGGACACAACGTACTTTAACTCCACAGCGACACACACTTATCGTCTCTCACTGCGGGACACGAAAGGACTCCCAGTCATGCATCAACGTGACGGACACACAAAAAACAACTAAAACAGAGTGACGTGTGGAGGTAAAAGTGACCTAAGAGCAAGTACTAGCTTGTTCGGGGTTATTTTAAACAAAGATTCAGCATCTCTCACACACACACACACACACACACACACACACACACACACACACACACACACACACACACACACACACACACACACACACACACACACACACACACACACACACACACACACGGTTTGTTTGTGAGGATGGAGGGCACATTCAGGAGAGGACCAGTGATGAGTGGTGCGCTGCTTAAACAGACCCATGGCACTTGAACTAATAAGGGAATAAAATGAGGCAACAGATCCGCGGTAAGGCGTCGATGAGAGACTACTCATCGTTATCGTCCAGA
This sequence comes from Cebidichthys violaceus, assembly GCF_023349555.1. Lineage (NCBI taxonomy): Eukaryota > Metazoa > Chordata > Actinopteri > Perciformes > Stichaeidae > Cebidichthys > Cebidichthys violaceus. The sequence continues at coordinate 1,473,644 of NW_027176583.1, forward strand.
CTCACGCGAGCACTTGACCCGTTTGTCAAAACTCTGCAGGCAGAATGTTCTATAGTGGTGCATCATAAAAAAGGTGGTTTTCAGCTAATACTGCTAAAAGAAACATGTCTAAAAAGACCTGTCTGTCACTGCCTTTACTGCAAACACAGACTACAACAGACAATGACGGGTGCACATTCCATTCACACACACTACCTTTGATCTTCACACACAGTTAACTCATTTATATATATTCTCCTTTCAGTTTGGGTTTCAAAATCAGTCCCGTGGTTTGGTGGCTGTCGATCTATATATTAAATGACAAACAGAGAAGACGGGCATGAGAGGTGCAGTGGAGCAAAGCAACACCTTGTGCACGATGAGCGCACAGTCGCAAACTCACACCTGTAATGCAAACAGCAAAGATGAGAAGTTTCCCCACACACGACGTGATACGACACGGTACGTTTCTGCTCGATCAGTAGATCCCTTTCACTTGTAGATCAAATATTTTCAAGTATGTTAGAGGGCTTATTTGAGTCTCTTCTGTGAAAAATGATAAAGGAACAAAGACTTGATGGATAAAGGGCTTTTTATAAAGGGACGTTCCTGAATTTAAGTCCTAAAATGTTGTGATGTTTGTTCCACAGCGTCCTTTAACACAGAGTACTGATGAGAACTTATTCTAAATAAATTGAACACAAAAGTGTTATGCAATATGAGATTATAGTTATCGAGAGTCGTCGGCTCCGCCTCACCAGCAGATATCGAGCGTTTTGTTCTAGCTCTGGTCGACAGCTGCTGCCTTGGGCCTGAGGAGCAACGCTGTGGATCCGTGGTACACATTTCACAGACAAAGGCCTAAAATAATGAGAAACAACAACTAAGAACCCACAAGTGAGCCAAAACACTCTGCCACTGAACGCATCACCACTGAGGACCCACCACACGCCTTCAAGGGCTCCTTGTACAAAATATAAAAACAAACTACGTTCCACAACCCTGTCCTGACTTACATGGAGCACCGGGATCTGGTATTGGTGGTAAACACGCGACCGGGCTACTTCCGTTTCACAGCGTCAGTATCTTCTTCCTTCAGGACAAACTTTTTCCTCAGAGCTTCTGAAATTAGAGAAGCGGAGTCCTCCTCTCTGAGGGACGTACAGCCTCTGTTGTACCTGCAGTGACACCCACAAGAAAACAAAACACAAACCATGTCTGAGAGGGAGACGGATACCACTCTCATGTCTGTATGGAAAACGTGACCAAAGTCCAACTGACAACTCTTACCTGTCCTTGCTCATCTTCATGCGGTTCATGTCCTTCAGGATGTCCATCACATCAGCAAAGCTGGTAGACTTCGATAGCGACACCGTGTCCTCCTCCGCCTCCCGGAAGTCCATGCTGGGTCTGTCCAGGTCGAAGGTGGCCGATGCCGTCATGGAGATAGGGGGCAGAGGGTCGGGGACGAGCTCCGACACCACAGAGACCGCGTCCTCCTCCTCCTCCTCCTCCTCTTCCTCCTCCTCCGTGACATCACTGATGACGAAGGAAGCGGCGGCTGCGGCGGCCGGCTGGTAGGGCACCGTCTCGAAAGGGGCCATGGAGAAGCTCATGCTCGTGTCGTCGGGGGAGAGCAGGTCAGGCGTCAGGGGGTTGGAGCCTGAAGGAGAGAAGAAGAGTCTGTCGTCGTTTCATGAAGCTTGTGTTGGACAGCGTTTAAAACCAGCGGGAAGACCATGTCTTTGAATATGTAAAGCCGTCTCGTGACAACTGCCACTGAACCACAGAGGCCTACAAAGTGATGCCAAGACATCTCAGTACAAAAGGGCTTTAGGAGAATCAGGGCAGCTGACTCGGCAACAAAAGGATCAACCGTCACACAAAGACAGTAGCTCAGCGGCTCAATAAAGCAATTTGAATGAATGAATCTTCAGGAATCACAGCCTGGAGTATCAATAAAGAGTTAAGTTAAGTGTGAAACCAGTTCTCATGTCCCGGAGTCTTTAGATTCTACGTTGAAGATCTACAGTGGACACATCTATGCCGTGGCTACACTTTAATTGTTGCCTTGGTTTCCTACCGGAATCAGTTGCCACTATCTTGGCGATCTGCGCCCGGAGTCTGCCGAGCTCGTCCTGCAGGGCGGTGGTCCGGTTCAGCGCCGTCACCCCGGGCTTCCTCAGCCCCTCCACCCTTTTGCCCTCACGCCGGAAGTTGGGCACAGACGAGTTCCTGTGGAGCACCAGGAGAGGCGTGGGCCGCCATTCGTGTTTCAGAGGCCGACTGTCGCTCCTGAAAAGAGACGAGTGGGCGATGAGCGTTCGTCTATATTCTACCCGAGTCCGGATGTTGAAGAATGTTGAATGTCATCTCATGTCTCTCTTTTCCTTTACCGACCACAGTGCTAAACGATACTTTATCAGCAGTGGATTACAGATGCAGCCCAATCCAACAAAACTAGAATAAAACATTTCTTTGTTAAATTTATAATGTTCAGTTTTCACCACTTGAATAGTGCATTTCTTCAGGCTGTACTCTACAGCTCAGAGAGTATAGAATAATGCAGTTATAGATCAGTTACTTGGCACTTCTCCATAACCTTAGTGGTTGTCTCTTCGGGCGTGACTGGATATTTACCGCACTCTGGCATACGTCTCTTCTTCATCTGCGACAATCCAGGCTATGTCGGCCAAAGTGGGAACAATGGGGCCATCCATGGGCCGAAGAGTGGGCATGCCTGGTAGTTCCTGATGCACGAGTACACAAGTTAAAGTCGCATTCGACGAGGATTTCTACTGCGAAAAGGGGGATTATTATTGAAAACTGACACGCAGGACTTGTAGGGTGTGATATTTACCTGGAAACAGGCCCTCTGTGGAGGTCTGAGCGGCAGAGTGGAACCTATTCGTCTCACAACACTGCGGGTGGATCCATGAGGCTTATTCTGCCAGATAGGAATAACTTCCTGTAAAGCATATATTTTAAAAAACACAGTCTCGACACACAGTACTACACTTTAATGTCATTCTCTTACGTCTGTAATTTGCATACATGCACAGTCACGAGTGAGAAAGGCAGTGTTGAGTCAAACGGTGTTAAAAGGACTCACCGTATCCGTTTCCATGATGGCGGCGGTTCAGCTGGACACCAGTGCTCGGTGCTGACGGTGGCGGACCACAGAGCGGCTCAGAGGACAGACGCCATGTCACAGAGGCTGCCAACTCTACGGATATAAATGAGTGATTAGTGAGAGCATCTGTTGAGAGACACAACACTGCAGCATTTCACCCACAGGAAGGAAGTTGCTTACAAATTACAACTAGGCGTTGCAAAACTTTTTTTTTGATGACTGGTTGCAGGTAATTTTTTTTTATGGTTATATCTCAAGTAAAATGCACGAGGTGGATAGATACACCTTGTTGTTATTTTTAAAGTTATACATTATTATAAATTGAAGAGGCCTGAACACTGAATAAACAAATAGACAAGACAATATATACAAAAAGAATGATAAATGTGTCCAAACTACGAGATAAATAAACAGTTATGTTTGACTTCAGAAGATAAACAAATAACAATATATATTTTCAATAACGTTAAATTATTAGCTAATTGGCGGATATTGAACTGTTTGGCAAACCAACTCTTTAAACCGTGTTGGCAGCATTTAGTCCTCTCATCGTGACTACTTAATGCTACATAAACATTAATGAGCAAGTTAGCGAGCATCCGTGCTAACATAGCTAGCTAGCGTTAGCTTCAGTCGTATCCACGGTGCCGCTACTGGCTGATTTGACCAACGACACCGTGGATGGAGACCGATGGTCGACAGAAAGCTTTAGCGCGGTGGTTTGTGGATACCTTTTATACGTTAGTCGGTGGCTAACGTTACGGGTGTCAGAAACACAGTGACCGTTAGCTAGCTTTAGCAGCACCAATAACGGACCCCTGGTTGACCCTCAACGGGACCCTTACGTCACTGTTTTTCAACGTGTCTCCCTTTCCCTCACGAACATGCAAAGAGCGCAACTTACGGTATATTATGCCCGCAAAATGGGAACGCTAAGCGGTTCGATTATTCACGAGCAGCCGCTTCTTCTCCTCTTCGTCTTTCAGCTCGGAGTTGTGTGTTTTCGCTCATCAGGCCGGAAAACCTGTGCCTCCCTTTCCTGTGATCTGATTGGCTGGAGCCCCGCGAGCTTCCTTCGTCTGAACCTGTACAACAGCGCCCCCAGAGGTGGAGGTGAGCACATACTATATGATAAATAATAAACAACTGTAAATAACACATTTAAAATAAAATATAAATAGTTTTAAGGTTATAACCTTACTTTGAAAAATCTGTTATTTTGATCCACTAAATATGACTGAAAATGATTGTTAATACATGAAATACACAGCTCAACTATTATTATTATTATTATTATTATTATAGGTAAAACAAAAATAAATATCCATTTTACCCCTCATCATAAGATGCCGCTTCTGAAAATATTACTATATCTATTTATATGTTTGTAAACCCTCAAATTCCCTAACTTCTGTGGAGAAGAAGCACTTTTTTATTCTGTAATTGAGAGAGAGAGAGAGAGAGAGAGAGAGAGAGAGAGAGAGAGAGAGAGAGAGAGAGAGAGAGAGAGAGAGATTCATCCCCTCACTTCAGAATAAGTACATAAAAGAGAAAAGCTCCTCAACAGAGAGTGTATACAACTCAAGATGGGTCACCCTCGTCTGCTTCCGCCCTCACTGCTGTCGGCAGACCGACCGGGATACATCTTGAGTGGGCGGAGCTTGAATATTGAACTTGTAACTGTTGTCTGCAGTGATATCACAACACTGCAATATGAGGACACGCTCGTATGACCGCCACCCGTCTCCATCCCCGGGCAAGGCGCAGGTCTGTACGCACACACACACACCGCACACCGCTCACCGCACATGACGCTCCCGCGAGTCCTTCATCTCCGCTGAGCCGCTGATGTCATATGTTCTTCTAGAGACTCGATCATTCTGTGATGTGTCGTCTAAAATGCTTACTTCACGGCGGTTATTGCACGCCCAGCATTGACAGGAAGCAGCCTGTGGTCCTTTTCTTTAATCATATGACCATATGGGTGATAATGTGTGAAGGATGGAGGACAACAGCGCGTTGCTGTTCAGTCAGAGACAACAGGGTGTGAGCCTTGTGATGCCGGATGAGATGCCGAAACAGGAATGCAGCTAGAATGCATTCCTGTATGTGCTCATAGGAACTTAGTCTTAGGTCTAAACACAGCTGTGCGCTGCTAAGAGCTAAGTACAGTCTGGTATCTATTTAAAGCACCCCGGGCCTGTTGATGTGTAATATCAGACATTATTACAGAAATATTAAGCTATTGTAAAGTGTACCTAGTCAGCAACCTTGGACCACGAGCTCACATTAACACATTGATTGTAAACACACACACACACACACACACACACACACACTGATTATATGGATTGATTGACAACCTGGCTCCATTACCCTGCAAGATGCACAGCTCACTTCCTTATGAGGTCATGCGGCTGCAGGTAGAAGTTTAACCATCCCTCCTCCCTCCCACTGCCTGGATATTTGCAAAATGACTCCACGCTCATATGACTTCCTGTCTTGTGTAGGTGTAACTGGGGCGAAAGGTAGGCATGGGGACTAAAAGGAGGAGGAAGGATGCCTGCTGAGTCCCTCATCCCTCTGCCAGCGTCAGACTAAAAGAAAGACAGAACATGTCTCAGTCTCAGTCCACGAGGGGCCCGGAAACTCAAGGAGCCATGGACCGTGAGCCTCAGAGGGACAAGACCAGGACCAGCTACTTTGGCAACGTCAAGACCAGGTCAGGCCTCTAAATACGTGGATTAGTGGAGAGGAAACAAGGGGAAAGCTGTGAGCAGACATGTGACGAGTTTGGCTGGCGTTTGCTTCTCAGATTTAAGCGCGATACAATTCAGTCTTTCATTATTCTCATAAAAAGGGTAAACACGAAGAATGTGTCATGCCAGACTACGATACAAATAGTAATGCTTGTTTAGCACAAAATGCACATTTTCATCAGCTGGTTTCATCCTCTGTCACTGGAGGAGTCCACGCTCCATCAAAGAGCATCAACAGGAAACTCCACCTATAAATACCTGATCACACTGTGAGCGTCAATCACACTTCAAATTCTTAAAACAAATCAATCCCTCAATCTATTAACGGGGAATCCATCCTGAAATATGTATGCTTCAGCGTGGCAATTCAAACATAATGGAACCCTAATGAATGAACTCTGAATGAAGATCATGCAGATTAAACACAAGTAAGAGGACCTTTGAATTTAGATTATTTTTCCTGGCCTTCCTGTCTTCTACGATGCTAAATTGAAATATCTTTCACTTGTTGTTACTAGGTTTCATGGTACCGTTGTCGCCATTTTTCACTATTTTTGTGACTATTTTATTTTACAGACCAACTAATAATTGATGAATTGATCACATCCCTTTGTGAGTTTGAACCTGTATCAGAGATCACGACACAAACACAGAGCTCATAAATCCTGTGATAGCGTCACCACGTTGTTCCAGTGCAGCAACACAGTGACTGGAACAAGAGGACCTTTTATGATGTATGGCTGTCTGCTACATAAAATCAACACTAGCTGGATGGAAAGTTACAAGTAATCAAGTTTGGAGTCACATGAGAGGTTTTTGAGGATCAACAGTCAGGAGCTTTTCTGGAGAACGCGTCAGTGATTCAGGGATGTTTTGCAATAAGTTGAGCAATATTCCTCAGCTGTGTATTTTTAATGTGACGCCATTAATCATAATAATCTTAATAACAGAGTCTAAATGAGTATTTAATGATCCGTCCATCGACAGTAAATTCAACTATAATATATTATTAGTTATAATCAAGAATCAAGAACAGTTTTAGGGTTAATTTTTTGACCTTGGTTATTTTCTGACATACTCTCAGTGTTTTTTAGAATACATTCAGCAGACGTGTAACCTTCTTAAACACAGCGTGATGTCATCAGGTTTGGTTTTGGGTTCTCAGGCTGGGTTCCAAGCTTCCTCCCGGCGTCTCTCAGCCTCCTCAGTTTGCTAAGCGACCCTGGGAGACTCAACCTCAGGCGCGAGTGACGCAGGAGCCGGCGGCCGGCGGCCAGCGGCGGCACCGACCCGCCGCTGGCCGGCCTCTCGACCACACCCCCCACATCAGAAACCCCAAACTGCGGCAGTACTACCTGCAAGGTGCGCTTACAGTGTCTGATGCACATACTGAGTCTGTTTTCATATCTTTGCATACAGTTATTTTCATACAGGGAAATGAGCTGAAGCGTATTAATCCTGTGTGGTGATGAGGCACCGGAGCTCAGGGTGTTTTGTGTGACAGGAATAGTGTTTCTCCTCTCACAGGGCCTTCATGGGACCTTAACAGCACTGCAGTGAAGCAAGAGCATACGAGAGCACCGTCAGACGACAGCAGCAGGGTGAGTCACATGCTTTTGTTTTTGACTTTAGTCTCAGGCTGTTGTACTTCTTGCGTGCGTTGAGGAACACAGCTTGTGGGAACCAGTGAGACGTAAATTTGGGAAGTTGGGGAGCGACAGACCGATGATGGGTTTACTGCTGATGAGATATGCAGGAGCGAGCCTTTATGCGGCTGGTAATTGGTTCCACAATTTATGGTCATGAACACGTTTGATAAAGAGCGTCCAAGGTTCAGCGTTGAGCGTCGGAGCTGTCGGAGACGTTCTCGAACGCCATGGGGAAACAGAGCCTCCTCCAGAGCCTCTACAACAAATACAGACGGAGGAATGTAGATCCAGATGCTTGTTCAAAGGTAAACGTCTGCTGCGTTTATTCATGTTTCTGCTGAGCTGCTAAATATCAATGTATTGATCATGAATGTGGAACGGGCGCTAATGCTCATGACTCAGTGATCCACTCTAATTTGTTTGACATCTTCATCATCGTCTTTTTCTTTCTTTACTGAATCTCCTTTGTGTTCCCTCTTCTTCCTCTTCTTCTTCTTCTTCTTCTTCTTCTTCTTCTTCTACTTCTTCTTCTCCCTGAAGTCAACTCACCTTTTTAAACATCTTGGTTTCCATTTAGTTCCTGAGCTGAAGAGTAAGCACACACTGTATACTGTATACCAAGCTGAAGGTGATGTACTGTAACACAGCAGCCCTGCAGTATATCTTAACTTCATGAAGGCTGTAGTGTCCAGAGAGGTGTTTATTCAGTGTATGCTGAGATTGACAGTAGAGTACAGCTGCAAATCCTCCTTTTTTTAACTCTTGAGCAGCTTGTGTGTGTCGGTTGTCTCGGGGGTGCATGTTTAAGATGATATTCATCCATTTATTCATATATAGTATACATGATCACAGCCACGTTGAAAACAGTCTCTCTGTGGTCGTAATCTGTCAGGAGCCGGGAATCTGATTTAGGTCAATGGGTCCATCTGTCAGTGGGTGACAGTTGTGGAATTTTCACCGTTTCAACTCTTCAACTCACCAGCTCAGATCTGATCTATATAGAGGTTTGAACTGACTTAGAGTGGGAGCATGCAGTGAGGTCTGCAAAGCAAATAGCAGTGAGTATTTGAGTTATTACGGCTCCTCCGTGTTATTTGCTCCTGCACAACTGAAGGAGTTCTTCCACAGACCGCTGCATGCATAAAGACGGAGGCCGTATTGTGCACGAGTGAAGAGAAGAACTTCTTGAGTTCTGGTTTGTGATCGGATCTGAATCTCCTCCTGCGTTTGTGTTTCAGGGTCTCCCCGGTGACATGGTGTTCAGCGTCTCATCTCAGTTCAACAGCAACGGCACGTCTTCAGTAGAAGACGGCGACACTGGTCACCGTCCCTCCTCTTGCACTTCAAATGCTCCCTCCTCGTCTGCTGCCCTCGTCCCTGGAGAGGTGAGAGTTAATCGTGAGCAGATGACGGCGCGGTGTGCATGTTACGTGTGGAAAAGGATAGATATTTTTTCTCCTGCTGTTGCTGACTGGATATGCAGAACAAAACATTTCCCTCGTCTGTCTTATGACTTCAGCTGCCAATATTTAGCTTTAGGAAGGAAGTGGGTTGCTTCATCTTTAACCCTGAAGACTCACCTCTTCAAGAAGTGCTACCCTGAGCCTTCCACTCAGCACTTATTGTATTCATACTAGTTTGCTGCACTTATTGTATTCGTTTGTTTCTGCACTGTACTTTGGCTCTGCTTCATGCTCTTAGATGCTTGTGAGATGCACTTATGACTTCTGGTGACTAGTAGTTCTCTTGAATACACTTCTTGTAAGTTGCTTTGGATAAAAGCGTCTGCTAAATGACTGTAATGTAATGTAACTCAGTCAGGAAATCAATACCTCACCACGAAACATATCCTTGTCAGCAAAGTCTTCTTTAGCTGTAAACATGTGCCTCCAGCCCCTGGTCCACCACCCTCATGTGTGACATGGAGCTAAGATTTGACTACAAACAAAGAGAGGTGGGGAAATGCTGGCCTGTAGAAAGAGGAAGTAGTCACTGCTGTCAGAGTCTTATTTCAATGTCAGAGCTATTCTTATCATGGCTTCCATTCTCAAGCAGCTGCTCGTCCCGAAGGAAAGAAACACTTCCACCGGTCAAGGATCGTCTCAACGATCATCTGATCCTAAAGCGAAGCGAGAGGCGGATCCAGAGTCTTTGGAAACCCTTGCTGCTCAGCCTCAGCCTTCCTCACCAGAAGCAGAATATGACAAACTACTGGTAAGAAAAAAAAACGTCTTCCTTTACTGCATGCTCTGCATTTCAAGTTGGAGTGAAGAGCGCCTAAAAACATGCATTCAAAAATGAGTGGATTTAGGAATCAAGAGAATCAACTTTATCGGAGTAAAAGCGGTGAAAGTCGATCCGGTGGAACGGGGAAGGGGAAGCACACTGGAGAGGCAGCCAGAGTCTGGACCTGAGGCACAGGGATCCACAGGATCCAGGCAGACTCAAGGATTAATAGACCCCCCCTTCTCACAGCCGCCATTTTGACATGTAATTGCAGGGTAAACACAGGTGTGATTAAATACATGAAGGTGACGTTAGAAGTTGACGTTAGCTTTAGTGTTATAACTTCTCTGCACAGACATATGGAAGTGTTAGAGCTCCTTTATGAATAACGACTCCACTTCATTTAAATAGCACCTTTCATTAAATCCAACAGCTCAAAGTGACAAAATAAAGACTAAACAGTAAACAATACAATGTTAGAATAAATAAAGTCACAAGAATTAATAAAGAGATAGATAGATTCAGTTGTATTACTAGCTTGATTTTTATATTTCAATTTTATCAAGGACTGCAACCAACAATTGTTTTCATTGTTGACTAATTTGCTGATTATTTTCCTCATTAATTGATTAATCATGTGCTATAAAATGTCAGAATATAGAAAAGGCACATGTGTTTGTTGTTGTTGTTGTTGTTAACCCTGATGTGATTTGTGGCGCTGACAGGATGTGGAGGCGGTGCCGATGCCCGATGGACAGCTCTGCTTATTGGCTCTGCCTCCAGAGTGCTGTCAGGGGGAGGGACCGGAGGCCATGCGGTACCTCAAACTCTTCTGCCGCTACATCACAGACCGTAAGGTCGGTGTGAGCGGCACTTCTGTCCGGCTTAGTGCTCTACGGCAGCAGACATCTGTTGTAGGCTAACGTCATCGCTTTGTGTCTCTGGTTAGGGTGTCGTCTCAGGAATCCTGCTGGTGACGTCGAACAAGATCTTCTTTGACCCATGCAAGACACACGCTCTGGTGAAGGAGCACGGCTGTGAGGAATACCTCCTGTCCTGCTCTGTGGACAACCTGGCATCCATCTCCTTCTTCTCTGACATCTCACATGTTCGATTCAACACGTCCCAGCAGAGGTCAGCAATGATTCACTGTTCCTAAACCACACACACACACACACACACACACACACACACACACACACACACACACACAGATTACATGAAAAGGCAGTGCAAGCATTTTTTTATTCATTTCTTATTAGGAGGAAAGGCAAGAACATTTTCCAGAGTTTGAAAACCGCCAAAAGCCGAGCAGGCGGGTTTCCAAACCCAAAGGGGGAGTCGCTCCCGGCTCGGGTGTCTGTGGCCGCATCGGATTTGTCCCGTCTGGCTCTGAGCCTGACCAAAGAGGTCTCTGGGGTGGAGGGGGAGGAGCAGGAGGAGGAGGCAGAGAGCAGAGACATGGCGGAGGCTGAGGTGGAGCTCGATAGCAGCCCTCTGGAGGTGCTGTCGGAGGCGTCTGGGGGCGACCTGGGTGGGGCCGTCCTGAGCGGTGCTGCAACCTTCTGCTGCGGAGCTCAAGAGGCGGTGAGTCGAGTGAAGACGGAGCCGCCTCACGCCGATGAAACGGGGACGTCCTCTGAGGAGAGTCGCCCCGCAGGTACGGATGTGAATCGGTCTCAAAGATGGATCGTTGGTTCTGTTTCTATTCTTCTTCGTCACGAGTCTTTTACTTTCAGTGCCTCGGAGGTCTTCAGCAGGAAACCCTGGGAGTCTGATGTTCGTGCGGCTGCGGGTTCAGCCGTCTGCAGCAAAGAAGAAGGGTGCAGGAGGCCTTCAGCTGGGGTCGTCTAAACCTCTACCTAGAAGGGATGCCTGGATTGTCCTTTCACAAGAGAGGTACTACAGTAACTAATGGACATGGACCAGAGACTTGATATCAGAGTCGGGGGACTCACAGGAGCCTCATTCTGAGTGCAGTGAGCTGAGGCTGCTCTTCCTCTTGTTTGCAACCATGACTGAGACACCTCTAGTATCCTAAAACACTTAATCCTACATTCCCCACAATGCAACCTGGTGGCATTTTCATTTTTCCATCAGAATCCCCCCCACCGTTACATACAAACCCCACACATCCAGTCGTTACCTCAGCGTTTTGGTTATGAACTTAGCGTCTCAAGCCCGAGCTAAAGTAACCCCGACGACATCACTATGACATCATCCGGGTCATTTTTTGGGGGGAAAGCTCCTCCAGAGCCACAGAACCCGTCCACTTCAGCCTGACATGAACACGCTCCGTCTACTTGTGACGCTCAAACTGATCACTTCAGTTGAATATTTACTCTCTCGTCATTCATTGAACATTTCAGTAAAAGTACAAAGGTTAGTGAAAGGGTGGATGTCCAAAAAGTCACTATTTAACACTGCTGGGAGGTTACTTAAATACTTGAGTATTGAATATCTATAGAGTATGCTACTAATGCTAGTAGTTCATGCTAATCCACTACATTTCAGGAACATATTTGACCTCCTTTAACTCACAGCTTCAGTAACTTTTTAGATCAGAAACTCTCCCTCAGTTAAAGTAGAATCACTCATTTGAGAATATATTCATGAACGTTAATTGAAAGCATTCAGAAGCTCCTCCTCCTCCTCATGTCTCTTGTGTTGACGCAGCTGTTGGGATCGTTTGTTCGAGCGACTGCTTTGTTTTCCACCCGCAGCTCCGACGAGCTGTACGCCTACCTCACGCACTGTCGACCAGACCTGTGTCTGCTTGAGGGAGGGGAGGAGGAGAGGGAGGCGGACCGGGATGAAGAGGAGTTTGTGCTCATTGAGGACAGAGAGGAGGAAGAAGAGGAGGAAGGGGACGAGGAGGTGTTCCAGAGGCACCGCAGCTCGGGGGACGACTGGGAGGTGAGTAGACTCATTTCAGTCTCACGGGACACTTTTGGGTTCCTTGGACACTAGAGCTAAAGGAGAAGGACGTTGACTGTAATCTTAAAATGAGAAAGCTTGAAGAAGAGACTAAGTGATGAAGATGTGGATTAATATTTAATTCTCTTTGAGCTTGTTGGGACAACTTTAACTGGCAAGTTTCAGGAGAGAGTGAACTGAAACTAGCCTTGATTCTATGCGGGGCTTGTGCCGGAGGCTTAATCGGCACAATGTTTTGCAAATAGAGAAAGCAGGAATCTCAATAGCATTTTGAGTTTTCTCGTGAGGAAGAGTCATCGTTTGCTCGATGGCGCTCGGCACACAGGGTTGAAATTCTGTCAGCTCTTGAGGCCCGATGGAGGAGTTTAAAAACCTGAAGAAGCAGAAAGCTGTAAAGTTGTCCGACGCTGCAGTCCTTGCAGAGGAAAAAGTTCTCGTTCATGAGTGTTTGGTGAGTGGGCTGTTACGCAACCCAGGTTTACTGACAACAGGTTCAAGGAAGGTTCAAGTGCCTCGGCCGGGCCGTCTCAGCCCAGTGTGTGCAGTGGGGCAGAAGTAGGGGTACTTTGTGTTAGGATGCCCGGATCAGGAGTCCAGAAGAGGGTTCAGATGACGCTTCATTTATTTTTATACTCCAACATCACACCGGTCTCTACCCAAACAAAATGAGCTCCTTATATATCACTCTAATTAGCCCAGACATACCATCTATGGGTAAGTATATATATATATATATATATATATATATATATATACACATCACAATATATGTACAATAAATATTTACATGATTTCACCAACCCAAAGAAATCAATAATGATTTACAAACATGTACACTCCCTATAAATAGTAAATGATCAACACAATGTATCTAAATAAACAAAGCAACACACATCTTTACTTCCCCCCCCTTCCCACTTCCTGTGGTTGGTACGTCCCGGAACTATAAATCGTTGCTCGAAAACCCGGGGAACTGTTTTGCCCGAACACCCTGGGAAGAGGAAACAGGTAGAGGTGAGTTGTTGCAATAGTTATACTAACTTATCTTTAACTTGGCAATATATATATATATATATATATATATATATATTCTTTTGTGTGGAAAAAGAATCACAAAGTCAGGGTGGGAGTGTTTCAGGCTCCGTCCTTCTCTGTGTTTTTAATGAATCAATGTTTGTCTGTTTTTTGCAGATGGTGTTGATGGAAGAGAGTGGAGACAAACCAACGCTGGTCATCGACCGGGACCCCGACGGGCTCAATGACATCGTCGAGAGCAGCCACATTTTAGAGGCTTCACATGTCAGAGAGGTGGGTCACACACACACACACACACACACACACACACACACACACACACACACACAGCAGTATACACAGACTCATCACACACATGCACCAGCCCTTTGTATCTGTAATCTGGATCTCCGTTTGTAAACACTTGTGCTCAAAACTACACTTGGACGTATTTAGAAGAGTCCACTGATTGCTGCACAGATTTAGATCTCAGCATCTGGCGCTGTTCATATCGGCGCTCCTTCCCTCCCTCCCTCCTTCCCTCCTTCCCTCCTTCCTTCCTCCTGTAATCTCCTCTCAGCTCTGTAAGGAGCTTCCTCCGAGGACGGTCGGCTACAGCTGGCAGCTGACTTACAGTACGTCCCGTCACGGCGCCAGCCTCAAGTCCCTCTACAGGAAGCTCAGCACCACCGACTCCCCTGTGCTCGTTGTCATCAAGGATGCGCTCGATGAGGTTATAAAACACTGCGTGTTTCCTCTGATATTCATTTATGTTGTAATGTCTTATTTTAATGTATTGTGTCTCTTGTGACCTTTCCTCGTCAGGTATTCGGGGCCTTCCTCTCTCACCCTCTGAGGCCCAGTGAGACGTTCTACGGCACAGGAGAAACCTTCCTCTTCATGCTGCATCCTCGCTTCAAGGTGCCGAACAATCAGCCCTGCAGAGTGCTTCTGTTGTTAGTTCAGACAATCTGTAAAATCCCTGCTAAATATCACCAATGTTTTGTGTGTGCTCACATGTCAGAAGGTCATTAATAGCGGGTATTGATGCCTGCGTGAAGTCTCTCACAGTAACACGCGAACGTTTTCTCTGCAGTGCTTCAGGTGGACTGGAGAGAACTCCTTTTTCATTAAAGGAGACTTGGACTCCTTTGCCATTGGTGGAGGCAGGTAATGCATTTAACTCCCTTTCTATTTTGAAAACCAACTTCCTTTCCATCGCGGTCGTTTCTTGCCCTTTACGAGTCTCCGTCTCTCTCCCTGCAGCGGTCACTTTGGTCTTTGGGTGGATGAGAATCTGTACCTGGGTCGCAGCAGCCCCTGCTACACCTTCAACAACTGCTGCCTCTCGGAAACCAACGACTTCCGGGTCATGGAGCTGGAGGTGTGGACGTTCACCTGAAGAGGGCGGCGAGTTTCTCTTCATCCAGACGGCGTTCGCTGCATCGCCGAGTAGAGACGAGTTCAGCTCATTCATTTCATGGTAACGTCCATGTTTAAAACAAAGAACTATTACAAACTGCTGACCCGGGGTGGTCATGGTGGACTGTTTCAACAACTGTGAACTGAGTAGACCTGAATTGGGTTCTTTTGAGTCTCAGAAACTGCACTTTGCTCTTAATGTGAATCAGTAACTTCACGATGTCTCATCATTCATCACGTGAACGTGACGGTACGCCTCCAAAGCTTTCATGGAACTGTGCTCAATTAATGCTGGACGCTTGAAACACACATTCGTCTTCTTATGAATAGATTCCTCTATTGAAATCTCTCTCTCTCTCTCTCTCTCTCTCTCTCTCTCTCTCTCTCTCTCTCTCTCTCTCTCTCTCTCTCTCTCTCTCTCTCACTGTACTTGTGATGGATCACAGAGTTCTGACTCATTCGCCGCTGTGGTTTCTGGACAAGCTTTGAATTTTACGCAATGTTGTCTCAACTGTACCCATAAACTCGCTCGAACAAAGCAACTCTGCTTTGCTTAGGTGGTACAGTATTATAGATTAGTTAATAAAAATCAGCACAAAGTGAACATTTAAACATCTAAAAAAGGTTTGATGATTTGTTTAACTGCAGCGTGTTACCAACAGAAAACACACACACACACACACACACACACACACACACACACACACACACACACACACACACACACACACACACACACACACACACACACACACACACACACACTTCAGTTTGTACAAAATCATTTTAATTGTTTCACCTTTGTGGGAACAAATGGCACCGGTAGGTTACAGAACAAGTGTTTGCAGCCTAAAGGCTCCAATGAGTCGGATGTTTCACATTCAGACTTAATGTTACTCATTTATCAAACTACTCTGTTACTATTTAAAATGACTGTTGGTCCCTGTGCTCAGGGCCTCCATAGAAACAGAGACTAGGACCTGAAGAGGAAACATCGTTTGTTTTAGGAGACATTATTGTCTAATGGTTATCGTCACCTTCCAGTGATTCCTCTCGTCTAGCTGAAGACGTGTTTCGACTGGATCCTTAAAGCGGGAAAACAGCATTTAGTTCTATAAATATGAACCTCGACAGCTTCCGTACATATTAAAAACAATGCTCTTTGGTGTGGTTA
Source organism: Cebidichthys violaceus (assembly GCF_023349555.1). Lineage (NCBI taxonomy): Eukaryota > Metazoa > Chordata > Actinopteri > Perciformes > Stichaeidae > Cebidichthys > Cebidichthys violaceus. The sequence continues at coordinate 1,489,937 of NW_027176583.1, forward strand.
CAACTTCCTCAAAAAACAAAAAAAAATACAATTCTTCCAAATATATATATAATAAAAGAGAATAAAAGTGAATAATTGTATGTGCCACAGCCCAGTCTAGTCTCCTGCTGCTGCTGCTGTCCCCTGAGTCAGAGGGCGGCGTTCCCTCCAGCAGCCTCAGCAACGACATCAGGCGCCGCCCGGCCCAGAAGAGAGCTTTCAGGCAACGTCTTCACAAACTGCTGAAACAACTAAAGGCAACAGCTGCACCAGCCCCCCCCCCCGGGTACGCTCAGCAGCAGGAAACCACACTCAAGTCATTAGATGTTGCACATGAGACTCTGGGATGTAAAAGAAGGAATATAGGGTCTTCGGTGTGTTACGATGAGCTTCTGTCTACGTCAACTAATCGGCAGCTAGAGAGCCGATCTACGTGTGTTAACATATCTGTAAAATATATACGATATCGACAGTATCATTAAGTTTGAGAAGCAATATTTCCCTGTTATGTTTGTCACTGGATATGACGAGAGAGACGCCCAAATAAATAGTAACAAAAGGCAAAATAAAAATCGTTTTTCAGCCGCCAACACCGATGAGAAAGCTCCTCTACTGCTGGAGGCGTTCCCTTATCTCCGGTCATCACCCAGAGGAATGACGATCGTTTCCTCCCGTTTAGTCTCTCTCGCTCCACCGCACACACAGATTACTGTGCCAAGTACTGCTTGGCTTTCTCCAGCCCCTCCTTGAGGAAGCTGATATAAGTGGACGTAGAGGGGTCCTCAAACCCGCCAGAGAAGCTGAAAGTCGCTCCTTCCTCCTCCGGCTTCATGGCCGTCTGGTCCAGGAAGAAGTTGGCGTTGATGTGGTGGACCTAAAGCCGAACACAGGAAGTAGATTTTAACCACAACTATACTTCAATGACTTTGAACTCGTATCAGAACCCTGAATGTTTCATTATTGCATGCTGATAAAAGAGTGAAACATTTACAATGGTTCCATTGGGCAGTGCCACCATCATCTCCACAGGGAAGTTGTACTTCTCCAGGTGTAATCGGGCCTTTTCACTCAACACAGGGTTCTGCTCGTCAGCCTGTTTGAAAGCAGAACATTTGAAACTGTAAATGGAGAATTAAACTGTGTTTTTTTTTTTTTGGTGCAGTCGACTAATCGATCGCTGGCGGAGTTCCTAGGCGTGTAACCGCTCACCTGCATGTTCTCCAGCTCTCTGACCAGAGACCAGCTGCTGACGAAGCTCTGGTTGAGCAGAGCCAGGACGGGCGAACTTTCCAGGACCGTCTCCCGGAGAGTTCGCCCCGAACCTGCAGAGGTGAGGAGGGGAGACAGAGTCATGAAGTCGGCAGAGTGAGTCAGTATTGTAAGCTATTAACCACGTACATCGACATGTTAATGATCTCACCTCAGCAGGACTGGTCGTCTAACGCCCCCCACAGCAGAATGGAGTGCACCAGTTTATCTTCTGCTTCAGCTCGCTCGAAGGCTTCTGAGAAAGGCAGGTAGGACACCTGGGAGGGAGCAAGGCGAGGACGATGTAAGCGCTGTGAAACCACCGAACGTGTGCAGTGAATGCTCCGTGGACGGTTACCTTCTTGAAGGGGTAGAGGGTGAGCTCTAGGCGTCGGGTGGCTTCCTGCCGACTTATCTCCGAGGTCCAGTGGATGTCCTCGAAGACGAACTGGATCGGCTCATCGCCGCCGTCTCGACTGTCGATGATGTTGCCCGACTCGTCCGTGACGATGGAGGGAGTGGACGGGCCCGTGGACTGCAGCTCCAACTGTGAACGCGTTCAGAACTTTTTGAGTTTCTCTCAAACACTGTGATGAGAATAAGAAGTCAAAACAGTGACGGGGAACATTTAAAGACACATTTAGAGACAGAAGTCCTGAAACGAGACACCCAGTCGGAGAGCACTTGTGCTGAATGAGTTTTAAACTTCCTTAACGTCCTAGAACCACATGAATAAAGAAATAGAGACACAGCGTCAATGAATCACTGCAGCTGTACCTGTGGCAGATAGCCGATGTCCACCTCCATGTTGCTGCTCTCGCTGGCCCCGTACAGCCACTCCATGTCCACATTCAGAGACCTGACACACAACAACAGGATGTAAAGGGAAACGATGCCGAGCGGGGGACTGCGTGCACAAAGGTAAACCCGAGCGCGTTCGGAGGATTTACCTGTCGCCGGGGACGTAGAGGTGAAAGTTACGGACGTGAGATGCATCTTTAGAGAGAACGACGTGGCCGGTGAACTTCCCCGGGGTGAACCAGAAGGGAAAGTCCGGAACATCGTTGAGCTGAAATTCTGCATGAATCCTGCAGAGAGTGAACAGCATGCAGTGTGGATCTGGAAGTTCCTTGCATTTAAAAAAAAAAAGTTGCTCTCCAGCAGCCGACTCTAAAGCTTTCAGAACATACAGGACCAAAGTACTCAGAACTGCATTAGCATGCAATGCTAATGTAACATTGACAAGAGAGTGAAGTGCACTCAGGCTGAGCACGCTGGTTTTAAGCTGAAACCAGCGGCCGCCTGCCAGCGACTACATTAAAATGTATAATATGTTCTGGATATCAGCCAGCACTAATGTGCAGTATGCATAATGTTGTAGTTAATGAGTCCATGGCCTTTTACGTCTCCTCCTAAATTGCTTCTCACCTGAACACGATGTCATAATAAAAGTCGTTGCTGGCACGAATGCAGGCGACGGCGCCCTGAGGAGCAAAGCGTGATTTGATGAAGGGCCGCGGGTGGAACATACTCAACAGGGAGTGGATGAGAACCTGCGGCGGGAACAGAACCGCCGTCAATATGCAGCCCGATTGTCGCGAGTCTCTAAACGACAATTGGTTGTTTTTATACCTCTTTGCCCTTCGGTGACGGAGGGTGGTAGCGATTGTTGGGCAGGTACCCAGTGAAGATGTTGAGCTCGCTGGGAATCACCCACCACGTGTCGCCCACTCCCACCTTGTTCTTCGGGGGCAAGAGGGCCCTGAACTGGGAGGCGGAGAAGGAGGAAAAAGGCACTGCTGGACTCTTCCATGAGCGCAGCCCACTCAGAGAGCTGTGAGACACCTGCAGGACCAAGAGACACAACACAGGAAATATGAGAGAGAGAGAGAGAGAGAGAGAGAGAGAGAGAGAGAGAGAGAGAGAGAGAGAGAGAAAACTTACCCCGAGGAACCCATCTTTGCTCTTCGTCATGGAGTCGAGCAGCAGAGGCTGCATTTTGGCCTCTAATGTCAAAGTCTCTCCATTGGGGTCGTGGGTCAGTTCCTCCTCGAAATCCACCGGGGGTGTGATTCCTGGGAGGAAGCCAATGGGGATCATGGGGGGGGGGGGGTTGTTATGTGTGGCCAGTGAGACTTGAGGTGTTTGCTATTGAATAAATGACGACGTGGGTTACCTGTGAGCTTCTCGACGATCGGTTTGAACTCCTCCGGACTGAGGTAAAGATCGTGGTCAGTGTCCAGGGAGGAGAAAAGGAAAAGGCCCTCTGCACCCAGGGTCCGAACACTCTCCTCCTATTGGAGGAGCACATGCGTCAGAGACGATCCTTATTGTGATACATGCTTCAGGGGACAATGAGCCGTCTCATGCATGGTCTGTTTGAGAGCACTATAAATACATACACACATATATATATATATATATATATATATATATATATATATATATATATATATATATATCCATGTTATTATAGTGTCCTGGATAAAGATCAGCCCAGAGGCCACAGATTCTCGGTATGTGTTTGTCTGACTCATGAGGGGGGGGGTTGAAGACCCTCTGTAACCAAACAAGAGCGGATTTACACAAGAGGGTTGAGTTTCACCAGCTGTGACTCACATCCACCCCCCCCCCCTAATAAAACACCACGGGTGGAAAACTGCAGATGTGGTGTTTTGTGTCACAAATAATGACTGTGAACACACCTTTATGTGAGAATAGCATTGAAATACAACAACTCAATATGCCTACAGTGGTGTTACAGTAATATAGGTCATAGAATGTACCTTAAAGGGTTAGTTAATGCAAACTTGCATGCATTTTACAATTAGTTAAAGGTTTCTGAGGTTTTCTTTCAGTTGCTTTACAAGTTAAGGTCCCTGCTAAATGATAAGACGTGTGTAACGTTATCACAGATGTAGATCTCACGTGACGTTGGAGGAGCTGGGCATCTTGATAAGACTTGATCCCGAAGGCGAGAAGAGGGACAGCGGCGACTATGAGCAGCGTCCAGATCCTCCTGGAGATCCAGGATCCAGAGCCCGGACTCAGATGCCCGTTCCGCTGTGACATTTTGCTCCCATCCTCGGGGATCGTTTTATCCACGTCTGCGGCCATCCTCGACCTCCAACGCGGCTATTTGGACGAGGACATGGCCGTCGGATAACGTCCGACACAAAGCAACCAGCAGGAACCGTTATCGGTATAAAACTTTCTCCCTAAAGTGTTGAGAATCTAGCGGCACTTCTGTTGTCCTGTAACCGGGGACCGCGCGTCTGCTCCGGCCGTTGCAGTCGCTGGCAACAGCTGTGAAATGTTAGCTAGCAGCACAGATTTCTTATTTCCCACATCTAATCTAGAACCATATGGATGTGGTTAAAATGCGTCAAGTGCTCAAGCGACGGCAGAATAGCCAGGATGCACTCCCGGATATGGGTTCAAAATAAAAGCACTACGCTTTACTCCGCACACTGAACGCCGTGATTCAACGGTTAAATTACCGCACACTGTATAGCTTAGCTCACAACTTTGTAATGTTCTCCACTTTTTGAAAATAAAAGGACGTAAACGTTGGTTTCTGGCTGGGCATACTCCTTAGCTTTCCCGCTTTCTGACGTTTCAACGTTTGTGACATTATTTTGAAAGTATTAACCGGAAATTTTGGTTTTACATTCCCTCTAACTTTGCGACAGTTACTGGCACAGAAGCCACCTTTAAAGAGGCAGTGTTGCATTGTTCGCCCCAGGAATGTCTGCTAAAAAGCCTCAATTATATGTTTCTCTGCCAACACCGCCATTATTTTTGTAGTGTCATGTTTACCAGTGGAAGTAAAGGCTCCGTTTCTGCTAGACTAGCCTTTATAATTTCATAGTTGTAATGTTATAATGTTATAGTGACAACCTCCATATTTACTGGAGGTTTTTATTCTGCATACAGTAGAAATATGGGCATAAAAAAGGGTATATCAGCCATATGCAATAACAATTCCAGGATAGATTTAGACTGCTGTTGTTATCTGGCATGTGTGTTTGGCCATTACAATGCTACATGAATATATCCATACATGTGATGCTGCCGATAACAAAACATGGACCCAAGGCCTCTGTAGGAGCGGACTTAATCATCTACAACTCCTTAATAACTGGTATTTATATGCAGCTGCCACAACTTGCTGCGGCAGCTGAGCTTGCAACAGGAAGTGCCTGTTTGGAAGTGCCTGCCACAATTTGAGCTTGCCCTTTCTCGGCCTCCAACTAACTTATCTTTAACCCTGTTGGTGCCAGCCGTTTATGGTTTGTGATCCCTTGAAATGAAGTCTGTGTGTGAGCCTTGATTTAAAGTTATGAACACAGGGTGGACAGGAGTCATGTCACAGGAAGCAATGCTTTAATCAAACTGTGTAGTCCCATATGAATGCAGTCAAAATCTACTCTATGTTAAAGCTTATTAGTATTCAACAAATACTCAATATTTACACAGGCACATGTTGCATTACATGAACCAGATTAAGATAAGCCTTTCCTGATTCTGTTGGTAGCCAGGTGTCTAACGGCTGAAAAGACTCAGACAAACGAAGTGTGTCACAAAAACAACATGTAATAATGCACTCAACATCTGTGACAGCCAGAGGTAATACAAGCATCTTCTATTTTGTAAATGCTTCTGTAATTGAGTCGGTCTGTTGGTTCCAGTAAGCAGCTCTCAGTCCATGTCCTCCTCCACAGTCTGTGTCTTCACTTCAACCTTCTCTGGAGCGATGTAGGAGCCCATACCCGCTGCTCTCTCTGCCTCTGCCTGTGTGTAGGGCGCCTCTCTGAGCTGTTTCAGCCTGGATGGAGGAAAGAAGAAGAGGAAATGTCTGAAGATCGCAGGGATACTCGGCCACTGCACAGATATCAGGGGACAGAAATGAGGTGAACCATTTACCGCCCAGAAACGTGAGTGTGTAGCACAAGAATGCACCGGTGGAATATGGGGCCTTACCGTCTTTTGTGCACTTTAGTTTTGAGGTGCTCCTTCAGGGATCTCAAATCCACGAAATATCTCCTGCAAGACATGACGTGCCACAGTGTTACAAGATAACTGCAACATGTAGTTTTATTATAAGCGTTAAAGGTAATGTCAATGAGCCCAGCAGGAGAAATAAGACACAACAAATCACAACCAGTCACACAGAAACCAGTCGAGCATTCTGTCCCGCTTCAGAATGTCCAATATCTGTGCTGCTTATTAATACAAAAACATACATTAATTAATAACTATGATGCATTTGTGAGGATTAATCAACCCTGCAGTATCTACGGTAGTTAAAATCAGCACCAGCTGCAAAACGTGATGCTTACACACTAATGCGTCAATAATTCACTCTAATAATACACATTATTTTGTGCCATTCTGCATAATGAGTACTCTCAGTACATTAAGATTATGAATATTTAGAATGCAGCACTTTTACTTGGAGCAGAGTAAATTAAAACTTGTACTGATGACACTGAATGACCAATAACAAGACTTATCCTGATCATTTGTTGTTACAGATCAGAATCAGTGCAACTGTTGCATTTGCAAAATAACAACAAGGGAACCCCTCCGTTAACACTAATGCATGTCAACGTACGCGCAGTGTAAGCAGTAGTGCTGCGCGCATCCCGTCACATCGATGTCCACCTCCTGACGGAGCAGCTTGGCTGCTGTCTCGGGCTTCAGGTCTGCGTGGATCTGGTCCAGGTCTTTAGTCCTGCGTTTGGTCTTCCATGTCTTCGCAATGTGCTTCTTTTTGTCACTGCTGTGGTTCCCCGTTTGTCTGGACTTCCCCATGGTAGATCCTGGTGAGCAGAACACATCCAGATATCAGCCAATGTAGACGTTTTTAAAGACGACATGTTGTTATTCAACGCCATCAAATCAGGTCTGTGTCCGTTAGAAACGACCAGCTCAAGGAAACAAGTTGATATAGAAGATGTCCTTCTAAAAAACACCTTCGTATATCGAGTTCAGCTTTCCTTACCTTTCACACGCGTGGCCGAGAGGACTGAATTGTACTTCCGGGTCAAGGAAAGTACAAAACTAACAACTTCCAGTGGGGGGCGCCAAACACCACGATTTAGTAAACAAGATAATAAAAAGAAAAGAAACACGATATCGTGCTAGAATCATGAAATATAAGTAGTAAACACCATTAATGGTTAAATTAAACCACAAAATACATACGTTACCATTTGCATAAGCCTACTCTGTATGTGTCTTCACTGAACTCTGATTTGTTAACTCCCTTTGTTAGTTTTTCCAAAGTAGGTGTTGTTATGGTTAGAAATAAATCTGTAACAGAAGTTGTATATGGTTGTTTGGTTGCGTTAAATGAGAAACAAGGTTTACCAAATAACAAATAATACAAATAAACTCAACACAACCCGTTCTACAAGTCCCCGCCCCCCTTTCCCCCAGTTATGCTTGAGCGAAGTTCAACTGACATATTTTAAATATTCCGACGGCACCTGAAGGCGGCGTCAGGCTGCACTGCATACGCGCCGTGGCGGAGAGCGAAGATGGCGGAGAGTAACGTCGAACCGGAGCACGAATGGAGCGACCGGGCCCTGGACACGGCCGACGACACTCTGGTCGCAATGGAAACCCTGCTGGCCACGCTGAGAGCCTTTGAAGACGTGCTCAGGCAACAGGAGATATCCGTAGCGTCTTCCACGGAGTACTGCGACAACTTCTGTCAGGTAATGTATACAAGCGGCACCGAAGCTAAACCGTTAGCTTCACGTTAGCTTAGCGTTAGCTCACCCAGGGTTGTGTTTTTATCGCAGCTAATCTGCGACGTTTAGGGTTTGGTCTACAACCGTGGAGCTATTGCACTGTGTGTGTTTTTATCCACACTCACGTACGCGTGTACCATCACGCTACAACACTATAACTTAATAGCATCGGGCTAATGATAATGCAGCGTTACATTGTCAGATGAGTAGTATATTGGGATTTAAGTTATTACGGTAAGATAAGTGATACGACGGTAACTCGCGTTGCTTCGTCTTATTTCAAAACACGCTGTCGTAAAGCGAACAGATGGTCGTGTGCACATGTTTGTACATCATGCATGATTGCATGTGTGTGGGGCGGGGCGGCGTGTTTATCCAAATCAACTCGCTAGTTGCGGCGTAACGTTATGCAAACGTGCAAAAAAAAAGGGGAATTTTCAGAAGTTGTCACCAAATCATTTGCATTCTGTAGCTTCAGTCATCGTGTCAATGCTGCGATGGCAACCGTTAGAGTGTAACGTAGTGGATCTGACATGATTGTCCTCCTGATAACAATGGAGACTTTCTTATTCTTCATATCGTTTCATCGGGAGTAGCGTCAAAACAAAAACAAATGTTATTCCCATTGAAAACAGGGGAACTCCCTTCATTCTCACCTCGCTGGAACAAAGCTCTTTTCGTTTCCACTGCTCAAGGCGATGTACAGCGTCTTCCAAATACAACTTGGTCACGAGCCAAAGTTGACAGTAGATAAGTTAGTAATTAGCCATCTTGCTGTAGTAGTTGTGTTAGGATGGTGGCTGTTGTTTAAAGGACACGTTCACGTTTCTTTGTGTTTAAGTTTCCCTCAACTGATACTTTCTGCACAAATATGCTGTCATTGAGAGAGATCTTGATCTCTACTGAGATAATTCTCACGTTGTAATTTTCTGAGAAGTGTGTTGTTGCTGAAGTGGAGCTGTATCAACACAACAAGTAGAAGTAATATGCATTGAATGACTAGTGTTGCTTTTATAGTAGGATATGTACAGTATATGCATGCGCACACAGTTTATTCAGCACACACAGCAGCTTAGATTTATATCTGGCAGTGATATAAACAAAGAAATATCAAATATATAGTGTATTTTACACTGGAGTCACGCTAGAAAGGAACCTCTACAGCAGTAACTATTTAAATGGACACATCTTATTGTTCAGTAACTCACTGTGTTGTGTTCTGCTGAAGTCGGAAGTAGTCTGGATGTAATTAGTACACAGACCCGGGTCTCCGGGGTTGAGGCCTTATTCTCGGCTCCCTCCTGAGAGAGCTCTGTATATTTAGACTGAAGGGAGTTCATGTGGTTCCTCTGTGGACACGAGCAGCAGCCAGCCAGGGCTCTGCTGTCTGGTAAGCGGGACTCCAGGGATGTTGATAGTGATGATGATTCAATGTGGGATGCAGCAGGTGACAGTAAAGACGATGTTTACTACAAACAACATTGTGCTCCTTGTTGAAGGTAAAGTGTCAATAAGAGAACATGTTCTGTACGGTACTATTTCTTGTGATCTGTAACATATTTTTTAATTCCGTGTTGGTGAGTATTCTTAGTGCATGTTCGCTCACTACTGAAGGTGCAGGTGTGTCACCTGCTGTGCAGTGGAGTCCCCTCAGGCCCAATCAGCAGCGTCTCACACCAGACCGAGTGTCCGCTGGGATCAATCCGCTGCAGACCGGTTCCTCCCTCAGGTGGAGAACCCCCGTTTATGTAGACAGATGTCCCGCTCGCCTGATCTCACTGCGGTTCTGAGAGTATTTTACTGTTTTTCTTCATTGTTTACGTCCGTGTTTGTTTCGTAGGCACTGATGCACTATGCCGGGAGCAGGAACTCCATGGAGCATGGTCTGCCTCTCCTGGAGGTCTACTGTCTGTCCATAAACTGTTTCGCTGCGGCCCGATCTCACCTCACCGCAGAGTCGGACAGAGTGGCCCTCGTTTTGAAGAGACTAGCTTTGTGAGTACCCAACAGTGGATCCAGTAAAACCAGTGTATTAGTCATAGTGAGTGTTGTTTATCTTATATGCATACTGGATAAAAGATCGTCTTCTTCAAGTATTTATTAAGTGCAGATGCTCATAATGTCTATTGGTTCATCGCTGAGCCCACACTACTGCTACCGTCACCCTCCTTCCATATGCAGGTGTTCTGGTGAGAGGACCGGAGGTTGTTTTAGTGCTTAAAGTCTCACACAAAGGATCTTTTAATAGTTGCTGTGTAATGGTTAAATTTAACTACTGGTAGCAGGCGTGAAACGTATATGTGATGCAACCTAAAAAAAACACTTGTCACCACCGTTCATTCATTTTTCAAACGATCCTTTTTGACATATTTAATGTTTGGATATGTAAAACTGACTCTTCTGAAACATTGATACCGAGCTAGAGGATACTTTGTTGTGGTGTCACATTAATATGTCCAGACTTCATAGATGCACTTCTTCTTCTTTTCGTGGGTTAGGAATAAAACTGTCCAGAATGATGATAATGAATAGAAATGACTGTAATCTTGTTGTTTCTTGTAGGAGCTGTTTTGAACTGCTGCTGTCAGTGCCTGAGAATGAAATCCCGTATGAAGCCTGGGTTCAGTTTCACCACTCTGTTCAGGTAGAGGAACTCATTTCAGAACATGGTTTGCTGCTGGGTTGCAGAGTTTCGGGCCTCAGATCAGAAGCCTCCTGATAGGAGGCTGAGAAGAGATGCCCTGAGCTGGTGCAGACTGCAAACTTCCCCTTTGTTCAGTCTAAACCACCAGTGTTTACAACATCTAACGCTTCCTTGGTAGACCGTTATATATGAAGACATTCTTCCTGGACATAACTGACATGCTATGAAGAGACATGTGAACTCATTGCCACACAGACATTTATCTAATTAATATTTAAAAAAAAAACTCACTTCACAACTACATTCTGCAGCTGCACGACGATCCTGCTCTCTCACAAATATGAACATATAATATAGTAGTTATGTTCCGTCTGGCAGCTGACATCTCCTGACACAGAGTCACAGCGTTGTGTTTATAGAAGCTTTAGATGGTTCTGAGTAACAAAACTATTCAAACAGGCTTTTGATTGTGACATACAGTAAACCTTTGATACGGACGGAATCAATGAAGTAAAACTGACTCCGTAAGACGCAGAGAAACTCAGGGTTTACTTAAGTTACTTAAGTTTACGTTGCCCCAGAGTTTCACTAAACCCATTTTCTCAAACAGGTCTGTGATGTTCAAAGCGTTTTTCAAAGCAGTAATGATTTTTGTTGTTTAGAGTAAATGCATTTGGCCTACAGATAAATGTGTGTTATGTACTAATGTGAACCTTTTTAAACAGTTAATTTGTAGAACGTTTATCTCGTGACATTATCGCATGGGAGTCGTGAAAGTGTGTGTAGGAAAATATGTCTAAATGTATTAGATTTTGGGGATTGTTTGTCTAGTTTCCCAGAAGGAGCTAAACAAATAGTTGCATTTAGCAATACCGTTGTTTGTGTTGTCCTCTGCAGATTGCCCATGATACCTTGCTTCAGTATGGAAGCACAGACCTCCAAGCTTTGCTCCAGATCACAGGAGAGGGAGGAGCGTGGAGCAACCCCGTCCTCACCGCTCTCCTCACCGGCCAGCCCACCATCCTGGACGAAGGTTGGACTATAGTTAGCTTTTCGTTTCCTTTGGACACGACCTCTGTCACGTTGACCTCTATCACGTTGACCTCTGTCACGTTGACCTCTGTCACGGTCGTCTGCTAATCAGATCCTCTTTGCTTTCTGTCGCCAGTGGACGCCTACATCAGCTTGGAGGGCGAGGGCTTCATGGAGATGCGGGTGAAGCACCTGGAGAAGATGGGTGAAGTGGCCAAGGCGGTGGTGCTGGCCAAAGCGTGCACCGAATGCAGCGTCATCTCCAACCAAGCTACCTTCCGTCAAACATTTGTCTCCCTGCTTTGTCACCTGCTGCCCAACGAAGAGGCCATCATGGAGGTATTCCAACACTCTGGTTGTGAACGGGGGGGAGGAACACTTCCCTTTGTCACGTTTTGACAGCTGTGATTAAATGTTGCATAATAGCGATGGTTCTGACAGCTACTCATGTGGGCGCTGTTTAGAGCTTAGCTTCAACACTAGTGTGTGTGTGTGTGTGTGTGTGTGTGTGTGTGTGTGTGTGTGTGTGTGTGTGTGTGGATAGTTGCCAAACCAACCTGAAGGATTTAGAAAAAGCAAAGCACTAGATTCAGTGTAACTCAGTAAAATACACTTTAAAACACTGACTGGTACTCGTTTGTAGCGACGCTCAGCTGATTTGAAACAAAGATAAATTACTTTTCGTGTCTTCTGCTCAACATGCACGAAGAGACACGTGGTTCTGGCGGGACATGTTGAGTCCAGATGAAGCGGCTTCTATTGTCACAAGTCAGACACACAAAATAGGAATGTGGAGTGCAGTATTTAGTTGATTAAACCAGAGATACTTGTGAGGCAGTAGTCCTCCTTACACTCACAATGTAAGTCCTCCTTTGACTCATTGACGTCTGTCTCCACTCCCCTACGTTTCTCGCTATGCTGTCAGTTAAGAACCTCGTTTGTCCAGTTTCAAACGATGGAGCTTTCAGAACATTTGAAGGGTCACACGTCAACACCGTACTCTAACTATTCCTTGTTTTTAAAGCACGTAATGGACCAATATATTGAATTATAAAGAGTTAAATATACATCTAAATATAAAAGCTTGTGTTTAGTCTGTGCATTGATCTTTATACCTCACTTGTTTATAGTGTTTCAATCACTTTGGGAACCATTCACATGCACTAATATAAGACGCTGGTTCTTGTTTAGATATTGTCCGTTCTACTTATTCTGAAGAGTCTTGACTGACGTTGGAGGTGTGTGTGTGTGTGTGTGTGTGTGTGTGTGTGTGTGTGTGTGTGTGTGTGTGTGTGTGTGTGTGTGTGTGTGTGTGTGTGTGTGTGTGTGTGTGTGTGTGTGTGTGTGTGTGTGTGTGTGTGTGTGTGTTGTCTGTCCTGTTGTTTTCTGAGCCGTCAGCATTGTGTTTCCTCCGTGAACAGATATCCAGACTTGACTGTAAGGATGTGCTGGAGATCACGTGTAATCTGGAGACGGAGGGGGAGGAGAACACCGCCTTCATCTTGTGCACCACCTTCCTGACGCAGCAGCTGCAGCAGCAGAGCCTTTACTGCTCCTGGTGAGTAGTGCCTGCAGGGTGTCAAAGGTGCCTGAACAAATGAGTCGTTTCTTTTGTTGTTGTGTGGGTGTGGTTTTAAGAAAAAGAAAAATGTGAAATAACTTTGCTTTCTTGTTTTTTCCACAGGGAGTTGACTCTGTTGTGGAGTAAGCTTCAGAAGAGGATCGACCCCTCGTCCATGTCTCTTCTGGAGCGATGCCTTCAGCTAGGTGCCATTGCCAAAACCGTCCACCATTTGCTTTGCTTGGTCCGCGTCATTCAGACAGAGGTGAGCCCGGCGGCCATGCTGTCTATGTGACTCGGTGCATTGTTTGTATAAGGTTCCCTTTTTAACCACCGGGCCGTCCAGGTCGGTCCAGTCCGCTGCTCATCAGAACGGTTATGTACGAATAGAATGACTCTATTGAGGTTCCAAGTGAGCTGGTTGGTCAGAGAGAATTGTCTCTAAGCTCTAAGATGAGACATCCTGCACAAACCCGCCATGTTTTACTGCCAACAGGGCAGTAGTTCTACGTACCACAGGAACTAAAGGCTTTCTTATCGAGCGCTTCCTGTTTGTGTTTCCACCACATCTGAAGATGTCAAGATGTCTGTCTGATAACTATTTTAGAAAATGAAGCACAATTTACATCTGAGTCTTTGCTGTTTAATGCCTGTCTTCACAATAGATTATCTGCGTTAAAAGATACCCGATGATTATTTAAAGGAACTAATTCTAATAATATGTCTCTTTATTTTCAGACGGAGGCGATGGGGGTACCTGCCTCAGTAGAACTTTGTGTCAAAGCCCTTCAACTTCCAAAGCAGGACGACTCAGAATCCAGGATCTCCGTCTGTAAGACGGTGTCCTGCCTACTCCCAGTGGACCTTGAAGTACTGCGTGCCTGCCTGCTCACAGAGTTCCTGCTCGGGCCCAGCCAGGACGTCTTCGGGTCCCTCCGGGAGCTTTACTTACGCCCGGACCAAAAGTACGACCAGGAAAGCGAGGTCATTCCCAACTCGCTCCGCTGCGAGCTGCTACTCGCTCTGAAAGCATACTGGCCTTTTGACCCGGAATTCTGGGACTGGAAAACTCTCAAGTGTCACTGCGTCTCCCTTCTGGGGTTGATGCCGGAGTCCGAGGGGGAAGAAGAAGACGAAGAGGAGGTGGTGATAGACAAAAAGGTTAAACAGCATGAGCCACGGAGAGTCACAGTGAAAGTAGAGTCTGAGCATGAAATGAGGATAAATGGAAGCGTCGATGGTCATGAGCAATCTTCTGACTGGGCCGAAGTCCCGGGTCAATCGGAGACAAAGAAACAGCGGTTCTGCTGTCGGATTTGTAAGAGGACGGTCACTGACGCCCAAATCATTCACCACTCCAAAAGACACGCGGAGGACAACAGACACCCCTGCCCTCTGTGCTCGGAAAAGTTCCGGCGCAGAAAGGATCTCGTTCCTCATCTGAGGGACCACGTGCAGAGTGAAGCGCACCGACACCAAAACAGCATCAAGACGGAGGACGGGTCGAGGCGGGCGGACGAGGACGATGACGTTGAACCGGGCGAGATCACCGTCGACCCTTCCTTAATGCAGTATTACAAATCCACTCATGATCCAGAGGTGCTGCAGCACATCGTGCAACAAGCCAAAACGGTGAAGGAGAAGAACGTGGACAACGACGAGCACGTGACCTTCGAATACATCGACCAACACTTCAGCGTGCAGAACCGGGACGAGTACCCGTGTCCAGGAACCGGCTGCACTCGGACTTTTAAACATTCCAAGTACTTGTATGTCCATTTAAAGTCGGAGCACAACGGCGACGACAACGTGAAACACTTTCATCAGGTGAGAGACCAGCGGGAGAAGTGCGTTTTTTGTCGACGCCATTTTGTCTCCGCGTACCATCACCGCAAACATCGGAGAGTTCACTACGGCGACCGGCCTTACACGTGTGCGGTTATGGGCTGTGCCGCTCAGTTCAGGACTTCCAATGAACTTGTCACACACAAACAGATCCATGGCTACCACCTGAACTACCAGTGTGGCCTCAAAGACTGTTACGTCACCTGCTCCGACCTGGGACAGATTTACCACCACGAAGCACAGCATTTCAGAGACGCAGCGTTTACCTGCTCCAGCGGCGAATGTAGTAAATACTATTTATCCAAAAAAGAATTCACGAAGCATTTATCCACACACAACATCTCCTTCTCCGAGGAAGACCTCGAGGCTCAGAGGAAGGCGAAGCGGAAACTTCATAAGACGGTCACCGAAGCGACGAGTCGCCCTAATAAGGCCGTCGACACGGAGGAGACTGAGAGTGGAGAAGACCGAAGTGCTTCTGCAGTAAGTTGTGCCTCATCTTTGCCGCCAGCACCTGACAGCAAGGAGCCCAAAGCCACGGTGACGTTGGTCGCCGTGTGTTTTGACGGAAGTAAGTTCACCTGTGGTTTCGAGAAGTGCGGCATGACTTTCTCCAGAGCCAGAGATGTCCAGAGGCATCTGAAGTGTGCCCACCCAGAACACCTTAAACTGGAGAACAAAGAGCACAAGCACGACAAAGAGCGGGGCTCCAAGTCCAAAGGGATAAAGGCCGAAACTGAGCCGGACGGTAAGGAGAAGGGAAAAGAGGAGTTTGAACCCCCGGAGGCTGGCAAAGAAGGCAAAGACGCCACTCATCCCGAAAATAATGACGCAGACTCTTTAAGCCTTCAAAGTGAAAACGAGGCTCTGAGTGAGATCCTCGTTGGGCTCGGTAAACTGGACCTGAATTCTTCGTCGCCTCACAGTGTGAAACGCGAGCAGTCCAACCCGGAGTCCACCGCGTCCCAAACATCTCTCCATCAGGCCATCATGGCGAAGCCTCCCGTCGTGTTGATTCAGAGGAAGCCCCCTCCCGAGGAGATGGTAAAAGTCAAAACGGAACAAGTGTCGTCGGACGACGAAGGAGACACCGTTGAGTCGTTAGCCGCGGCTAAGCCCTACGTCTGTGAGGTGAAAGAGTGCGACTTTAGGACGGCTCAGAGCTACAGCTTGCAGCGACACTACAACACCAAACACGGCTGCACTGTAGAGCAGGCCAGGACGTTGACGTCTTTGAAAACGACGTCTTTTAAGCCGTACGTGTGCCACCTTTGTTCCAAGGGTCACAGAGAAAAGCATGTGCTGAGGGCTCACTATATTCAGATGCACAACCTGAGTGAGACGTTGGTGGACACAATAAGCTGCGCGTCTAAAAAACATACGTCTCAGCACTTGGTGAACCAAGTATGGAAGAAAGAGATCCCCAAGTTGCAACGCCAACAGGAGAAGAAAAACTCAACCGCGGTCAGCGAAAATGGACAAAACTCAGACAATCGTTCTCCGTCTGAAGAGGAAGGAGAGGACGAAGCGGAGGGGAAAGAGAAGGACGCCGAGCAGAAGGAAGGAAGCGAGGATACGAGCACGCAACAGGTCAGAACTAGACGCCTGGTAGCCAAAAGTAATCTCTGCTACATATTGGATAAATTCAATAAACCCTTTCATTGTGTAGCGAAAAACTGTGACGCTGCTTTTTCCACCCAGGGAGGCCTGGTGCGCCACCTGCAGCTGACCCATCATTACAATCGCTCTCAGCTCTTGTTGGAAAAAGATTTCGATCCACATCACAGTCCAGAGGTCCGAAAAGAGCCCGCCAAGAAGAGGCCTCTCCCGAACTTTGATGAACCCCAGCCCCAGTACAAGTGTCACTTTGCCAACTGCAGCTCCTCCTACCACCTGAAAAGCAGCCTGGTGCGTCACACGCGGGATATACACTCGCAGCCGCCGGAGCTGATACGGTGCAACTTTGAAGGATGTGCAAGAGTGTTCAGCCACCATGACGCACTTAAGAAACACACGCTCTACAGTCACTGTGAGTACTACGATTCGCTGGTGGTGCGTCTGCAGAGCACTCACAAAAAGTCAATAACTGGATGCCAAAAGAAGCTCATCGTCGCACCACAGGGTCCTCTGAAAGAAGAACCCGGTTCAGCCGCCATGCAGGCGGAGGGGTCGAGTCCAACGCCCGAGGTGACCCCCCAGTCAGAGGAAATGGGCGAGGAGGAGGAGGAGGAGGAGGAGGAGGAGGAGGAGGAGAACGGTCAGGTGTCAGGAGCAAAAAAGATAGAGAGGAGAAGTCGTTACATCAGTTATGTCTTCAGGTCTCACGAGGAAGCGCTGCAGATGTGCCAAGACCGCTGCATGCGCGTGGCCTACCCGTGCATGGTGCAGGACTGCGATTCCGTCGTGACGTACTTGAAGAGCTTGCACCGTCACTACCTGAGGGTTCACCGCATGCAGCGGGAATATCTCTCTAGGAAAGGAGACGAGCTGGTTTTTAACGCCGAGCAGCTGGAGGAGTTGATTCAGAGGAAGTCGGCCCGGCCGACGGTCGCGGCAGCGGGTTCCCCCAACGGAGTCCGCAAGATGGAGTATCAGGCGGAGCCAGGAGTCACAGGGGGGCTGCCCGCACCCGTGAGCCTACACTCCATCAAGGCAGAGCCGCAGGCGGAGGCTAGTCGCGATCCACGGGGGTTCCCAGAGGAGGAAGAGGAGGAGGAGCCGCCACCCGCTGAGAGGAACGGCGTCCTCGTCGGTGCGGATGAGGTGCTCTACGGCGAGCCGAGCACCGGTGGGCACCCGGAAGACGCGGCTGCGGCGCCGCAGAACGGCCAGAAAGCGGAGGAGAGACTAAGCCTGGATAAAATCAAACCTCTTCTCCGGCCCCTCACCGTTGACCTCTCTCCGCCGTGCTCACTGCGCTTCACTGCGGAGGAGGACTGCGGTAAAATGCCGAACGGCTCGGCTCCCGTTCGCCAGCCGTTAAAGCGGAAAAACGAATTGTCCGAACCGCCTGCGAACGTGAAAGACGCTCCGCCTCGCAGCCCTTCTCCGAGCCCCTTCGACACCGCCGCCTACAAGCCCACCGGCTTCGAGTCCTCGTTCCTGAGGTTCATACAAGAGACGAATCCGAAAGACAAAACCGCGGCGTCGGGCAAACGGCGAGACTCGTTCAGACGCGGTTGTTCCGTTAAGGAGAACAACCTGCTGGGGATCTCTCACACCCGCAGCAGGCGCACGCATTCCCCGCTGCTGAAGCCCCACGCGATGACGGGGGACTTCACGTCAATCCTAAACTTGAAGTCCATCTTGGACAAAGCCCTGGCCGGGTGTGGGGACCTGGCTGTTAAGCAGCTTCAGTACCTCAGACCTGTGGTGGTCCTGGGGAGACCAGTGTGCAGCACCAGCACCACCCTGCCGGACCTCTTCCCCTCAGACACCAACAGCAGCAAACTGCTTCTTGGAAGCTAGTTTACCTGAGCACCTTTTATCATGGCTCTGTCAAATCACTTTGTATTCTCACGATCTGTACCAGTATTTTTCTTTCTCCCAAAATATTAATATTGGCTGTTTTTTGTTTTTTTTTAAGTTGCCAAACTGAATAATTATGGAAATGTTATTAACATTATGACGAGCTTAAGCAGTGCACATTGAAGCCAAGTGGATTGTTTTTTTTAGACGTCTGTTATATGACAGCGTTCACATAACACCTGTTATGATCACACCTGTACATATTGTAGCTATCAAGATAATGTACAGATTTTCAGATGGTTAGAAATGGTCAGTAGCGTACTGCAAGGCCTTCTCAGTTGTGTAAAAATGTGACAAAAAAAAGTAAAACATGTCCTTATGAAATGCATAGTAAGGAATGTGTTTGGTTGTTTTCCACTTTATATTAAATTAGTGTTGGGATGCAGTGGACAGATGTTGACAGACGTGTATCTAACACTTTCTAAATAAATAAATGTGGAAAAGAATATAAAGCCCTTTACTTTCTGAATCGTGTACGTTCTCTTTATAATCAAAGTGTCTTCTACACCCTTCAATTCATTTAATATCGTCTGTGTTGTGTGTCTGTCGCTCCACTGCCTGGAATACAGTATTCACTATTAATGGTACACGGTGAGGCGCTGTTATCATAAGTGTAGTGTGCTGAATTTAAAGTTTAACGTATTAACATCTGGAGCCATGCAGTGCAATTATGTACACAGTGGGAGATTGGCTTCACATCATCTGCAGTGTTTCTGATAAAACACACACACACACACACACACACACACACACACACACTAACCTTTCAGTTCAGGTTATCTTTTGCATAAATTGATTTCTAGGGGCGGTACTAACAGCCTTCACTGACGTCAACATGGATTGTTTTCACCCCCAAACGATCGAGGCCTTGAACAGTGAATGTCTTATTTACTTAAACGCCATATTTACTCTCAAAACAACAACCACACGTGGGTTTGGTGCCTCAGTCCCACGAGAAGTTTAGCGACTGACATGTCGAGCTACTCGTTTACACTTCTCTTGTTTCATTTATTCGACTCTGGATAACGTCTTTTTAAAGGCACCCATGTATCAAACACAAATGTATTTTGACTACCACCCGCTCACGTGCTTTCGTATTAACACTAGTGGTTCATTTACAAATGTGTAACGGCAAAAAACGAGTGGCGGAACTAAAAGCTGTAGTAGTCGTTTCCACACGGGTGGAATTAGTTGACGCACCTCGCCGTCAGAGTCGCATCTCGCATGAATGGAATGGTAGCTGTAAAAGCCTTAATTTAGGAATGGAAACTGTGTGGATGTCGTAGTTTGCGCTATGAGTCGGTATCTGTCGATGTAACGTGGACACGGTGTTCATTTTATTCAACTTCAACGTGTTCTCTCTCTCTCTGTGTGTGTGTGTGTGTGTGTGTGTGTGTGGACGCTAAATAGCTGCTAGACTAAAACTAGCAGTCAGGCTAGGTTGACGTTAACCTCATCGTTAGCCTGTGAGAGCTAGTCAGCCCTGCTTCCGGCTCCACAGAGCCGAAACACAGCGACGATGGTTGAACATATACTGGACCTGCCGGTGGAGAAGCAGATCTTTTATGCCGTTTTGGGATTCTCGTGGACGGTGTATCTATGGGAAGCTTACCTTTCTTACAGACAGGTGAGACAGCAGCACTCTCAAAAGTTCCTGCTTTGTAGCTAGCCTGTGCACGAGCCTGTGTGAATAGACTGTGACTATACGAGACAAAGCTACACATGTAGACGGCAGGCAGGTATGTTTCCCAAAGTAATATTAGATGGTAATGATTTCAACAATAGATGAACCCATCAAACAAACTACTGTAGTCAAAACATGGGATTTTATGTGTTGATAAATTAGGATTAAAAATAATTTACACAAATAGATTAAATGTGTGCTTTCTGGAGCATATATCTGTACAAAATCAAGAAAGATTTTACGCTCATTTTACAGTATTTTTCCTCATGATGTCTGTAATGTGTATCTGGAGCTACAGTGTAAACACACTGATGTGTAACACCGGTGCTGATCTCCTCCTTCCTTCACAGAGGAGGACGTACAGATCGACAACAAACGTGCCGCAGGAGCTCTGGAAGATCATGGACTCTGAGACGTTCGAGAAGTCGCGTCTGTATCAGCTGGATAAAAGCAACTTCAGCTTTTGGTCCGGACTCTACTCTGAGACCGAGGGGACGGTAATGCAGCCGTCGGATGGCTTCACTCGTCCCGTCACAGTCGGTAGTCACTGATGATGTCAGTGCGGCGTGTTTGATGTGATGCGTCTCATGTTTCAGTTGATCCTACTCCTGGGTGGAATCCCATTCCTGTGGGACGTTGCTGGTTCCGCGATGACCCGCGTGGGCTTTGGTTCAGAGTACGAGATCACCCAGTCGCTCGTGTTTCTGACGCTTGCCACGCTGTTCAGCGCCTTCACCGGACTTCCCTGGAGCGTGTACAACACGTTCGTCATCGAGGAGAAGCACGGCTTCAACCAGCAGGTACGCGCTCTCTGTGGGCCTGACGTGTGGAGGTTGAGTGTTTGTAGTTTTCCTTCCTCTGGAAGAAGAGCAGCAGCTGTGATCGTCTTGATTTCATCAGCTATAATATATCGTAACATGTATTCGAGATGTGTCACACTATCTTCCTCTCATGAACTCCAACGCTGCAATAGACGTTGTGTTCTTCTTTCATCTTCTTCTCTCTTTTTAATATGAATGTCTTGTGCTCCTCTCAGACGCTGGGCTTCTTCCTTAAAGACGCCGTGAAGAAGTTCATCGTGACGCAGTGCATCCTGCTGCCCGTCACCTCGCTGCTCCTCTACATCATCAAGATTGGTGGAGACTACTTCTTCATCTATGCCTGGCTCTTCACCCTGGCTGTTTCTCTGGTTAGTGGTGTTCAGCTGGTTGTTCTTCTGTGATGAAGGACTCGCTCTGTATTTGCACTTTGGCTGGTTGTTTGGTCCTAAAACCTCCTCTTCTCCTTCTTCTCAGGTGCTCGTCACGATCTATGCGGACTACATCGCTCCCCTGTTTGACAAGTTTGCTCCTTTGCCAGAAGGAGAGCTGAAGACGGACATTGAGTCCATGGCCAAGAGTATCAGCTTCCCCCTCACTAAGGTTTACGTAGTTGAAGGTAAAGTAGGACGACTTCATCTGGAGCTACGTTCCTGTTACCTCTTTGAGAACTTGTCACGATCGCATTATGATTATATTTAGTTTTTCATATGCGCTGGTCGTAGATGAACCGCTCTTAAATTGTCCTGAATGTTTCTACCTACATCCAGGTTCTAAGCGTTCGTCACACAGCAATGCGTACTTCTATGGGTTCTTCAAGAACAAACGCATTGTTCTGTTCGACACTCTGCTGGAGGACTACTCGCCTCTCAACAAGTCTGGGGAGCCGCAGCCCGAGCAGCCGGAGAGAGAGGACGCGTCCAGCGACCCTAAAGCCAAGCCCAAGGTTACAAACCACGGTTCTGTACATGCCTTGTAAAGGCTTTTTAGGAAGTGTTGGTTTCCGTTGACAGAACCCAAAGTCATCAACACGCATCGTCTCTTTGGACTTCTCCATCCGATATTTGTCATGTCATTTCGTGACTTTAAGTAAAATTATATTTTGGCTGTTCTGCAATGCAAGTGAAGAGAACAAGGAAGTTGTGTTTGTTTTTTTTTTAAAGCTCAGGACAGGTTTGGAAGTTCTGTTTTTGAGCACCATCTAGAGCATCCACCCAGAGGTGGAGAGACCAACAGACTCTGCTCTCTCTCTGTCAATAAAGCACACACGAAGGAATTCATTGTATCAATTTACATTTACCATTGACATCAACAGCACATGTACCTATTAATGTTCGGTCTGCCTGTGAGCTGGCAGTCATGTGGTTGTAACGTCTGTCTGTAATTCAACAGCTGTTCCTTTTTACTTTGTTACAGAACAAGAAACAAGGATGCAACAACTCTGAGATCCTTGCCGTCCTGGGTCACGAGCTCGGCCACTGGAAGCTCGGCCACATGGTCAAGAACATCGTCATCAGTCAGGTGACTCGTCTTCTTCACAATGTCTGCGCCAAGATTACAAGTTGGCCTGATCACACGCGATCAAATGCAGACGCAAATAACACGCGCTGACTCTGTCGTTCCTGCAGACGAACTCCTTCTTGTGCTTCTCCCTGTTTGCTGTTCTGATTGGACGCAAGGAGCTGTTTGTAGCGTTTGGCTTCAATGACAGCCAGCCCACTTTAATAGGCTTGATGATTATCTTCCAGTTCATCTTCTCCCCGTACAATGAGGTGAGTGTGGGATCGATTTCACATTGTCTCCACTTCTGAGCTTGTCGAGTTTGTTTCACAAATTTAGATTTTTATATCGTTTTTCTTCGCAGCTCCTGTCCTTCTGTCTGACGGTCCTGAGTCGCAGGTTCGAGTTCCAGGCGGATGCTTTTGCACGCGCCATGGGCAAAGCCTCGGAGCTCTGCTCTGCCCTCATCAAGCTCAACAAGGACAACCTGGGCTTCCCCGTGGCTGACTGGTTGTTCTCCATGTGGCACTATTCCCACCCTCCCCTCCTGGAGCGCCTCAGAGCGCTGGGCAGGATCAAGCAGGACTGACGGGGCCGGAAGGAGGAGGGCCGACTGCTGCCTCCTCCAAAGGGCCTCCGCAGACCGCTGCTGGCCCTGTGATGCACCCTGGCCTTTTTCTAACTGTCTGCCCACCCGAACCCCACCCGAACCCCACCCCACCCAACCTTGTTTTAGTCATTTCTCTACTTGCCATGATTTCTGTTTTGTTCCCTTTTGAAACTTTGTTTTAAACAAAACCAAAACATATCAGCACAAGCCAGCCTAAAAAAAACTAAATCTTAAGCCTGAACTTAAGTCTGCACTCTTTCTATAGAGACACCTAATATGCACTTGCTGAGAGCAATACATCTGGGCAATGTGCGTTTAGCAAAAGCTGCTGTTGGAGCACAGGTCACATGTTGCAGATTGACCTGAAGGTTTAGTTTCTGTATAATCTGTTTACATTTCCTTTTTTAGAATAAAAAAGACAGTTTAATTCTAAAACCTGAAACAGAATTATGCGTTTCTGTTGTGATGTGTTCACGACATCCAGCTGTTAAAGTCATCCGTTTTTAATTAATTTGATTTTAAGTGGTTAATCCTACAGAATTCTCAGATTTTATTTATTGTGGATTTGAAAAACAAAAAGACATGAAACCTACAAACGCTCTCGACACGATGCTTTCTGCAAATACACAGGCCACAGTTGGATTCGTCTCTCAAGTGCAGCCGCCGCTTCTTTTAAAAGAATCTCCGGACGAGCTCCAGAGCGAAAACGTTAATCTAGTCGTCAAACGCAGGTTCAACTCTGCAGACGCTGAGTCATGGTGACACACGTGTGAGTGCCTCTGGTTGTCTGTTTGTTCAGGCGATGGACGCGTTATGAACAGAGCGGTGCAGAATATTTCATTTGAGTTTAGGTTAGACATCTTTTTTTTTTTTACACGCTCTGCGGGGAAATAGTTTTATTTTTTCTAAAGCATATGTTTGTCGATCCGGTTCCAACCACACCTGTACATATGTAACTTAATGAGTTAGAGTAATGGCGTACGACGTGAATTGTGAAAAATGTTGAATGTGGTTTGAAGTTTTAAGTTGATGCTGTGTTTCTTAGTTTCTTCTCTTGGTTTTGGGCCCAGAGTTGCCTGGCAAGCAAAGTATTTAAGGGGACTTTGGGGGGGAAAGGGGGTCCGCGAGGGTCCTTTCACCACATAAGCCGGTGTTTGGTTTGTTCAGGGAGGGGACTGCATACTGTCTTTACTGCATTGAATAAAACCCTTCAAAGCATTCCTGATTGTTTCATGGTGTTATCTTTTAAATGGTTGTAAAAATAGAAAGTAATCTTGTGGATCTGAAGGTGGTGGAGCATTGCTGCATCGTTTAGGTCTGACAAGACCATGTTCAGTAACAGGCCTACGCCGTGTTACAGTAGATTAGAACACTTTATTAATCTCCAGAGGGGAAACTCATTCACCACCAAGAACTCAGACAGACCACAGACAGTCCACAGCGCACAACAGACAAAACACACATTACAGATAAATAACACCAGGAAATGCCATATGAAACATGATCGACATCAGAAAGATGATAAACCTAAAAAACACATTCAAAAATCTGACTGCTGCTGGAACAAAACAGCTTCTGAGTGGTTCAGTAGAACACTGAGGCTTCCTGAGTCACTCACTATTTGAAAATGTAATAAACTAACAAAAAAAGTAATACAAAAAAGAAGCTTGGAACAAATAATGACGTAATAAAAACAAGACGTCTGACAGTTATTAGTGTCGTAATGTCGACAAAAAGAAGAATTTATTGTTGACAAATTAACAAATCTACATAAAAAAACGAAACGTCAAATCAACGTGACGTCAGCAGTGCGAAAGTACGGAAACCCGCTTTGGGACCATACCACTTCTAAAAAGGGGACACGGTGTTTTCCTTTACACTATATTAAATGACTTGTTACTTATATTAAAATGAATCTGGTCGCGTGGTGTGTGTGTGTGTGGTAACATATGAATTGTTGCTTCCCTCGATTTCCTCTTAGAACAACTTATTGCTGGTGTCGTCCTCCCACCCCTGTCTGGCTAATAATGGCGTCGTCCTGTGGCGTATTTTGAGGACAAGGACACGAGCCCCCGCAAATAACTGTCACAAGTGTTTTCACCCGTGAGTGTTAAACATGGCGAGGTTTTTGAGGCCTAGCATCAGGACTTTTGTCACCTCACAGCTGAGAATGTCCGACCAGGTAACCTACGACCAGGAAACACATATCTAACGTTATATACGTGTATATGTGTATATGTATATATGTTTATATGTTTGTACTGCTGTGTGAGAACCGTTTTAAGTGAAACAGTCTCAGCTAACTGAAAGCTTGTTGGAACCAACTGTTGGTGACATGATTGTAGGTCAGAAGAACTTTGTAGTTCAGGGACCGATTTACAACAATGTCCTCAATTAAAACTGATTTATTCAAATCCTAGCACGTTGTGTCTGATTAAACCACCAGTAGCTGTGTTAAACTAACGTTAGCTTGTTTGCGAAGGAGTCCAGCTCTAGTGTTTTGTTTTTTGTCCTCATTGTTGCACAAACAGTTGCTGGTCTCTTCCTGTAGTGCCTCTATTATCAGTCACTCTGCTGACCTTTTCATACGCTCCAACTGCCTCAATGTCACACAAAGTCTCCTGAACAAAATCAACTTTGTGATTGTGTCATTTGAAAGCGGCACCGTCTCTTAAAAGTAATCTCTGCAGAGCATTTGGTTTCCGTGCTGAACTTCTCCCCGCCCTGTTTCAGCTGGGTGAGCTGGGTAAAGGTGCAGGAAAAGGTGGTGGCGGCGGAGGCTCCATCAGAGAGGCAGGTGGAGCCATGGGGAAGAAGCAGGCGGCCGAGGAGGAGATGTACTTTAAGTATGCACTTCTTTCTTTTACGGCAACAAAATGCAGACTAAGACAGCTCTGAATCCCTATAAGAGTCTGTTGATTAAGATCTTCTCTTACTGACCTAATGTCTCTCTCTGTCTCTTTGTCTCTGTCTCTTTGTCCATTCCCTCCCTCTCTTTCGCTCCTCTGTTGTCACACCTGTCCACCTGCACATCAGGCGTAAGGAGCGGGAGCAGCTGGCTGCGTTGAAGCAGCACCACCAGGAGGAAATCGACCACCACAAGAAGGAGATTGAACGTATGCAGCGCGAGATCGACCGCCACAAGGGAAAGATCAGGAAGCTGAAGCACGACGACTGAGTGAAAAGCTCCAGTAATGCACGCTCACCCACCCGCCCGCCCAGCCAGACACCTTCACTGCTTACTCAGATTGCTGCATGCACTGTGTCACCAGGACGGTCATGAATTCATGGGTAATTGTTCTGTAAATGCTTGAAGGTTATTAAAACCGTTCATAGAGTGATTATTGTTTCCGAGGCATGCTGAGAATCAAGTTGCACGACTTCTTGGAGCCTTTTCTCTCTTTGGTCGTCGCTGGTCAGTGTGATGTGGGTTGCATGCAAAACACCAAATTGAAGAAAAGTAAACATTTGAATGCTTCATCAACTCATTTCCTTGTGTGATGTATGAATAAATATGTAAATTTAAATGGCATTGATAGCGCTTTCTTTTAGTGCTCTGACCATCAGTTGATTTAATGATTTATTGCGTGCCATTAATCAAAGATAAAACCGGGAACATATCCAGCATTGAGAATTACAGACCAATTGCTCTGGCTAGAGTTCTTTCTAAAGTATTAGAACACATTCTCTTAGTCTTCAAGAATACATAACTATCAATTTGGTTTTAAAAATAAACATAGTACAGACTTATGTATATATGTAAGTGTAGGAGACATAACACTACAATATGTATGTGAATTAATCATTCTAAATTGCTTGTCATACAAGAGCGAGGGGTCCCTCACTATTTGATGAGGATTTTGCACTTTTGGTATTCTCATCAAACCATGTGAGCTAGATGGGGTAAGAGTGCATCTCCTTCCTAGTGACCGATGGGGTTCAACAAGGCGGAATACTATCACCTGCTCTTTTCATCTATATATGGAGCATCTCTCTAAAAAGTTAGTGTAAGACAGGCTGTATGTTGGGGGAAAGTTTTATTAAACCATCTGATGACTCGGTGGTCCTGTCTCCTTATAGCGCTGGAGACATTGGAACACATGTCTGTATGTTTTTGAACCACCAGTGACTTTGTTGTTGTTTTTGTTTTTGTTGCTGTATGGACTCATGTGTCTGGAAATAAAGTAGAATATATAAATTATCAGTTGGGAATCAATAGAGCATCACATTATTATTAAAATATGGTTTATTGTAAGTAAACTTCTCCCTCCAGACGAACGGCGGCGGTGGAACGTTTGTCCAAACTTCCCACGAGTAAGAAATATGTATGTCGTCACTTCCGTCTACTGCTGCCTTTTAAGACGAGCAACCCTCGTCTGTCTTTCTTTTCGCACATCATGGCGGACCGGTTCAACAAGGTGTGCAACCGCTGCGGAATATTAATGTGTTTTAATGCTATTTAGTGGAAGTTTAATCCGGTAATTTATAGATAATTTAGAGGTGATAACTACGGTGCTTCTCGGTGTTATCTTAGTTTGGTTCGGTGTTAGTCCTGAGACTAGATTTAAGGACTTGCTTGAGACGGCTCGTCGAAACTGAGTACATGCCTTCATCATGGCAGCCTCCCTAGCGAGCCACCGTCGTTAGCTTGCTAGCTTAAACTTGTGTCTTGATGAAGTTCAGCTCTGGGTGATATACGCGCTATTGTAACACTAATTGTAAAGCTTTCCTTTTACCATTTAGCTCAACGTCGTTATCTAAATAACGACGCTAGCTAACGTGTCGTGCTGTTACGTTGATGCTAAGCTAATGCTATGTCCTCATTGGGAAGTTCCATGTGGCAGTTATTAAAATGCTCACGTAGGAAAGACGTTTTTGAAAGGCCCTGAACGTGTAATTGCTTTAAATGTGCATTATGTTACCAATTTAAGATGAGAGGAAAGCTAACTTGTTGTTAAACGCAACTGTACAGTTAAACTTGTATTTCTTTTAAACCTGCAGGTTCTGCTACTTGATGGCAGGGGCCACCTTCTGGGCCGGCTTGCTGCCCTTGTGGCTAAACGGGTTCTGCTGGGTAAGTTTTAAATATCAATAATTGGGTGCAACGTTAACAGTTTTTGCTAAAGCCATTTATAATGGCCATACGAACACTGAATAAAACTGAGCAGCACAGTATTCACCAGAAGCCGCTGTGTCTCCTCAGTCTGTCAATGATGATAACTTTTACAGCTTTGCTTGAGTTTAACGACCATGAGAAAACTCTCATGCACTACCATCTGAGACATTGCATACTAAAGTAATGGCAGCTAGTGCCTTGAAGTATTTGTAACTCAGATTAAATGTCTCCATTATCCGCCCCTCTACAGTGAAGTACCTGGCCCTCCTACCAAGAGGATGAACACCAACCCCTCTCGTGGACCGTACCACTTCAGGGCTTCTGGGGGACTGTAAGAGGTGAGTTTGTTGTATAGAGAGATTAATTTGAACCGGCACAAGTTCTTTGCTCGACAGTGATGAGCTCTTTTGTCTCGAATCTGATCATCTCTTGATGAGACACTTTTCGGATCTGATTGCTGAGTTGAGCAGAGACGTTTGTGCTTTGACAAATTAAACTTAAAAAAACAACTGCTGTTGTTGTGTTTGAAAATGTGTTGAACTATGAAGTGTTCCCTCTAACAGGTATGCTGCCCCACAAAACCAAGAGAGGACAGGCTGCTCTTGAGAGGCTGAAGGTGTTTGACGGGATCCCCCCCGCCCTACGACAAGGTGATGATTCTACATCAGCCACACGGGGCCTCAGTGTGTCCCTGTTTGTCCCTCACATGTTGACCTCTGCTGTCTGTGATGATACATATTACCCTTACCAGCCTTATTTGAATAACACTGATAAGAAATCTATTATCTGAGCCATGCGGTCCTTTCAATGGTCACACACGCCGGTTTCTTCTTCTTCTCTGTCTGATTTTGTCTTTTGTTCCACAGAGGAAGCGCATGGTTGTTCCTGCTGCTCTTAAGATTGTACGTCTGAAACCCACTCGCAAGGTGAGCCTCAAATAACTGGTTTCCATGCCGACTTATTAAATAGGATTTGCGGGGAAATAGTTTTATTTTTTCTAAAGCATACGTTTGCCGATACGGTTCCAACCACACCTGTACATATGTAACTTAAATGAGTAGAGTAATGTAACTTAAATGAGTAGAGTAACGTAACTTAAATGAGTAGAGTAACGTAACTTAAATGAGTAGAGTAACTTAAATGAGTTGAGTAATGGAGTATGATGTGAAAACTGTTGACTGTGTACTGTCTTTACTGCACTGAATAAAATCCTTCAAAGCATTCCTGATTGTTTCATGGTTTTACTTTTTAAATTGTTATAATAATAAAATGTAATCTTTTGTGTCTAAACCTGACGGAGCATTGCTGCATCATTTAGGTTTTACCTTTCAGTGACGGGTCTACGCCTTGATTCATTTTAGTTTAATGTCAATAATCATGTGGGTCAATGACGTCCGTATTTTAGTGTCCGAGTCAAAAGTCAGGAGGTGCAACTGCAAGGAAAGTCACTTTATAGTTTAACACTAAGAATATTAAATGTTTTAATAGTTTTACATTAAAGGCAGGCTTGGTAATGAGAAACTATAACAGTATCAGTATAATATGAAGTGAAATCAACAGGACATACAGAGAGCACTAACAATGATTTGGCTTCAAGAGAAGCATCTTTCCAAAGAAAAGAGATGATGCATCTTGATAAGGCTGGTTTTTCATCTCCTGATTAGTAACTTTAGCATAAAACATCCCTCCTGTTACCGACACAGCAACAGGGTGGGCGTTAAATGTTGGAATTCATCATTGATTATGGATGTATTAGTTATATACTTTTAAAGTATTAGTTAAACATGGGATGCTTGTGGCCTCCGTCTGCTGCAGAACAGCAGCGGCGCTACAGGGAACGTCAGGATGCAGACCCTGAAAGAAGGAAGCAATACCTCAAAAAAGAGGAGAGGTGGAGAAAGGACCAAGTAAAAAGAAAGTGTTAGACCTCAGTGAAAGAGAAGAGAGCACAGAGCCAGGACTGCTCTTCCTCCAAGTCCAGACCCTCCTCCAGAGCCAGGCGATGCCCCACTACTGGGTCCCTCAGGGTTAGAAGACATGTGTTAGTCAGTCCATCATGTCCATGTATCACTCATGTTGTTGGGACATAAATCTGTTGACAGCCACAGTGCGGGGACTCTCCTTCCTTTTAGGGTGAACACTTGGTTTAAGGTTTAAAGAGACAGTCCACATCCTGAGTGTTTATCTCCCTTCAGGTCAGGGTGTTAGAGGATAAATGAGCTCACTAGCCGACACATTTACTTTGATGTGGAAACTGAAATCTTGATTAATATGCACTGTTGCTAATATATATATATATATATATATATATATATATATATATATATATATATATATATATATATATATATATATATATATATATATATATATACAGGTATAAAACAATGAATAAATAAGGTTTAGTGGTTAGGGGGTTAAGGAAGGGATGGTTTTACAATAAGGTAGAAGGGTATAGAGCGGTTACGGAACCAAATATCTGTTAGATTGTAAATTGTAACAATATGCTAACTGTGTTTTAGGCAATATATTGTTGGACGGAGGAAGAAGAAGGCTGCAGAATGAAATAATAACTAAAGGCCTTAAATAAATAAATAAATAAATAAAGTAAAATACATGAAGAGGTACCAGCGGTCCACACGTTCTATAGTGGATGGACGGCTGCGCAATCAAACTGTTAATAACATTAGGAGAATATTGTTATTACTGGAAAATATATACAGAAATAAATACAAACAAAAAACGAGAGAAAGTATAAATTCTCAGTTGGGAATCAATAGAGCATCACGTTATTATTAAAATATGGTTTATTGTAAGTAAACTTCTGCCTCCAGACGAACGGCGGCGGTGGAACGTTTGTCCAAACTTCCCACGAGTAAGAAATATATATATATATATGTCGTCACTTCCGTCTACCCCTGTCTTTTAGCTCGGGCAACCCCGTCTGTCTTTCTTTTCGCACATCATGGCGGACCGGTTCAATAAGGTGTGCAACCGCTGCGGAATCATAATGTGTTTTAATGCTATTTAATGGAAGTTTAATCCGGTAATTTATAGATAATTTAGAGGTGATAACTACGGTGCTTCTCGGTGTTATCTTAGTTTGTTTCGGTGTTAGTCCTGAGACTAGATTTAAGGACTTGTTTGAGACGGCTCGTCGAAGCTGAGTACATGCCTTCATCATGGCAGCCTCCCTAGCGAGCCAACGTCGTTAGCTTGCTAGCTTAAACTTGTGTCTTGATGAAGTTCAGCTCTGGGTGATATACGCGCTAATGTAACATTAACTATAAAGCTTAACTTAGTTTACCATTTAGTTGAACGTTTGTGCTCAACCTCGTTATCTGAATAACGGCGCTAGCTAACGTGTCGTGCTGTTACGTTGATGCTAAGCTAATGCTATGTCCTCATCGGCAAGTTCCATGTGGCAGTTATTAAAATGCTCTCGTAGGAAACACGTTTCTCTAAGGCCCTGAACGTGTAACTGTTTTAAATGTGCATTATGTTTAAAATGTGACCCGAAACTTTAACTGTGAGGTATACATGTGAAGCACCCGTCGGTTTCAGTTAAGATGAAAGGAAAGCTAATATTACAACTGTACAGTTAAACTTGTATTTCTTTTAAACCTGCAGGTTCTGCTACTTGATGGCAGGGGCCACCTTCTGGGCCGGCTTGCTGCCCTTGTGGCTAAACAGGTTCTGCTGGGTAAGTTTTAAATGTTAATATTTAGGTGCAACGTTAACAGTTTTTGCTAAAGCCATTTATAATGGCCATACGAACACTGAATAAAACTGAGCAGCACAGTATTCACCAGAAGCCGCTGTGTCTCCTCAGTCTGTCAATGATGATAACTTTTACAGCTTTGCTTGAGTTTAACGACCATGAGAAAACTCTCATGCACTACCATCTGAGACGGGATGAGGTGTCCCCAATGAGACCGGATTAGTTTGGCGTCCAAACATTAAACTGATGTCGTCTTTTAGGACACAAAGTGGTCGTGGTGAGATGTGAAGGAATCAACATTTCTGGAAACTTCTACCGTAACAAGCGTAAGTAGAGTTTAAGCTTCTTTCATTGTTCCTCTATTGATATGCTTGTCAGTGATGTTTTATCACTGTTGTTCGAGTTTAACGACCATGAGACAACCTCACATGCACTACCATCTGAGACACTGCATACCAAAGTAAAGACAGCCGGTGCCTGAATGTATTTAACTCAGATTAAATGTCTCCATTATCCGCCCCTCTACAGTGAAGTACCTGGCCTTCCTGCGCAAGAGGATGAACACCAACCCCTCTCGTGGACCGTACCACTTCAGGGCTCCCAGCAGGATCTTCTGGAGGACTGTAAGAGGTCAGTTTGTGACGCATGGAAGTTAAATCATTGCAATACTGACCAAAGATTCTTTAGAGCATGTGGCGTACATATAAAGTGTAAATGTAATTTACCGTCACTCGGTAGATTGTGCTCAAACGTTCTTAGAGATTAATTTGAAACGGCACAAGTTCATTTGCTTGACAGTGATGAGCTATTTAAACCGAAACTGATCATTTATTGATGAGAAACTTTTCGGATCTGATTGCTGAGTTGAGTAGGGATGTTTGTGCTTTGACAAATTAAACTTAAAAAAACAACTGCTGTTTGAAAATGTGTTGAACTATGAAGTGTTCCCTCTAACAGGTATGCTGCCCCACAAAACCAAGAGAGGACAGGCTGCTCTTGAGAGGCTGAAGGTGTTTGACGGGATCCCCCCGCCCTACGACAAGGTGATGATTCTACATCAGCCACACGGGGCCTCAGTGTGTCCCTGTTTGTCCCTCACATGTTGACCTCTGCTGTCTGTGATGATACATATTACCCTTACCAGCCTTATTTGAATAACACTGATAAGAAATCTATTATCTGAGCCATGCGGTCCTTTCAATGGTCACACACGCCGGTTTCTTCTTCTTCTTCTTCTCTGTCTGATTTTGTCTTTTGTTCCACAGAGGAAGCGCATGGTTGTTCCTGCTGCTCTTAAGATTGTGCGTCTGAAACCCACTCGCAAGGTGAGCCTCAAATAACTGGTTTCAGTGCCGACTTGTTAAATATGATTTTGGGGGACACGCTTGTAGAATTTTCAAATGTGGTCAGACGCTTGAACTCGCCTGCTGCAACAGTTGACGCGCCTCTTACTGACTCTTGACGCTTGTTCCTCAGTTCGCCCTCCTCGGCCGTCTGGCTCACGAGGTCGGCTGGAAGTACCAGGCCATCACAGCCACCCTGGAGGAGAAGAGGAAGGAGAAGGCGAAGCTCCGCTACGGCAAGAAAAAGACACTGATCAAGCTGACCAAGGTGGCGGAGAAGAACGTCGAGAGCAAAATCACAAAATACACAGACGTTCTGAAACAATATGGAGTCCTTGTTTGAGTCTCTGGCCAATAAAGATAAATAAATGTTTATAAAAAGTGTATGATTTCTTATTTTTGGATTTCTTAAGTTGATTATAAAGTGCCGACATGCTAAAAGCAGTTTGTTATGAATGAAGAAGTTGCTGTGGGGACTCAACATGAGTTTAGTTCTCAAAATGCCGTCAGACCGTTAAGTTCTACACACGCATCACACATGCATAGGTCTGAATCATTAAAGTGTCTGTAATGTACAGCGTTACCTTTGAGACCCTGCAGCGCTTCACTCTATGAACCTCATGGTGCATGTAATGGGAGAGATGCTGCATATTTCCAGAGTCGGCTGAACAGTACTTTAGAACGCTCTCTTGGCAAACGGAAGAATTAGTTTATGGTGTTTCAGCCGGAGGCGTTCTCTGAGGAGCCTGACTGAACCTGTACATCCTGAGACGTGTGAGCATTGTCTGAGGCATCAGAGGGTTTAATGTTCAGATTAAATTATTCACTGAATACTGAATCCTCAAGGCTGTGAGTAAAGAATCCTCAGCTGTGAGCGACGCTCTTTAAGAAACCTGACGGTTCAAATGATTGCAGTAACATATCAAGAGCAACCATAGAGGATTTTAAGTCTTTTTATTAAACGCCAGTAAAATATGAGGTTCATGACCTTCTTTTAGGACCCTTGAGTGATTTCTGATCAGTGTAATACAGATGTAGAGTAACCTGAGAATAGGATTATGGGAGTTCAATGTAGTTTTGATGTTGCAGTTGTTACACGGTTGCTGCATTGTTTTCTTTTACAGACATCAAAGACAGTTGACAAGATAATGACACTGATTTCATTTTGTTTTACCAAAACCAGGTGACATGAACTGAGCTCTTTCCTTCTGCAGTGGAACCTTTCCACCAGCAGAGAGCAGTGTTACGCTTAGCATGTGGTGGAAAGTCTTCAGAGCACTCATGTTTTAGGATTACCTTGTTCTTCAGAACTGCTCAGTATGTCAATAACCTCTGAGGACTTCTATTTATTGGAGATCAGTATTCTGAGGTCGCCTCCTCATGTTCCCTTTCTTGCTCTTCCCTCTTAATCTCATTTTGACACAACAGAAGACGTGTGAAGGCTTGTTCCGATGCATCAGAACGTGACGCCTTCAGACCCGGCGTGTCTCCTCTCCGCTCGCTGAAGCTGGATTCTGATCCTGAGACGAACGCTCGACAGACATCCCTCAACAACACGCTCACGATGCGCCTGCCTCTGCACCTCCTCCGAGCATCTTGCGATGTCTTAAAGTAATTAGTTGCGCATGTGTGGGCATTGTGTTTATGTCATATGGCATTTCTCATTTTGAGTGACTCCAACTGAGGCGAAACGTTGGCTATCTTCTGATTAAAGCCGGTGTCGTGTGGAGGATTACTGGTATTATCCACAGCTGGCAAGACATCCCATACGTTCTATGTCTGTCCCCCCCCTCTGTGTCGTAGATATACATATACTATACAAACATGGCCTTCCTGTAAAGCAGGCCCACTTAGGATCGGGAGGGAGGCCGATCTGACGCCTGTCTACCTGCGTTAAGGAGGGAAGCTGAGTCTTCAGCACACTGATGGAGAAATCCCCGTGACGATGCTTTCTGTCGACGGCTCTCCAATCACACAATCTGAGACGGGCTGAAAAAGAACCGGGATTGTCTGAAACTGGTCCCGTGGGCCCAGCCTGTTATGAGCTCCCACAATCACAGGCTAGAGACGCTCTCCTCCTCCTCCTCCTCCTCCTCCTCCTCCTCCTCCTCCTCCTCTTCCTCGTCCTTTGACTGGCTGGTGTTTGGTGTTCCGTTCCAGAATGGGAGCGTCCATCTGTCCGGGAGATACAAACAGTCTCGTATTTGGATGAGATTTAAAAGCCAAACTGAAAAGCAAAGACTGATTTTAACTTCCAGGTCTCACTTCAGTTTAGTCTAACCTTTCTCTAGCTGCTCTCGTTGTGACACACCTGACAGATTACATCACATCTGAAGCAGGTTTCACCACGTTCCACACATGAAGGTGTGAGTAATGAGGAAGATGTAAAGGCTCTCCCACACAAGCCTTTATTTGATGTTTCAGCTCATTGCTACTGAGCCTGTCTCAAGCTTATGCTCTTGAGCCATTATGGCACCAAAGATAGCTTTAAAATCAGATTAATGAAGAGGAGCACATCGGGGTGCACAGTTTGAATATCATACCTAATTTATTCCTGATGAAAATATGCAGAACGTCTGTGTGTGGGTCTGCGAAGACGACGAGCTGACTCCCTCTTTTCAACAGTTAGAGAGACGTTTTTCCGGTCTCACCCTGGAATGAGAACTAATTTATTCTAACGTCTCGAAGCCCGGCTTTGAGAAAGTCTAACAGAAAGATAACGAGCAGGAGGAAGAGATTCAGAAAAGAGAGAATCACAGACCTGACTGAGGAGCAAACGTCCGGTATCCATAAATCTGCAAAAGAAGAAAAACTGCCACGAGGATTGAATTCAAGTCCGTAGATAGACCGGCCTCTGCTCTGCTCAGTCCTGGACATCAACACAGTCCATTCATGCTCTGATGTCCTGTAAGCGTCTCACGTCGAGAGACAGAGCAGCGTCCTCATCGGTCGCTGACGTACAGTCCTCTGTCATCTTCAGCCTTGATGTGATGAAGATCAATCATCATGTCTAAAGTGTTATATTTCCTAAAACTCTTCACAAATAACACCACCATAACTGTGGCTCCTTCCTTTTGAAGTGATGTATTTAATACCACTGAGTATATCAAAGTGGATACTGTTACACAACATTCTTTGCACACCATTGAATCTACAATGTTGGTTTAATCGTGTTTATTTGTACTACTACGATATATATATTTTAATATGTACCCTCTGGCTAGTGAAGCAGTAACTGGGCCAGAACCTGGGCTGGGAGTCGTAGTCATATCCACAAACATGATGCGTCTACATATGTTGAAAAATGTGAAGACGGAGATTTCTTATCGCTCCAATATGGACGAACACACATTTGTCAGAGCCGCTGGTGGCAGCTGTCATGAGTACCTTTCAAACAAGCTCTTCACATGATGAATGCGCCGTAATGCGTTTTCATAAGCAGGAGGCGGAGCGAGGCGCGTTCACACCCGCTGACCTCTGAGTGGAATTGAAGTGATTTAGACTGACGGCGGTGCGACTCGACTCATTCAGTCGCGCTGAAGTCATTACATCCATTCACTGATAAGAGCAGCTGTGCGCTTCAGACAAGACTGCTGTGGCGCCAGATTGCCGTTGGGCTCGCGGACGCACCGATTGCATTCAGAAATGGAGATGCGGTGACGACCAATCACAGAGGCCTTCAATCGAGTTCACTGTAATGAAACATCTCGGACGCGTTCACAAGAGCTCGTAACCAACGACGAGGGGAAGCTGGCCTATCCGCTCTCTGTGGCACCCGATGTGTGAGAACACCAGAGAGTCCTGGAGGTCAAGTCTTCAAATAGACCAATGCGTCTCTTCTCTATATGTGATGATCGACTTCATCCTGGTGGGTTTCAAACACATCATCATCATCTTCTGCTCTGGGAACATCGTGAGACATCGGACTGACTCCCATGTGATCGGTTCCTCCTTTGGCTGCCTTTCGGTGTAAACCCTTTATGATTGTGGGGAAAAAAGGAAATATAAGTTATTGTGCTAAATGACTTCTTTCTCCGCTGCTCAAGGCTCCAGCTTTTATTCTCCTTATTCGAGGTTCGCCTCACAGAAAAAAAGCCGCTTTGTGAAGTTCCCAGTGTGCAGTCTGTCTCACACCTTCATTCAACTCACCGGTCCTCTTTTGTGCTGTTGATCTATGATCATGTTCTTTGTGTTCATCAGTGACGTGGATGCAGCTTTCGTCTTCATCATTAATTGTGGGCAATTTAGCAGCTTGTTGAGTGTTGCAACTCTAATTTGGGCATTAATTATATTACCTCTGAGTGTCTAATATTATAAATAGGTTGTTGCTAGAGAGAGATAGATAGAGAGAGAGAGATAGATAGAGATAGATAGATAGATAGATAGAGAGAGAGAGAGAGAGAGAGAGAGAGAGAGAGAGAGAGGGATGGATAGAGATAGATAGATAGATAGATAGATAGATAGAGAGAGAGAGAGAGAGAGAGAGAGAGGGATGGATAGAGATAGATAGATAGATAGATAGATAGATAGATAGATAGATAGATAGATAGATAGATAGACAGAGAGAGAGAGAGAGAGAGAGAGAGAGAGAGATAGACAGAGAGAGAGAGAGAGAGAGAGAGAGAGAGAGGGAGGGAGGGAGGGAGGGGGGGAGGGAGGGATGGATGGATATAGATAGATAGATAGATAGATAGATAGAGATGGATGGATGGATGGATGGATAGAGATAGATAGATAGATAGATAGATAGATAGACAGAGAGAGAGCGAGAGAGAGAGAGAGATAGATAGATAGATATAGATAGACAGACAGATAGACAGAGAGAGAGAGAGAGAGAGAGAGAGAGAGATAGATAGATAGATAGATAGATAGATAGATAGATAGATAGAGATGGATGGATGGATGGATGGATAGAGATAGATAGATAGATAGATAGATAGATAGACAGAGAGAGAGCGAGAGAGAGAGAGAGATAGATAGATAGAGATAGATAGACAGACAGATAGACAGAGAGAGAGAGAGAGAGAGAGAGAGAGAGATAGATAGATAGATAGATAGATAGATAGACAGATAGACAGAGAGAGAGAGAGAGAGAGAGAGAGAGAGATAGATAGAGATAGATAGACAGACAGATAGACAGAGAGAGAGAGAGAGAGAGAGAGGGAGGGAGGGAGGGAGGGGGGGAGGGAGGGATGGATGGATATAGATAGATAGATAGATAGATAGATAGAGATGGATGGATGGATGGATGGATAGAGATAGATAGATAGATAGATAGATAGATAGACAGAGAGAGAGCGAGAGAGAGAGAGAGATAGATAGATAGAGATAGATAGACAGACAGATAGACAGAGAGAGAGAGAGAGAGAGAGAGAGAGAGATAGATAGATAGATAGATAGATAGATAGACAGATAGACAGAGAGAGAGAGAGAGAGAGAGAGAGAGAGATAGATAGAGATAGATAGACAGACAGATAGACAGAGAGAGAGAGAGAGAGAGAGAGAGAGAGAGAGAGAGAGATAGAGATAGATAGATAGATAGATAGATAGATAGATAGACAGAGAGAGAGAGAGAGAGAGAGAGAGAGAGATAGATAGAGATAGATAGATAGATAGAGATAGATAGATAGATAGATAGATAGATAGATAGATAGATAGATAGATAGATAGATAGATAGATACTTTGGTGCTGAATGATTCATCGTTTTAGCTGACATCATATCAAGTCAAATACAGACACAAGAACAAAGGAAAGACAAGATCACTAATGAGAACTAAATACATGGATTGTCTCTGAATTCCTCATTTGGAATCATTTGATTATTTGATTATTTGGGTTAGGGTTAGGGTTAGAGTTGCTCTGCTGCTCCACTGATTATGTAACCTGGTTTTCCACAGGAGGGTAAAGAGCAGGATTATTAAAGTTGAAGGACAAAAGGTATTTTTCATTATCGGTCTCTGTGGTACAATAATCAATTGCTGCGTATTGATTCTTGGTTGGGTATATACAGTATATACAGGACAGCTTTCTGTTTATACCTTCTAAACAAAGAGGCAATATAAATATATATATATATATATATACATATATAACGATATTACATCTGAAGGAATTGATGCATTTAATGAGTTTTGCTCAAATCAATGTCCCGGTATATTCTGTAAAGCCTTAAATGGTTGATCTTCAAGTGAGAAGGCATTTACCCCGGAGAGACGTGAAGCGAATGCATTTCACGTGGACTTAATGCTTCTATCCTCTGCCTGCTTCGGTCTCTTCCAGCACCAACAGGGCTCTAAAACTGCCATCACAACACTTGTTAGGAATGTGTTGGTCCTCCTGCACAGCAGACCTCTCAGCAGCACAGCGCCAGTCATCAACATACACACACATGAACCATCCCGACTGATGGAGCGCATCCACAACCAAGTCCACCTCTAATTACTCGCTCTGAACCCGCTCAACGGGGACTGTAAACATCACCTGTAATGAGAGTGTTGACGTCAGGGGACACATTTCACACCAATACTCACTAGAAACCCACCATTGTTCAGATAACATGTGCCGACCAGTAACTCTTTAGCACATGCGGGATTTCCAGGTGGTACATATATATACTGTATGTGTGTCACATAAAGACAGTCTTGAGAGAATTGTGGGATAAACAACGAGCACAAACATGCAGTCATCCCCTCCTACTCCCCAACTAATCAACATATATGCACACTCTTGGGAATATGAGCAAGATATGGAATTGCTCTAAAGAAATCCGTCAATGTACAAATTCCCCCGAGTGCGCTGGTTATCCTCCACCGCCGGAGCACGCACCCCCCACAACAGCTCTTTCTATTCGCTCCCTGTTCACCGAGGTCATAATAAGACACAGCAAATATAACGATCTCCCTCATAACTTCCAGCCATCTGCTTTCCGCTCAGGCGGCTCATATCTGTGTCCGCTGGACGGACGGGGACTTCAGATGTTCTTCTGTGCAGACATCAATCCATACCGTCCTCATGCTTATATACGTATTAAGAGTTAGACTTCTTCTGAAAGCTGCCTAGAAAGAAGTTCAATCCCTAAAACACTCATTTGAAGCTCGTCATTTGCATAACATCCCAAGTGTGTGATGGATTTGTGTGCAGGTGTTGAATATACTACATGTGGCTTATATATTACAGAATTGCTGAAAGGATCCCTCAAGCTATTTCAAGACACACTGAATGTGAATATGTAGTATTTTATTTCCAAAACCCTCTCTTTTCCTGTAAATCATACAAATATTTTCTCATCTTCAGTCACATAAATATATCCTGTTATTGTGATCATGAAAACCAGCCCCAGCCCATCACCCTGTCCGTGAGTTCTCCACTCTGTTCGTCCGATCAGTCACACTTGCTGGTTGTGTTGTTGGAGATCCGAGGGAGTGGCAATTGGTGCAATTTGGACATCGGCCCGTTTAATATGAAAACATTTTTAACAAACAAACGACCGCTGTTCGCTTTTACTGCCGGAGGCCGCCGCGAACAAGCAGTGCAGGAGGGCAATATAAAAGCGCACTTGACGGGTAGTGTGGGTTGGAAACAAACATCTGTAAAGACGCTAACATCTAAAAATCCTAAACTGATGTGTGGTTTGCTTCATATCTTTAGATAATATATCTTTAGATAATGGCGGTGTTATATAATAAATAAAATAAATATATTCGTTTATTAGCCTTTCATGAACCACATTTCCCAAAAACATTTCCCTTTGCAGGCTGAACATCATGGAGACGAGTCCACAAGCGAGTACGTTTGTTATTATGGGAGTTTTTCTGTGTTCACAAAGTAATCGTTTTTTGAAACTTCAAAGAAAGATTTTAATTTGTAATATCACTACATGATCTCAATCCTACTCATAATATTTAGTTTCTTGACTCAGAAGGTTTGCACGTGTGAAACGGCCGTAAAAATAACTCAACGTTTGGTTTTACACAGGACATTAACACCGGTAGCCTGGGTGAAAGTCCTGTGTTGGTTTGGCCTAATTACTGCCACCCTTGGCGGACTTTCTTTGTCCGTTGCTGCGAGTGTCTAATGGTGACGCAAATTCACGTCACTTCACTGACGCTAAAGACGCTCTACCTGCTGTTTAACTGTGACTTTAAGGCATTTTAAGCTCACTGGACAGTGAACTGTATCTGTATTTAAATCCTGTACGAGGTTTAGATTAGATTAGATTCTGAGGCGCCAGAGGAGAAGAGGCACATTTCATTGACGAAACCAAAAATAGCAGCGAGAGCTTTCTCAGTTAAATGAGAAGAGTTTAACTGACTTCAAGCTGCTGACAAACTGGCTTTTTATTTCTGCTCACTGCATAAAACTTGTCAGGGAATCTTAGATGACACATACAGAGGCAAAGAGAGACGTTTGAATCGAGAAACCCACACAGAGACGAACATCTCTAATGAGGCTGTTTTCCAGAGCAGCGGCGAACCCTCGTCCTCGGAGCAAGGCGCTAGCTATCCTCCCACATACCCACCTGCAAGCTGGCAAAAATGATTCTGAAAGTATGTTTTCCAGTTTATTTTTCCTTGAGTCTAACAAATGGGAACATGATATCTATAAGCACAGATGAGGAAGGGCGACAGCACGCTCCGAGAATTGTAAAATGATCGTGATGATCAGTAATAGACCCTCACTGAGTTGTGCATTCTGTATTGATTTTCTCTCCTGTGACACACTCCAGTCATAATGAAGCCTCTCTTTGACAATCATTCATGATTGTCCAAGCGAATAGAGTCTCTATCGCTGGTGTGTGCTGCAGTTCAGTCACAAGGGACTCTGCTTCTTCCTCGTTCTGTCTTTACCTCCATTAATCAATTCTCCCATAAGCATAGGGCTCGTCTCGCAACAGCCTGTAAGACCACTTCAGTTCTCTTCGTCCCTTTTATCCTCCTTGAAGTTCCTTATTTTTACTTCTTTTTAATGATTAAAACATTGAGACAAGAGGATTTAGAGTTATACCATTTGACAATTTGACACGTGGTTAACGTTACTGTTGTAACGCGTGTTTACCGTTGTAACGCGTGGTCTCTGTACGCGTGTTAACGTTAACATTGTAATGCGTGGTTACCGTAAGCATGTTAACGTTAACGTTGTAATGCCTGGTTACTGTTGCAACGCGTGGTTACCGCACGCGTGTTAACGTAACGCGTGGTTAATGTTGTAACGCGTGGATAACGTTGTGACGCGTGGTTAGCGTTGTAGCCCGTGGTTACCGTTAACGTTGTAATGCGTGGTTAACGTTGTAACGCGTGGTTAACGTTGTAACGCGTGGTTAACGTTGTAACGCGTGGTTAACGTTAACGTTGTAACGCGTGGTTAACGTTGTAACGCGTGGTTAACGTTAACGTTGTAACGCGTGGTTAACGTTGTAACGCGTGGTTAACGTTAACGTTGTAACGCGTGGTTAACGTTGTGAAAAGATGGCGGTTAGGTTTAGAAAACAAAGTAACTTTGTTAAGAGTTTTAAAAATCATCAACACTCATAATGTAACTCAAGCTGGGAAAGTAAGGCCATGTGACTCAGTGACCTAGCATCATGTGACGAACGCTGGTCCCCGTTGTAAAAGTGCTGTTTGTTTGATTGTCTTTGACAGGGTATAAATAGGGTTTTAAAATGAAATATTTTACTTCTTAGCTTCTTTTCTTTCTCCTTTACTCTTTGATGATGGTGTCTAAATTGTTCTACTGGCTGCTTCAAACCTCATTAAAATCCAGTTTTACGTGTTTGCAGAGTAACGACACACACTGGACTTTTTGTTACGATGAAGAG
This sequence comes from Cebidichthys violaceus, assembly GCF_023349555.1. NCBI lineage: Eukaryota > Metazoa > Chordata > Actinopteri > Perciformes > Stichaeidae > Cebidichthys > Cebidichthys violaceus. The sequence goes on from NW_027176583.1 coordinate 1,533,142, forward strand.
AGACAGAGTGTGAGCAAAAGGCAAAGACGAAGAGATATTTGAAGTGTTCAAAAGGTAATTGGAACTATGTGAGTGAGTGAGTTATTGAGCAAGACAATTACCTCCCCACATCAAATCGTTAAACACTATTTGCTTTTTCCCTGAATGGAAGTAGATTTTCACTTAAACCAAAATAAGAAAATGTTCAGTGGATTTTGTGAGACTACGTTCCCTCTGTCGAGGTTTTCCACAAAGTATGGTGTAACTTAAATATATATGAAAATGTTTCCAGATAAGATTTATTTCCTTTGAACAACACAAATACCATTAATACCAAAATATGTCAGAGCTTTTGATGGCTACAATTTCCTCTTTTGTTCTATATTCTTGCTTGTGTTCTACTGAAAAAAATAGTATTAAAATCAAAAGTTGTAAAGCAAACTGTTTCCATTATTGCAATGATCTCGGTTTAACCCTCAAGTGTAAATGATGGGAGCACATTGTTTTTTCCATTTGTTGTTTGGCAAAAATAAGTTTTCACAACGGATGAATATCTTAATATTACTTTGAGTTGAGGTTAGTGAACAAAACAAAGTTTGAATCTATGTTGTAAAACTGCTTTCACTGCAACACGTCTTGAGCAACAATTCAAGAACCAGGACAATTTATTTTATTTCATTCATACACATGTTTGAAGGGAAAAACATCTGCACGTTTGCAAAGACATTCCTGCCTAGACATACATATATCTCTCAAAACAACGTAGAGAATCCTGCATGCGTGGAACAGATCGGGACAGTGTCGGAAAATACCGTAAAACTTCAATTAAAGCCTCAATCCCCTTTGTCCGCTGGGTGTGTCTAAACATTTTGACAAATAAATGTTGGTCAATATGGACAATGCTTAATATTGTTTGATCGGTTAGATGCATCCACATTTCAATCTTCAGTACGTTATGGAAACCTTGAGCACAAAAGTATAATTCATGAATATGTACAGGCATGGATAAGGTTGTAATGTCATCTTTTTAACATTCAAAGCTATTATTGGTTTTTTTTTAATGAAGATTTGAATGTCTGTCATCTTTTATTATGTCATCACCCTGAAAAATGGGATCAATATAATTTCCTGTCATGGTGGTAAACAGGTTGTATGTTGTTTTTCAAACAAATATGGATTCAAGCTGAATATTTTGTCTATCTTTTTTTAAATAAATAGTTTTTGAAAAGGTGAACGTCATCAAATGTGGATTAGCAGAAGATGTTCCTACATGAAAACATATTGATTTTTTTTTTTACTTAAATCACATAAGAAACATACTTATTTTTAACCAAACCACAATGTTCTACTAACTACTCAACCTAACCACGTTGTTTTGAAGCCTCTATTAAGTCATTTTGTTTTGTCTTTGTCTTGTTTCAATTCACAACTTTAATGTTTAAGATTGTTTCCCTCGTAATGTATCTGAGACTGCAGTTAAGTTGTATAGCAATGTAATTATGTTGGAGACATTGTTGGCAGGTGAGTGGAACCATTATTGTTATATAAAAAAATATAACAATAATGATCAGTATACAATATCCATAGTGCGGCAGAAGCTCCATGATTAAAACATGAAACCCTCCCCCGCTTTTTGATGCATGTAACACCGCTGACCTCACCCTGAATTTATTCATGATGTTCACCTGCAAATGTCTGGGAATAAATCACTTCTTCTTTCTGTCCCCACTCACTTCTCTGGAGCGTTCCCTCTGAAGGAACTCACTGAGGAAGAGACAATGAGAGAACTCATCGTCCTCGGAGGTGGAATTAGTTCAGAACTCAAAAGTACAGTGTGTGTGTGTGTGTGTGTGTGCTCAGTGCTGCATTAGATACTGAGGAACGTCTTGATAAATTATGGACGTCTAACTGTTCGTCCTTCCATTTTCTCAGCAACCATTCTTCCAATTAGGTGTACCGTTGTTTGGATGAGCTGTTCTCGAGAAAACTGTTTTTTGAGGTTGAGAAAATATTTAGAGATATGCCTCACATAAATTAATAAATATTAGGATCCCCATCAGCTGATGTTCTGAGTTGCTGTGAAGGCGGACAGATGATGTAATGTCTCTCTACATTCTCATCTTGCTACTTGTAAGCAACCACACACTAAAACACATCGACTTTGAGACGAGGTAACTGGAAGATGCTAACTCACACTTCGGGTTTTTAGGACTCATTTCTGCAGCACTGAATGGCAATTCATGTCACGGTTAGGGTTTGCCTCCTGTGTGTGTGTGTGTGTGTGTGTGTGTGTGTGTGTGTGTGTGTGTGTGCTTTGGGCCTGGTCTCCCTCCTGATTACATTCATTCAGCTCACCTGCCCAGTCAACCCAGCTGCCTTCCATCTACTCATCACCCAGCAGCACATCTACCACCACATCCACTCTCTGCCAGATCATTGTTTCAACCTCCTACTGGGGTTTTTTTTTTGGTGGTATTAATAATTATAAAGGCAAAATAATGTAGTTTGTTCATCAACCTAACAATGAGCTGCAGTGTTTCTCTGGATCCTGAAGAGCCGGAGGACAGCGCAGTTCAACCAGGTGACTCTTTCTCTGTGTACCAATCTGTCAGAGGAGAATGTGGCAGAAGGGAAGGAGGAGGCGGCGAGCGCTTATTATGAATAATACATAAAGAAAAGAAGCAGAACTAAAGTTTTAGATTCTGAAATGATCAGTGAAGCTGTGCTGCTTAGATGCACACGGCATCTCTGGGACAGCAGCTCTGCTCTGCTGTCTGCAAAGTTGTCCCGTGTGATTTTGTGTGACTCATGAACTGATAAACTGACTGATTGATGACCTGAGGTCAGCACGCAGCTTGAACTTCGCTGTAGTTGTGTGGAGTGATCTGTCTGCTGAGAACGGCCTCATCAACGTGATATTTGATTATTTTTCATTGTGTAACAAACAAATCTGTTAAAGCATAAATGTAGAGTTTTCAGAGTTTTTCTATTAAGCTCAGACAGACTCCATGTTCTGTGATTGAAGCCAGGCGTGAAGTATTTACATTGATACTGAGCCCATATGTTGTATGCATCAGCCTTTTTGGTTCATTTCTAGAACCTACGTGGTGTTTCTTGTTTATAGTACATGCAATAGTTTGGATGTCTCTTCCGTGGGGATCCTGTTTCCCCTTCTTAAACCCTGGTGCGAAGCCATCTGTGTGACCGCCTCTTCAGTCTCAGCCCTTGTTGGATCCAGTCGTGTATCTTTGTTCAAACACGGAGGTGACAGAAAGACAGAAATGAAAAGGTAGCGCAGGTCTTCACGGTAACGGTAGGAGCAGATAATCAGCTGTGTGTCAATGTGTGACTTGTTTCCTGTCTAATACTTAAAATTCCCATTGCCTTTTCCATTTCCTCTCCGTCTGCACTCCACTCTCTCCTCTGTCACTGTGTGAGTGGATTCTGAGAGAGTCTAATGACATGAAACGTAGATCTTTAAAGTCGAGGAACACCCGTGGGAAAGTGAAAGCTCAGGTGAGGATGAGAGATGGAGGCAGAGGATGCGCTTGTATCCGAGAACCCAGAAGAATGCGAATGTCTCACATGTGGCTGGAATGCTCATTCGTATGCTGACATCCTCCTTCGATGTCTTTCCCACACTCTCAGGCGTGCACAGCAGGCTATTTATGCATGGAAAAAAAAGCACAAGTGAATTCTACTCTTTCCAACTGTCACTGTTTAGATTCAAATGCTTTTTCCATTGCTCTCTTTTCTCTCATGCATTATGTGGTTATTTCTGTCCTGCCAGCCTGTTCTGTACGGAGACTCTAATGCTGGACTCTAACGAGCACGAAGGCGTGGACAGGATGCCAGCCTGACGCTCCCTATGGGCCAACGGTCAGAAACCAGCGACATCAAGGTTTGTTTCGCCTTAAAAAAGACGAGCAGGACCACCGAGCAAGTCCGTCACAGTGACTGAATCGCATATATGAGGCGCTCATGCTGGCAAGCGAAGTCTAACAAGCGTCTTTGATTTGTTTGACGGAAGACGGTTGCAGATTAAATGCATAAGAAGTGAAAACAGTCATATTGTCCAGGAAGGAAAGGTGTAGAGAAAGCAATATATTTGAATTATGATAACATAATGCACGTGTCTTGGGTGAAAGCACTGCTTTAAATACTGGCACAGTTCACGTTGACGGTGCTACTTTGTAGATATTAGGCTACAATACATTTGGCGATGGAGGCGATGCTGCTGGACTTCAGAAGCAGGGTGTCTGGCTTGGCAGGGGCGTGTTTTGAGTTCTGGCATTGAGCGGTTTCATTTGGACTGCTTTTGTTGGCCGTCGGGCTGGTTTAGTCACACGGACCCGGTGAACCTGGACTCAAACTCTCCATAGAAGAGCAACGCTTCAGTTTTGCATATTTAAGAAACCTTTACATGGAGTCATGAGTTAGTTCATCGTGTTGTGGATTAGTTAGCTTGCTATCGTCTGTCAGATATCATGCGCCCATTACTTCCAACATACAAAGTAAATCTGCCGTTTTCATCGGTGGAAACTGCACGGTACAAAACAATGGAGGACTTGAGAGGAACCAGCGGTAGTCCGTCTCCGGGCTTCCTCAGGGAGGGAGTGTGGAAGGAGAACTCATCGCTGTATGGCGGACATGTTGCCTGTGTGGATGCTGCATTTTCTATTTTTAGCTATTTTATTTACTGACTCACTTGTCAGACCTTCATTGCTCTGCAAGGTAGAAAATGCTGACAAGCACCAGCGACATACACACTGAGAACTAGAGAGAGCCAACAACTCAACTCTCCACAAATAACCAGCAGCAGCAGCTTTGGCATGAATGAATCTCATCTGAAGCTTCTCAGAGGGTTAGATTATTGAGATTCTACATAACTAACTTCAGACCTACTTCAGGTCTGTCCCTTCCTCGGATGAAGTGAGATATTGATGTTTGGTTTTTCTTTTCCTTCAGTTCTGTGTCAAAGAACTACTGACGACTTTATCATCTGCATTTGAAAAGAATCCTAGATTATAATCTATATAATGTACATTTAGTTTGGCCTCCCTAGAGGTAAGCTCCATCTGAAGTCACTGTAATGATGCAATGTGTGAGATTTGACCACATGCTACATAGCGGGCAGCATTTCCCCTCCATTACTATTATAACTGGGTCCATTCAATCTGAATGTACAGTCATCAGTTAGCCGGAGCGAGCTGGTTAGCACGCTATATATATAACATGTTTTGACAGAAAGTCAACGCTGTAATCTCTTCACATTGTTAGTTCTCTTCGTTGGCTTTGTTGAATTTGCTCTCCGTCCTGAGAGACAGACGTAGATAGAGGTGAAGGTGGTTTGGTTCACTCGGCGTCATCTCGTTGTTCTCAGACTGCTGCTGAAGGAGACACATTGTTGGTTGTTTTACTTTAGTGCATAGATAAATTATGAGTTTGTTGCTGGAGCAATGTCAAGCTAGCACTAGGAGCGTCACAGTAGAGCAATGCTTTGTTTATGTGTTTCACCCACATTGAAAAATGCAGACTGCAAATATGTTTACAGGATTTCGAAACTGGTCATAATTTATTTAAAGCGTCTATTCACTCAAATGACAAAAACAAAAACACTATTTCTTATTATTTTCTCGCCATGCAGATAGTTTGGGTTTTATTTGGCAATGTTATGATTTTCCTAATTAGATGAGCAAAATTAATCAGCATATGATGGGTGGAGCCTAGTGTACGTTCCCCAGTTATTTTTCCCTGTATGGAAAATGTCGTAGTCTCGGTGTTTGGTCAAGTCTTCTTCTTCTTCTTCTTCACTGCTGCAGTGGGCGTACGGGTTGGATGGATGAGCTAATAGGTGATTAAACATATTTATTTAAGCCTGTAGACAAGAAAGGGGAGGAGTCAAGAGGTGAGAGGAAAAACGAATTCGGACCATAAATCATGACGGCTGATTTTGGTCCGAGCTGTGAACATCTCCCATCGCCTCCTTGTTTCTGACATTCTCATTAGCACTGCTTCCTCTCTCCTAGTTTCTCTGTATGTGACTTGATTTGGTAAGCAGCGATTGCACCAATTTCCCCAATACAGTACAATAAATCCCTGTCAGTAACGCAGTAGTTAAACAGTGCTGTCATCCACATTGACAGAACCGATGGAGACCCAAGCACCGCAGCTACAGTTGGTGTTAACAAGCAAAAGCTTTGGAAGTTGTGAAGCGCACGCAGCGTATCCCAGATACACAGCAATTTACAAGACAGGGTAAAATCATAAGAAAGGAAAATGTGTTTAAACTTCAATGAAAGATCTCATTCATCTCTGTGAAACGGGAGGCGAGAACAGTCGTCAGTGCAGCGTTGAAGTGAATGCATTTAAGCGTCGCCGACACATCTTTGGTGACCAAAGGCGCAAGTTGAATGTGGACCCAACGCTGACTGGAAAGGAAGCAGAGCGAACACTTTGTGAGCTCAAGGAGTAGATATCACTGGGGGACCTTGAATAATAACAAATCGCATTAGTTCCTCTCGTCACGAGCCTCGGACAGCTTAATGGTCCGTGACGAAACTCCAGGGGCTAACGCTACATGCTTATCACATACGAGCTGCAGATGCACTCGCGTGTCCTTGAGGACTCTTGCATGGGCTGCTAGTGTGGCGTTTGATTTGTGGACCTTTACGTCACGCTAATCAGACCTTGGATGGCGCAAATTTGGTGAAACTCTCTCAGGCTCTGTTGTTTGTATCTGAAATGTTGGAGGAAAGAGAAACTGAAAACTACAGCTGTGACCTTCTCCTCCACATACATGAATCCTCAGATAGGAAAGACTTCCTGATCTCGGACTGCTTACATTTTTAATTTGAAATCCCTGCAGAGCTTCCTGCTTCATTTCAGCTTTTCTATATTTCCCCTTTTACTTGAGATTACGATATCTGTGCTATTACTGTAGGCTACTTATAATTTCATTAGGAAATATTGAATTAGTCATACCTTCTATGGTCACAAGCGTACTGTGATTTCACTGCTGGACATACTGTCTTTGCAGTACTGCGATGTGTAAGACGGAGAACTCCCTGTATAATCACACATGCGTGTGTGTGCAGAGGACACACTACACACACATGCAGTCACTACTAAAGTGACACACAAAGCTAAGAGTTGCTAAACTCCAATGTGTAACTGAGAGACCTAGAGATGCACGAACTGTGACTATACCATCGATTTCATTACACACAGGTTTGACAAATGATATACGAGATGTCTCGGACGGCACATTGGAGCCACCTGGGACACGTGGACACCCGCTGCCAGTCACTTTACTCCAGCAGTGTTCCTGCTGAGCAGCAGCTCTGCTTACTCAAACCTATTTCTACATTTCCTATCTTACGATTCAAACGATGGAATCGGTGACGGAGGGAGGACTGAAAAGAAGAAAGTAATTCAGTTCACCGCTGGCAAAGGAAAACGTTTGAGGAGGTTGAATTTGACTCATATTTAATACATCCCATGTCTTTGTACCCTTCTATGAAAATGAAGGGACACAGGAATAGCACCATAACATTTGTTTTATTGTTCGAGGCTCAACAGTAACGATTGCAGCTTGCCTGGGGCAAGTAAAATGCCACGTTGGGCTAGTAAATCTGGCATTGTGCACGTGGTAAAAAAGAATGAACCATTATTTTCCCCGGTGCTGATGATGTAGTGAGCCGTCTCACTATACTCGTCTCTGATTGCGATCATGGCGGCGGATATAAACAAAGTTCATGAGCTGAAGCACAAGTGAATATTTAGTTATCATTGGTTGTTATTTGATAACCACCAATAAATAGAATAGTTTTTATAGGGGCAAATAAAAATAGACTTTGATGAGATAATATTTCTTTGGGGTGAAAAAGTTCCAAACCTTTTCCAAACCTAGCAGCAGCTAGGTAGCACTGCATGCAGTTTTCACCATTTTAAGAGCTCTCAGTAGTGCACAGCGTCACGTTCTTCTGCACTGGAAGTGTCCACTAGAGGGCACTGTGGCAGAGTGGAGAGCAGGGTCGTCCTTCAATCAGAGAAGCCGCTGGTCGCGTGTCGATTGTGTCCTTGAGCGAGACACTCAACCCCCAAAATCTCTCCCGTAGCCGTGCCTACGGTGTGTGAATGAGTTAGTGTGATGGGCTGTCATCAGTGTGTGAACGGGTGAATGATGACTAGTAGTGTGAAAGCGCTCCGAGTGGTCGGAAAGACTAGAAAAGCGCTGTACAAGTCCAGTCCGTTTACCGTTTACTTCCACACATTTTCTTGAATAGACGCTGTAGAGAGCAAACGCGTTCCTCTCCACCAGCAGGTCAAAACCACGGACTTAAAACTAAAAAGAGAAAATGTCTGAGCTTCATAGCAATTTAAAGAAATACTTGCCCCTCTGGCCAATTAGCTTGCATTGCTGGGAGTCTTCCTCTTCGCTGCTCCTGACAGCCTGCAGGCTCATGAAATGAGTGTTAAAATGCAAATCGTGTTCTCTGTGTATGAAAGGAAGAGAATCGTGCTTCGGCACCATGAAGGAGGAGACGGTACTGGAAACGGAGTGACACTGGAGCAGAGCGGGAGGACGACGGAGAGTCTTTCCACAACTTCCCACCGCGAGTGCAAGACTTAATTTTCCAGTGAATACATTTGTATAATCAGTGTGTCTGGAACGTGAGTGAATGAAGGCCTTAATGAGGCTGACACTTGGTTACATGTCTGTCATGTGACGGCTCAATCCACAGTGTCTTACACGAGCGGTGTCGACGTCTTACTGGAGCTGCGGAAATTGTGAGAGCAATTAAAAATGTGGGGGGGGGGGGGTTGCCAATCAGACCTGGCTAAGTATGAACCTCATCCATGATTCAGTGAGCCTCACACAGAACCCTGAACACACAGACAGAGACTTGTTGGCATACGGTGTGAGACTCTTCTATTTGAGTTGGGTGAAGACGTCGTTGTTTAGCTTGATTTGAGTTTAGTTCGTATGTTGGTGGGTCTTGATTGCGGTCCGCCGCTGTGTGACGCCTGCACTGAAGTTTAGGACTTCTCATGATAGCGCAGGAAGCCCAACGAGTTATTGGCTCCTTATTATCACCAATATTTAGGGCAAAAAAGAAGGCGGAGCAAAGAAAGATCCCGGTTCAACCAAGCCGTCCAACACCCTGAGCACATCTTCCAATGCCTGCAGTAGCAGCAGAATCCAGCCCCGGCTCTACAGCAGCGCTCTCATGATGTTTGTTTAAGATACATTTTTAACCGTTTTTGGAACCTTTATTTGTTTGATCCTTGTGGTAATTATGACAGCAGATTTATCAATTTTCCATGGTTTGTTTTCTGTTTCTCTAATTCCCATTTTTGTCTGTTTGCGAGACAAATCAATCGAGGATTTAGTTTCTTTTTACGTCGGCATAAACAACCTTTTATAGACGATGCCTTTGCCAGGCCGTCGAAAAAAACAGTCTTTATTTGGTTGTAAAATACGTTTTCAGTGGCATCCGTATACCAAAGGAAAATATATCTGCATTGCTATTTTTGTGTTTTGATGCACATCACCAGATGATAACCTCAGCCGGTTTATGGTCGTAGACCACCAGACAAACCAAGAGCTGTACATCTGGGGACATTCAGTGGAACGGTTTGGTGACCTGTTATTCTGTTCTGCACAAACCCACAGAGGAAAACAAGCTTGACTGACAACTCATGAAGCACGTCATGTGTGCTGGGAGGATTTATGCATCTTCTCTGGAGAATTATCAGCATAAGAGCTTCAGTTTTAACCATCCATAGTACAGAGAGAAATACAACAAGTAGTAGTGAGGACACTTTTATTATGTCTCTAAACATTTCGCTCAACTTGAGACCGATTTATAGAGATTAAAAAAAACCAATCCAAAGTCTTCAGTGCCGCCCTTTGTGTTGTGGCGATGATGTGCAGATATTGTGTGCTTGAAAACGACGTCGTATCAGAAACACACGCAGAGCTGTTGTTGTTGCAGCAGCTGCTATGCTGATGATGTCCAACGTTTAAATAGAAATCTCAGAGCTCTCCTTCCGCCAGTAAACAACCCAAGAATGTGAGTTGAATGTTAAACTGAAACGTCGGTGACTGGACTGATTAAAATGCTTGTTTGATACCTTAACGACAGATTTGTGCTTAAAATGGATACAGACGGGTTTCACTAAATGTTCGGCTACTTGCTAATGAATGCGACCCGCTCACTACCTGCACGCGGATCTGGAGAGTAGATTTGTTCAGGTTGCGATCTTTGGTGGTTAACACCTTTGCATAGCTTGCATCATTTACCTCCGGATTTTCAATGGCAAAGACAGGAAAGGGCCATTTCTAGGTTTGATCTCCTGCTGATCCTTTTTCTGATGAGCCCGATTGATCAGTGAGAAAGGTTTAAGAGTCATTTCTCCTCCTAAAGCCTGGAGCCTTCAGGGATAAGTCTGCCATCATGATATAGCATTTAAACAAGCAAACAATCGAGCCGTTAATTGTTCAGACCTGCTCTTTTAAACCCATTATCGAGGTGAGTTCAGGCTTCTTGATTGTACGTGCGATGGGAGCAGAGCACTGAGCGCTCGTGTTTCACAGATTGCATCATGTTGGCCTTCAAAGTCTCGAGGTCTGGCTTCCAAAATGCTAATCGCTGTTGAAGGCAATCTGACGGAAATAAGGTGGATTTTAAGATTTTTCTAAATTCCCTTCAGAAGTTTACAGTTTGAGAACGGAAGACAAAGCTTTCATCTGACAGCAGTGTGGGCGTGACGCTGTGCCAAGTCGCCGTACAACCAGCGCTGAGTCACCGCGATGGCCGAATAATCGGGCGGATGAGGAGCGTGGGAAGCAGAAGCAGCCTACACTCACCTCTTGGTGACCATAACCAGCTGTTACGTAACCGTCTCCTTCACCCACTGAAACGTTGTTCCAGAGCGGGAGCTGAGTGACAGGACTGTGAGGTTACCGGTAATGAAGTGGGCAGTTTTTGAATCAAATCTTATAAATGTTTGATTTGAAATGATCACTTTGGAAATATACTTTGGGATTCAGAGTCGACACTCGTGGGCATTTATTTCTTCAGGATTTATTCCCCCGGCTTGTTTATCAGCCGGTTAATTAGAGCGCTGCAGGAGCCGGTGACTGAGGGGATCGCTGGTTTCCTTGTTTCGAGGCATCGCGTCCTCTCACACAAAATACATAGTAAGTGGAGAAGCTGTGAAAGGCCAGAGCAAGGTGATGAAAGAAGTGCAACATTATGCAGTCGCTCCTGACATTTACAAACTCACATTTTCAAGAATATTGTTCATAAAATGAATATATAAGAATATTATTATTTTGTTTGTCTTCAGGGATATCGTTTCAGGCAATGAGAGTTACTTTTCTACACCAGGAGAACAATAATGATCTATATAATAAAACCGTTTATACCTCGGCGTGCTCTTGTTCTGTAGAGCACGAGGTTAACTACTCCGAGTATTATCCAGCCATCAGAGGTTCAGGCCAGGGGCAGCTTTGAGGGTTGAGAAGGGGAAAGAGGAAAAGTGCAGACACATAACATAAATATTCTATCGCTATAACTATTTCAGAGGTACTCGCCGTGTCTTCCTCTGCAGCCGTATTATAAAACGCAAACCTTTACCTTCAGAAGTGTCTCTTCTGCTTTACGAAGGAAACAAAAGAAACTGTGAATTTGAGAAAATAGGGTTTAAAGTTTCAAGGCTGCTCAGAGTCTAATAGAGGAAAATTTGATTAAATTAAACTTTACCTGTTTTGACAAACCGATCCTCTGTGTGGTGTAACAAACTCAACCACTAAGGCTGTGACAGCACCTTTTTTTGGGGGGGGATGTATTTCCTGCATATTGTTTCTCTTCAAATCTGCACATTTCTATGACATGATATATTTTATAAGATAAAACAGAGAAACAAAGTCGGATTCTGGTTTTGACAAATTAAAATGTTTTTAGTCTTGTCTCAAAGCGTGTCCAAGTTCACTCTTTACTTGTTTAAAACAGTAGATAATAATCAATGGAAATAGACATTTATGTGCTAGTAAACCAGTAAATAAAGATAATGTTATGAACTGTATGAACTCGACATTAAAGCGCGATGCTTCTAAACCTGTGTGTCGCTGCGTCTGTCCTTTATGCTGCTTCGGCTGTGAGGTAAATGTAAAGTCCGCTCCTCTCGGTGGATCCTACGCTGCTCTTAAGTAGATGGAATATGAAATCCCTCCAGTGTGTGCACAGTGCCCTGGGGTCTTCTCTCTCCGCCGGGCATGCCTGGAATACCTCGACAGGTTCCCAAACTGTCTCAACTGGTTGTGTTTAACATGCAGCGAGTGGTGAGAGTTCCCCCTGATATCTGAGCTCAAGTCTCTGTGAGAAGAAAGCTCATTAAATTCACCATCTCTTCCTTTCAGTCATTACCCAGATCTATATCTACGTAAAGGTTGTAACCGCAGAGAAACCACCGAGCTTCCCCACGGCTGTGTGGCTTCATCCTTCACCTTCTTCTTCTTCTTCTTCTTCATCCGCTCTCTTGCATTGCTCTCTTTTGTTTTTTTGGGATTATTCAGTTTTTTTATAGTAACAAAACGTATCCGCTCTACCTGCACCGCTGCATGTTTGGTACAGAAAATATGTGGTGCAAGCTGTCGACTCTCACGTATTGACAGTATTGACAGTATTCATGCTGTTATCCACATGTTACTAAGCATAGAAATAAAGGTCCATCTTCACTGAATTCAAACGCACTCCTGTGGCCAGGAGAGAGAGGGTTAACCATGTCAATCCTCCCATCACCGTAACATGACACATGACAACTTGTCCACAGCCACGTCTAAACCTTCTGTCATTAAACTGAGCATGGCAGTATCATAAATAATAAAATAGTGTGTAGTTGTTTGTGTGCTGCTTTTATAGAATCATTTAAAAACGTTTATATGAAAAGAAGAGGAGAGCCGACGCAGCCTTGAGGAGCTCCGGTGCTCATCACGCGTACGTCATGGAGAGCCGAGGTAACCTTCACTTGCTGTTGTCTTCTTATGAATAATTCATGATTTGATTAGAGCTTCAGCTCGGGTCTGAGGGAGTACGGTATTACATGCTGAGCTACAATCCATAAGCGTTTGTCCAGCAGAAGCTGTAGGACTTCCAGAAGGCTTCATGATGAAGAGTTGTAGTGAGCATCATCAGCGCCTTCACAAAGGACTCAACGAGGTTTCTCCTTTCCTTTCAAGTCCTGTCGGTTTGGTTAACTTCACCAAAGAGCAGTGCACAGCTGCTTCCATGACCGTTTCTCTGGGAAGCATCCGAGTCTCCACACAACATGAGGAATCAAGCCTGTAATAGAGTTAGATAAAAATAATAGTAGGAGAGGAGGTAGAGTCAAGATAGATAGACGTGGTGCTAGAGCTGCAAAGCTGCTTTCATTGAGTTAACAGTAACGGGTTGCATTAGCTGCTGCTGTATAGGTTCCAGAGGAAGAGAGTATATTTCCAGCTTGATAACAGGAGCCAGCTGTCCTTGTTGAAAGACGAGCCGTGAAGTGAGGCTGCAGATAGCTGACTTCATTCCTGCCCTGGTGGGTAATCGGATCACAGGCGATCACATCAGTGTGACGCACAAAAAACGTGGACGAACAAAAAAGGTGAGAAATGTGTATTTTTTAAACGTTGAAATGGCAAAGACACGTCAGTCTCACGTGTTTCTGAATCCACCACCTGCAGCCTCTGACACATCTTTAATAAGACGCTCATCTCTCCCTTTCCTGGAGGTCCGCTGATCAGCAGTCAGTTAATTTCCGGTGTGGAGTAAACAGACCACACACACTAATGCACACACATCCATGTGCACACCTGCACACACACACACACACACACACACACACACACACACACACACACACACACACACACACACACACACACACACACACACACACACACACACACACACACACACACACGTGTCAATACACACTGGAAATGAGTCCAGAAAAAGGCTTTCATCGACAACATCCAAACACTAATTACAAAGCAGAGATGATTTTAGGAAAAGTCACGTCATTTCCATGTGCAGCGCTGGATTCTGATGTAAATCTGCCAAATGCATTAAGCCTGTTGAGTAAAGGCGACGCACCATTCGGAAAATATTTATCTTTTAGATTTAGATTGAAGGATTACCGACGACGCCCGCTGCTACAATATGTATGCCTGCATCACATTTTCACTGCATTTCTCCGTTCCCAGACGAGCCCTCGTTCTCCTGCAGGTCCACACAGACGGTTTTCTGTTGATAGTGAGATGGGTTTGAAGATATCTTTTATGATGACAGACATTCATCCAAAAACCTCAACAGAAGCTTCAAATGTAAATAAAAGGACAATTGGTACGGCCCAATTAAAAAACAACGCACTTATTTTTATGGTTGAGTTGAGCAGCAGAGTGATATTGAGCGGAGCGGGAACAAACAGCTCCTCATGAACACTCATGCATGCACTCTCACAAACACACTCAATTAAATGTTCAAAATTAAACCATTTTAATAAACCGCAGACATCTTTTGGAGGTGCTAGGAGGCTATAATACAGGTAGCTGCAGCTACCAAGACCAGTTAGATCGAGCACATCTTACTGCAGCTTCTAGCTCTGAAGGTGTTACAGGGACTACACACACACACACACACACACACACACACACACACACACACACACACACACACACACACACACACACACACACACACACACACACACACACACACACACTTGTAATTGTACCAAATCTGCCCAAACTCAGAGACACAGATGCAGGATTATGTTTCCAAAGCGTGACGCAAACTTTTCATGCGCTTTCAATTGCATATAAAGTCCGTGCAAAGACGCGAGTGGATGTCAGTTTTGCGTGGGGCGGCGCGAATGAAGCAAATACGTAACACGTCATTTGCATATTTGTCCGATTTGACTTTCAGCTGATTCAGCTGAGTGAGGAGTCAGCGGTCAGTCAATGGAAATAAATCAAACAAGGTGCTTTGAGAACGTGTGAGTCATCGCAACCACAAGAGGTCGTTGAGCATGCAGACAGAAATGAACACAAAGAGATGTGCGCACACACACACACACACACACACACACACACACACACACACACATGCACGACAGATCCCTTTATACTCTGGTGGAGATAATATCACATTATGAAGCACCAGGGAAGGCTAATTTAAAAAGGTGAGTTTTAAGATGTGCTCAACCCTGAAGAAGAGTGTTCCAGAGGTGAGGGCCAGCCACGCCGAAGGCCCCGTCACTCAAAGTGTGTGTGTGTGTGTGTGTGTGTGTGTGTGTGTGTGTGTGTGTGTGTGAGGGGGGGGGGGGGAGCGACTAGGTGTGTAGTGATGGAGAAGATTGGATTGGTACAGTAGCCGTGAAGAGATTTATAAACAGGGAGGAGTACGTTAAAACAAATGTGATATTTAACTGGGGTGATGTGCTCCCTGGACCGCATGTGGATCCTGGACAAACTGTACTGTGGTCTCTTTAACCCCCCATGGGTGGACCAAGGAGAAGGGCGTTACAGTTGGGACATAAAGGTGTGAATCAGAGTCTGATAGCTAACAAGTCACCAGAGGCTTAAAGCTTGTCTCCTCTGAATAATGGTCAAATATGCACAATATCTGCAGCGTCACATTAATACATATTTTTATATATTTAAGCTTTCAAATCTCAGCTTGACTTGAATTGTCAAAAGGTCAAGTGGATCGACCACACGTGACAGCCAGCTGTAATAACGTTCACGAATCAATCACGAGATCATGTACAATTAAACGGCAACAGTGGAGATTATTGACACCTAGATGTGGCCGCAAGGAATTGTGGGACGGCGTTTATCTCCTTTCCTTCAGTACAGGACGGTCCAGTGTTCCCGATGCTGAAGGAGACATAGGAAAGGAAGCATTAAAGCACCTTTCCTTTGCATTTAGATCATTTGACCAGCTCTTATTATGGCTGCCACTGAAACACTTCTAGCTCGTTTCACTCGGTGAGAAACAAAAACAGACTGTTTGTTCGACGCGTCGCTCTGAATCCAGATCCAGCCCCTCCCCCCTGCTCTGCAGTAACCCCTCTCCTGCTCTTTCCACCACCTGACCTGTGCTGCACACTCACACTCTCACTCACTCACCTGCTGCTCATTTCCCCAATTAGTGGAGCAGCATATAGCTGCGCTAGCGTTCCAGCATTGCTCTTCTGCCTGCTGAAGGAATTAAACACAAACGAGACAACGCCTCTGGAAAAACAGACACCGTGACTAAACAGCAACAAGTCCTGCAGCACTGTGTCTCGTATCAAAGACCAGGACTCTGCATCTCACAGGGTCTGCGTCCAAACAACACATTGCTTTTGACTCGACCCTCGTTCTAGTGGTAGTCTTCGGTTGCATGTTTTTGTCTGCACAGCAGGAGGCTTCACTTTATGCTTCTGGTTGTTAAATAAAACATAGCTCATACAGGAAATGGACCAGCAGGCTTTTATTCACGGCGTAAGATGTTATTGACTGTGTACATTGGTGCAGTCTGTCCATTACTGCAGCTATAGGCATCAGTACGGCTGTAATGTAGTTTAATCATACAGTGGGTTGACGCTACGCAATACACTTCCAACTTCAGCTACTTAAATGATTTTTCAGTTTCAGGCTCTATGAACTGATAAATGTTGCATGCAGACATCCTGTGCCGTGTGTGTGTATATATATATATATATATATATATATATATATATATATATATATATATACAGTACACTGCACTCATTCTCATCCCGTCACGTTGCCATTTGGAATGTGCTTATATCAAGTTTGCTTGTTGTTTCAAAGTTAATAAATATTTCATGAAGCGAAGTGGAAAGAAAAGCACGAGGTGCAGAAAATATGAAAAAGATAGAATACCTTTAGAGCACAGCTTCTACTGCTGCTGCACCCAATCCACCCTCCACGACCTTCTGCTTCATCATTCCAGCTTTAGATTAGCGTACAGTCACTTATCACTGTAGTGATGCTGCGTCTGTGTTTGTCCACTGGTTTACTTATCTTTCTTATTAACAGTGAACTCACACAGGAGGTAAATTAAAGGGTTTGTCCGTAGCAATGGTCTACAAAAACAACTTCACTGTAACTTAAAAGTTCAAGCAACGAGCTATTCGTCCTGTAAACTGTGCGATATTTCCTCTGGATTGATATTATAGTAAATATAGCATTTCTAATGGTCAGGAGGCCAGAAACTCAGATGAATGGTCCACTGGAGAACTACACTGAACTTAAGTTAATGCACTAGAAGTATCAAGTATAAGTTTTAAGCCAACATACACTAAACGCATAATTATCAGTTTGTTCTTGAAGTAATAAATTACTCGAGTGTAGCTGGAGGAAGAGAAGCTAACGTCACATTTTTAATACAGTAATAGTTTTATGCATTAAGAGCTGATTGCATGTGTTTCATATCAAATCCTCAATCTGCAATTTGTTAATAATGATGTCAGATAAATGATAAAAGCATAAAGATCAAATGGAATTGGGGCGGACCTTTAGTAAAGGACAAATACGAGTATTAAATAAAACGTGAATATAGTAGACTTTAGTCCCTTCTCTCTCTGCACATCACTAACCACTCATGTGCTTCATGGGACCATTACAACACATTAGAGGACTAGTTGCTATCCTGAGATAAAATAAACCATAACATATCATCGCCATGATCCGAGTCCCCCGAACAACATGAAATATGATCATTTATGTCCTTCGTTTCTTCTTCTTCTCTCAAGTGTCGTAAATTTCCAGCCACCGCTGATTGCTGCGCTCGGCGACACGTTGAGACGCGTTCGTTCAGTGAATCGGTCTCGCCGTCTCACGAGCAGTTGAGATCTTCTGTCTCGCACGACAAAGCTGCCACGAGACATGACTTACAGCCACCGGAGGCCTTGGCTCCATTCGTCAGACTCCGGCTCAGACGGCTCCTCTGACTGCCTTGATGACTTGAAGCTGAGGTAACGTTTTTCAAAGCCAGAAGACGGGATTTATAGTTTCTTATAGTGCTCCATCAACAGCCGTACATCTATGAATTCACCAGGGAAATGCATGATCAAGAGACACTATTATTATCGTCTGCCTATTGACACTTGAATAAATGGAGACATCGATCGGGCTGATGGTAGGATGGAACCAACGACCCGCCATTTATCGGATCAATTTAGCCAATGAACGCACGCGAGTGAAGCTCAAACATGACGGACATTTGTTTCTCAGGTTGAGGCTAACACTGAATTAAGGTCCCACAGCAGACTGTTTACATCTGTTAGTTGTTACATTGATATCAATTAACTGTCAACAATTTAAATTGATTCATTGTAAATCATGAAGAAACAGGAATGATAGTCGATTCGTCTTTTCATCTTCAGTGGTCTTAGCGTGGTGTCGGATATATCCGGTTAATGTGATTCCAGTTATTAAATGAGAAATCAAGAGGTTTATTAATCTTCATATTAAAGTCAGTATTTCAGTTTAGCTTGTTAGCGTATGAACATTGCCGATGATTCAAATTTGCGTGAGCACAAAGTATCGTCAGGTTGGTGAAAGTACTGGACAAACATTAGTTTTTATCTTCATGGTTGAGCTCGTGGAGAAGTCATCAGGGGGCATCATGTGTGCGTCATGAATCTCTGCACCGAACTTCATGCCGATCCATCCAATTCAGTATTTGTCAAGGGTTTTTCGGGCCGTCCCTACAGCGGTGTTGCTAATGTGTTATCGTACATGTAACACCTTCTGGGTTTCGGACCGTTGGACGGCGAAGAAAAGTCATTTCAAGACATTACCGATGGGTAATGGTGATCACTATCTTCCTTCATTAGTTAGTTACAGCCCCGATTCCAACACTCCATTACATTCAAATAGTAATCTGCAAACCCTGCTACTCTGTTGCAGCACAAGTAGAAACAAGCATTGGTGTATGAAGGGACTGCCGATGATGATCTGGTCTTTCTGGACCCGGCTGGCGTTTGTCTATCACTGCTCTCTCTCTCTCTCTCTCTCTCTCTCTCATGTCCGTCCCTGTGCTCATTTGTCAGCAGTCCGTCCTGTTGGTGTTGGAGCTGAGCTCATTCGTCAGCGGGCGGCTCTCTCTGTTAAGGATGTGTGTCGTTAGCCGGGGACGACGGGGCTTTTGTTTCACAGCTGAATAAGCTTCTCAGCGTGGGATCCAACCCTTGATTAAAAAGTAAAAAGAACACACCCTGTGGAAATCTTACAAATGATGAATAGCTGCGCTCAGAGGAAGTTAATAGCATTTCGAGGTGAAGCGCTGCCAAGAAGAGAGGGTGAAAAAACGAACGTCTAAACACACGCGCTGACAACACACTTACATGCATCAATGCATGCATGCACAGGTACACACTTCTGACGAGACAGACATGCTTCAGTATGTGATGAATCTAAAGCTCCTCCCATCATTTCACCTGGCAGGAATCTCTTTCTGTCCTTCATGCAAACATCCTCCTACAATTTGATTTGGACTCCACTGCTCTTGGAAAATGCTCCACACCTTCCTACTGGATCAGAGGGATGTCGGAGCTTCTTCTTAAAGCGTTGGGCTTAAATCTCCTCCACGTTTCCAACTTGGCTCAGCTGCATTCACAGTGGTGAGCCTTCACAATAAAGCTCCTCTTCCTACGTCTCTAGTGAGGAGGTCTGGTTTATATGTTCCTCTTTATCTGAAGACATCCAGCATCAGCATCCTCGCTCGTTAGAGCTAATGCTGACGGTTTGACTTTGTTACCTGAAATGGAAATCTGAGGTATTGCTTTGGTGAAACAAGTATCTCCTGAAGAGATGTGCTGCTTTGAGAACAACAGTATGTCTTTGTTTCATCCCGTGTAGTGTGTGTGTGTCCTGGTGAAGACAACCTCCATCTGGGAACAAAGACCAGCCTGTCGGAGTTCTTACCTCCAACGTCTACGACGTGTTCAGTGACGTCGACTCGCAGGAGAACGGAGCTCTCTCATCTAGTCAGATGGATTAAACCAAACAGATCTCACCTGTAGATGGACTCTCCTTCTATGCACACATACTGCATGTATGGAAGTAGATCAATATGTATCTGTGTCGACATCAATATCAGTGATACCCGCTCTGGTATATTCACATGATTGTGTGGTAATCACCCATTACTAACTGCTCTTACCAATAAAGTTTATTGTGTGTGTGATTTGCAATATGCTGCCAGAACATGCATGAGAAGTATAGATGTAGGTGAGAACATCCATCCCTTCATTGATGTGATAATATCGTTCAAGGTTCACGGAGGACTGAAGCTCCTCCCATCGTTTTGGACAAGGATATATAATTATTTCTGATTTAATTAAAACCTCAACAAAGGAGTTAAAGCTCTAACTAACTAAAGAGATAAATGTTCCATTCAGGCCACGCTCATCACTTTAAGTTATGTAAGGGATGCATATTTGCATTCAGTGCAACTAAAAGGATTATGGTTTGTAATTACATTAAAATACTTCATTTAAAAGACTGATGAATGACTCTGGACCATGTCTTTCCATTTAAATGTTCCTCCTTCAGGAAGAATCGTCCTTTTCTACGCCTCCTGGACTCTCACTGCACCCGAGGAAACACATTTGCATGGAACATCTCTCCTCACGGCAGCTCTATTTCTGTTTGTGGTGGCAGGTCTTTGTACCTTGAAGCGGTTGAATGGTGCTGACGCAGCCCTGCGACTTGCTCCACTTGTCTGTATAATGGGGGGTGGGGGGGTAGGGGGGGGTGCTACCCCACCGGCGGCATACAGCTACAGTCTATTATGGAGTATTGTTCCAATGCAATTCACTTAATCTGCTGCTGCCTGTTAGCGTTTAGCCTGAATAAGTACGAGGACCTGCAGAGAGACAGACTGATGGACGGACAGTTCAGTCACTGTACTGTATCCATGCATAGAGAGGGAAACACTCTGCAGGATGAGAGTCCACATCCAACATGACCCTGAACCATGATGTGTTCACTGTCATCTACTCAGTCTGACTGGAGAGCAAACAGGTAATGAGAATGTGTGTGTGTGTGTGTGTGTGTGTGTGTGTGTGTGTGTGTGAAAAGAAGACAGGAGAGCCTCTTCATCCATTCTTTTTCATTATTTCAGGGATGCTGCTTTGCTCCTGACTGATTTGCTCTCTTCCAGGCTGTCTGACTCTCTGACACGAGAAGCGCTCTTCTATTTTATCAACGAGTCATTCAGGAACACAGAGCCACCACTCTCCTCCTCCTCCTCCTCCTCCTGTCTTCTTCTCTCTCCTCTCGTGTGATGTGCAGATCTTGATTCAGAACAAAAGCCGGGTCCCAGGGCGGTCCCAGAAGTAGCGCTCTATTAGTGGGACAAGCCCGCCGGAAAAAAAAGGGGTCAGCCCTGCAGAGACATTTAAAATCTGACTATGTGTAAAAGAGAGAACACTGAGACACTTCCCAGGGAATGTGGAAATCAAGGAAGTCAAATGGAAACTCCCTCCAGCTCCACCTGTCATTTGATGTCAAGACAAAGACCAAGGATGGGAAGGTTGGGAAAGACTACAAAAGACACAAAACGACTACACACAGCATTTTGCATCTCTCTGTGGTCGTTTTGTGTCTTTTTGTGGTTGTTTTGTGTCTCTGTGGTCGTTGATTGACTTTCTAACAACAGACCTGAAGACCCTTAAAACAGAGGCTCAGAACCAGGGCACTCATGACCCCTTGGGCCCTATGTGGGCCTGGGCCCGGTACATCTGCTCATTAATCCACCCACGTGATTCTGTGCGGTAGACATTTTTAATTTCTTTCACCTACTGTCTGTCATCACTTCCCTGGTGTTGGCCCGTCCCTCGCAGCAGGAGGAGAAACGTAGTTCATGTTTTCCAGGCTGAATGTGACAGCTTAGTAATAACACGTCATATTAGCCCTCAGGCTTCTTTATTTAAAGGGGATCTAACGACTGTGATCCAGCTGTTAAACACACCTCCCCACCTCCCTGCAGTGTGATGTTTACATACGACCCCTCCTGTTTTATTAATTACAGGCCAGGATTTGATTCATGGCCGCCTGCGCGCGGCTGCGTCTTAACTCACTCTGATGGATTTGACCTCTTCATCTTATCGGCAGAAATCGAAGACGAGCGTGACGAGTTAAGTCTCTCTCAAGGACGCGTCAACGTGGGCTGGAGGAGCTGGGGATTTCCAACTCTTTGCTTACATGTTCACCAATCCAACTTAAGAAAGTGATGAAAGTGATCATCTGCCCCGAAATCAAAGAAACAAATACATAAACATCAAGTGATCGTATGACGGTGTTTTAATAGAATTGTGAGGCAGATGACAAGAAGCAAAAGACGATCCATTAACTCTTTCATGGATTCGCTGTATCACACTCTCCCTTATGTTCCCATCTCTCTCCTGCACCTCTCTACTTTGCTCAGACTCCAGTCAGCAAATTTACAACCTTCCATATTTCTGCATTTCAAAACCGTCGCCGAGCGTCTGAGTGAGGTTTCCCAGAGGAGCGTCTCCTCCTAATAAGATGTTCCATATATTACCTCTCTGCAAACCTGCTGCTGGCTGTAGACTGACGGGCCTCCTCTGGTCTGTTCTGATGTTTCATTCCTCCGATCATTTGTCATCAGAACTTCAGAACACTACCTGAACACAGAGTCCATTAGACGACTAACCTCCCTATGTACCAATCTGAACGGTGCTTTATCTGCCACAGGGGTCATGTTCATCGTATGAGGTCCACTGTTCCTGCCTCCACCTATGTGGACTCATGAGGCAGAGCTAATAGCTTTGTTCTGCACATGGACCTCTGTGTCCGACCATGTCAGAACAACAGAATCAGGACCGGTATTGATGCGACACACAGCTGAGTCCATGAACAAAGGCATGTGGGGCTCTGCATGTGTCGTGAGATGATTGTGCACGTGACGACAGGTCAGCATCTGTTCCACGTAGAGAAAGCAATCAGACGAAGCAATTTGAGATGGGAATTAGAAAAACACGCTTTCAGAAATTAATTTCTTGTATTAACGTGAGAGCGAAGACGAGCCGAGAAGCTAGATGATGTGTACAACCTTTAATTTCCCACCGCATTCAAATGTGATGCGCAGTGAATTAATTTCACCGCTGAGGCGTCTCGACGGTGTGAGCATGAGCTCCTCGCTCCGCTCTGAGAACATTGATTGATTCCATATCAACAATGTTCTGCGCAGGCAGCCTGCAATAACCTGCATTTGGGTTCACTTCCTGCAATTGGGTCGGATCATGTTCTGACTGCGATTCGAACAGCACAAGGGGTTTCGCTTTGAATTGGTCCAAGACCAGGCGGGATCAGACTGGTTCTGGTCCGCGTCGGAGCACGATTACTGCGTTCGTTACTGCCCAAAGGAACCGCACCAGAGGTTCATTTAAACAGTCCGAATGTTGCTTTGTCTTGTCGTCGCATACCTGTCACGAATTAACATAAAGTGATAGTTATCATCACCTTTATTTACAAGCTCACAGCTGGGAGGCTGACCGGCCCCAACAGTCGACCAGGTGTGAAGCCAACCACACAGGAAGCTCTTCATTCTGCCAAATCAAAGCTCGCTTCTGTGTGTTGACTGCCGTGTTTGGCACCGGGCTCGTCCTGGTTCTAGTGGACAGAATACACTGTTTGTTTGTGCCAACTCATAAGCAGAACGCTGGAATGCCTCCGATGTACAATTTGCATGTAAAAGCGCTGAATGCTTTCCTGCTGCATAGAACTGAGCGGGGCCATTTAGACGCTGTCATACACTCTGTAGGAGAAGAGGGTTGTTGGGGGTCTGAGCTTCATGACGACAGGGACAAACATACAGTATCATCAGAGTGCATGCTTATTTTGTAATGCACAAGATATGCATGCACTTACAGCGTTATCAGCGAGAGTGAGAGTGATTTGCATGTTGAGCTAAATGCTTTCTATGTGTGAGCCTCAGAGAGTCACAGTCACATGGTTCAACACTGATTCATCTGCTTTCATTTAGCTACGCTAGTTTACTTAATCAGAAGCATTTGGAGGTCGGCGAGCCGACACACTGTTACCAAACTAATGGCTGGTGATGATGGTGATGATGGTGACGATGGTGATGATGGTGACGATGGTGATGATGGTGACGATGGTGATGATGGTGATGATGGTGACGATGGTGACGTCTACTTAATCTGTGATCAATATCACGGCGCTACTCGACGGAGACGCATCTAGTTAGTTATGCGTGAAATTGCCCTGATTATGAGATACATGGACGTAAGAGGAGCATAATAGCTGAGACTCATTACTGTTTGGGTTTGCATTCATGAAGCGAAGCAGGAATTCAAACATATCTGCAGAGATGCTGTTTTTAAGTTCTCTCTGTGAATCAAGGTTATAACGACGAGGTCGCAGCAAAAATACAGTTTAAATATTTCCCCCCAAAAAAGCAATAATTAAAGCAAGTTTCACTCAGCTGCAGGAGAAAAGTTCAACTGCCTGAAGGGATTACGATTAATAACATAAAGGTCGACGCTGCATTCATTCAGCCTTTCACCATAAACTTCTTCAACTTTATTAAAGAACCGAACAGAGGAGATGAGTTCCTGTTTCAATGATCAACAGTTAAGAGAGATGATCCATGATAAATGATGATGAATAGAGAATAAATCAAATAAAACGTTATTCACAGGTGACTCTCTCCTCTGCTTCTCTATCTGTAAGGAATGATCAGTGCAGCAATTTAAAGAAACAACATTAAAATAGGTAAAATAATTATTTTATACAAACTATGAGTGTGTTGTATGGAGTATGAAATTCATTTTTGAATGTATAGAAATGTCAAAAGGTGCTGAAAATTGACATGAAGTAATATTTGTTGTTTACTTATTTTACAGAAAAACTATTTCTAGTTCATTTCACTGTGGCGTTCATGAGTCTGTGAAACTGTAGGAGGGCTTTGCTTTCCCTTCTGCAGATATTCACTACTCATGAAATGCAGACGCACATTGAATGTCATGCTGCGTACAGTAAAACAAGTAAAGTACATGAGAACATCATAAAGGAGTCACAGACATGTCCATGTCTTTATTTGTCTCATTCCGTGACACTGGTCTGCTGTCAAACACACGAGGAGAACACTGAAGAGCATCCGAAGCTGAATTAAGAGAGCGAGACAGAAGAAGAGCCGGGGATGCACGCTGTTCTGCTGTGGAGCAATCCGGAGATAAACATCAGCAGCAGGACGTGACATTTCCAGCAGAAACTTATTTTTGCACAGGAGCTCAAAGGACCGTACATTGCAGAACTCGCGCTACTGAGCCGGCTTTATGCTGACCTGTCAGCCGAGAGGTCAAACTCACTCATTACTATTCCTGTCTGTGGGTTATGTAGCAGGCGAAGACACACACACACACACACACACACACACACACACACATAGAATCACATCACCAAACAAAGCTGTATTTCAGCCGTCAGGTCTAGATGCTCATGCAGCTGAGACTCTTTGCAGCTGTCCTGACCTCAGATATATGTTTGTCTTATTGATCAGAGTATGATTACAGCGTTTCCTCGCTAATCCGCCTGCAAAGAAATGATATGTGTTCAGACTGTAGATCTTCTTTCACCTGCAGAGATGCAACCGTTTGTATCTTGAACTATATGACATCGTACAGAATGTATTCATTATATGAAGAAATATAAATCAGAAACAACGTGACCATAGAAGTACTGTAGACGGACTGATTAAATATGTTTCTTCCTTAACATCACTTGATCTTCCACTCTCAGTTTCCACTTTCCCTCGTCAGCCTCGAGTCTTTAGTGACTCCTTTAATAATTTATGTCTTCATTTGCAGCCTCTGAACCCTGAAACCTGAACCCTGTTGTCTGAACATGAACCTGTATCTAAGTCCTTCTCTACTTTCCTGTCTGTCTGCCAGAACTCGTCCCTGCTCCATTCCCGCTCTGCTGTTTACCCGTTAAATTTAAACATTGTAAATGTATTGTGTTTATCAGTAACAACGTCATCAAAACATGAACGTTGACTGTTGAGCGGACGATAACCTGCATGGTGTTACTCGGGCACAGAGGACAGTGTCTCAGCTGTCATTCATAAACTTGCTCGCCACGAATTACATCTTCAGCCGGAGCCTTTGTACGAGCCTCACACCCATAAATCCCCGTGTGTGACAGCTTAATACATGAGCACGCTCAAACACACAGAAATGTACTCAAAGGGTTGTAATTCTTGAAAAGGAGTAACAGATTTCTGAAACTCTGCCGTCTATAAATCTGTTAGGAGTGGAAGATAAATCAACTGTAATAAAATAAAGAGACTCAAGACAGCCAGAGGTTTGCTGTGCAGCTGCTATACAATAAAAAGGTGTACTCCACTGTAAATAGACTGTATGCCTGCCTGGAGACACACACAAATGAACACATGACAGACATTAAGCTCTGAATCATTTACCAATCTTGTGAAAGTGAGGCGGGGGCGGGGGGGGGGGGGACCTTCATGTGAACGGATGCAGAACAATTTATTCGCCATCGTGAGAGCTTACAGCACAACGACGTTGTGTGGCTTAAAATGTAATCTGTATGGACTGATGGGCCTCACGGTGAATACAATCTATAATGTATATGCATAATTTTAGATGCTCATATATACCCCCCCCCCGCTCAGTAGCACGGTATTACTGCGTAGATAAATAGAACAGAACCACGTTGGCGGGACGCCCGGCCGCACATTCACAGCAGATAATAGCTGCTGACTTATGGACTTATTTGATGAGCATGCTATCATGAAACGTCCACAGTGCAGCATTCTGTGTGGATGGAAAAATAAACCAGTAACATGAAGATGATTACTGCTGGGATTAAACACATGTGGCACACGTAACGGACTCAAACTCCGGTTTATCATGAGGCAAACACCTCGGTGTGTGTTGTCTCCAGAGGAACATGGATGATTCTTTTAGCTGCTACATCATGCTACAGTATGTTGATGCTAGTTGCTACCTTGATTCCTTCACTACTTGCCCTCGCTCTCTCGTCTAATGCTAAGAAACAATGCTCACCTTTGACGTCAACAGTCACGACAACATGTCTTTAAAAGCAGCGTTTCACTCACTTCCATGGTTCAGCGCGTCAGGAGCCGATGCTCACAGGGCCGGACATCCTGACGACAACATTTACAGCTTCAGATTTTGATCTCTCTTTGCTGAGATTGAATTAATTCCCCGCTCCCATGTCATCCCTCTGTGTAGAGTAATGATCCTGGTCCTGATCTGCAGCGGTAACCTCTTGTAGGGACGCTTATCACAGGTACTCTACCAGTGAGGCAGGGAGCAAAGCGGCCTCACCGGCAGACAAACCCACGGAAGCGTGAAAGGAGATGGAGAACCACCCTGGGTGGCCTCACACACTTCAATGGTGACAGACGTAGTGTGCACACACACACACACACACACACACACACACACACACACACACACACACACACACACACACACACACACACAGAGACACAGGTTGTTGGTGGGGATTGAATTGACAGATTGCCTCCAGAGTGTTAGACGGTAGCACGTCCTCCATCTCATGGCTGGGAGATTAAAGGAGGACTGGGGAAACACAATCAACTTGCTTTCTGACAGGGATGAGAGGAGGAAGAGACGAGAGAAAAGACTGATCCTTTAATATAGTAAAACCCCAAACTCAAGGCGATCAATCAGGAGAAGGCTCCTCTGTTTGCGGGGAACAAGAAGAGGAACACACACATCAGCGTTGATGAGGCACTAACTGTGGTTACTGGCAGGAAAAGAAATGAAGGAACCGGACTGGACTGGTTTTACCTCTGAACTTCTTCTACACTTCCTCCATATACTCCACAAGCTGAAGTTGAGCGGAGAGACGTCACGATGTGGTCAGAGTTTTCTCAGAGCGGCCGGAACAATGCAACTTGAGAGTAACGGCGGTTTGCGGGAAAATCGCAGGTCGAAGAGCAGACTTACATCTGGCAACAGGAGAGCACTGTTTGTCTCTTCCTCTTCTTGTGTTTGTTACCTGCTCCGAGCGCATGTTGGCTCATTCA
Source organism: Cebidichthys violaceus (assembly GCF_023349555.1). NCBI lineage: Eukaryota > Metazoa > Chordata > Actinopteri > Perciformes > Stichaeidae > Cebidichthys > Cebidichthys violaceus. The sequence continues at coordinate 1,561,284 of NW_027176583.1, forward strand.
GTTATTAAGAATGTTGAACTACCGAAACATACCTGGTGGCAATCCGGGAGGGTCCAGTCTACCTGGTGCCCGAGTGTTCTGCTGAAGTCTTACACAGACTCAATATCCAATAGACAGGATTTCGTAGATGCAAGCCAAGGCAGGGAACCAGGCTTTAGCCTACACCCTTTACACACACACACACACACACACACCTGGTACACCTGAGATGATGCCAGTATAACGTCACGAAATTGCAGAGATTTAAAATATTAACTTTCATCTTGACGGCGCTGAGGAGTCAGTCGTTGCATTATTGAGTTGTATGGAATCCTAAATGTAAAAAAAAAAAGGTCTCTGTCCTGACTTTTGCCCAAGTCTGTTAAGTATTTATAAGCCGGAGGAATCGGGTCCACTTTTCCCCCAAAAGATATCATTCACAACCACATCAAACACAGCTCTGATGGATTGAAGCAAGTTGTCCTGCTGGAGCAGAAAGCGTCTGAGTGAACTACGATTACGGTCTGAGCTGCTGGACAGCGACTGCTACCGCAGCAGCTGGAGACGTGGACTCGTGCCATGTGGGGGTTAGATGCAGGGGGCTTCTGCGGTCCACTCCGAAGGCTTGAACAGTCTGCGGTGTGTTGTGGGGAAGAGGAAAAAGAAAAGGCGACTGAGGCGTTAAGAGAAGCACAGCCAGAGGAGCAGCTCGACACCTGGACACAAGCTGAGGCTGGTCCACCTCGGGGACGATCTTCTGACGTAACGGGAACACCAGTGCTGTGCTGAAGTGCAGACCACACAGAAACGGTACATTGTGTCCTCTATGGAAGCATGCAGAGCACTGCATGTGCTGTATGTGGAGGAGTGGACGTATAGTGGGTGAACATATATACGCCGCAGAGCTGCAGCATCTGATTCATTATACTGTACGGATGAGAAAATTAGAAATGTGTGGAGGAGTTCTGCCCTTTGCTCACCACTCGTCTCCTCACCCTACTTGTTGTCAAATACAGGAGCATGAGCTGGAATGAAGCCACATTATGTGAAAGTGTGAAATAGGGCCTCCCCGTTCTTTTTTCCAACTCTCCAGACATCGTGTTCTGGCTTAAAGTGGAAACGAGGCAGCTTCCCTCTCCTCCATGTCCCCAGGCTCCAGGCCTGTCAGGAGAACGAGCAGCCGGTTCACCTCCGGCTCTCATTACTGCTCATTCGCTGATATCAATAAAACATAGATGTTACACGACGGTTTCAAGTGTTAACATTGAATGAACACTGATTGCTCTCCGGCATAATGTGTTCCACGATTTGCCCAAATGTCTCATAATGTCTCGGCTCATGCCGTTCCTCCCCGCGTGGAGGAGAAACCACGGATCAGCATGGACGATATCACGGTCCTATTCCAGCTCATCACGTATACGGTAATACAGTGATAACGCCATGTGTGACGGACAATTAGCACAGAAATGTCAAAGATATGTTTGAGGTGTTTTAGAACACATGACCAATATGACCAACAACAAAACCCAAACGCAGTACTGGAGATATCTCTTATTCTGATTTCTTTAATCTTTCAGATATAGACCTCATTGATTGGGTTGTAATCAAAAGCTGCTCTTCGGAAGCTTTCATGTTCTGGATGCACTTGAACTGATGCACTACTTAACTAAACTACACTTGGAAATACCAGAGTATTAAAGTCTTATGGAATACTAATATATATATATATATATATATTCCATTTTTCCTGAATACATCTTTGTGAGGAGATGTTCTCATGAAGGGAAGATGATGTGTGTCTAAAGCTACTGTTACTGAGCGTGGGCTTCAAAAGAACCACTTTTACATGATTGACTGCAGCTCAAATAACATCTTGTATAATTCATGCAGTGTCTATACCCTCTCACCTCTCACACATTAATAATGCATATGCTTTTCCCACCATGCCTCCGTCATAGAAAGCACACAGTACAAGCAGCTCCCAGCTGTCAAAAGAGGTTTAAATATGTGTTGAAGGGGAGAATATGTCGAATTATCTTTTAATGCAATTACAGGATGGGATGTGCTCCATCTACCAAAGAGACCATCTTATCATTTATCATTCCATTTCATTGTAGATTCATGGTCCACAGAGGATGCCTCCTCATGACCTGATGCCCTGACTGTTCCTCTGGAGACACAACGGGGTCGTGTGGTTCTGAGTGGAATGTTTTAACAACTATTGGTTGAATTGTCTCATACCAATACTTGCACAACTAATGACGCCTCCATCAGACTCCTGCTCCCCAAAGATGCACCGCTGGTCTTTACAAGTGTCTAAACTTGGAGCAGCAGCTCTTGATTCAAACACGAGATGAAGCATAACGCCGTGACGTTGTCTGTGAGAGAGCAGAGGTTATGTGACAGATACTCTGAGGTCGTCCCACCAGGTCGCGTGAAGCCGGACGGTCTGTGACTCACATCTGACTTCCACTTCATCAGGACGCTGAGACGAGCGTCTTTCTGATGCGCTGCAGCTCAGAATGAATTATACGACGTGTGTCCAAACAGAGAGTTCAGGTTTTAGTCTATTTGGCAATCAGCTGTTGGAGCAGTGGTGAGATTCTGATAGAAGGTTGTTAGAATGAACAGCAGCTGTGGTGATGACTTGGCTCAGGACGGCCCAATCAACACTTACATAGCATGGACGTCTTCTGGTTGAATAATAATAACTTTATATATGTATGTATATGTATATATATATATATATATACATATACATATATGCTGTGCTGTGGTCACCTCTCTTGGTACGAGTTAGAAGCCTGGCAGCAGCGTTCCGTATTAATTACAGTCTTTGAATGTTTCGCCTGCTGCTGCCAGAATAAAGTGCGTCGCAGTAGTCGAGTCTGGGAGAAACATTTTAACTCGTAGAGATGATCAACAAGTGCCTCCTGCCCACTCAGCGAAGGTTGGAGAGCTCATCGACACGCAGAAAGGTGAACGAAAAGTGAACGTTTCATTCCTTCTTCTGATTCTACGTGTTTGTCAGAAACACTGAACATGTGATGTGACTCTAAGATGTGCTCAGCCTCCTCTTCAGCCGTGACGTGAAGAAACTCTTCACGGCGTAGAGCTTCTCAACCGTAAAGCTGACTGTCGGAAGAATTCTGAGGACTGCAGCTTTCCAAAAAAGATAAGAGAAAGAAAAAGAACAGAGATAAATAAAGTGTCGTACCGCAGTCAGCTGTTCAGACCGAAGTCTTCCTCTCGCCCATCACCGCCCGCCACCATGAATTCAAGGTGTTTCCAACACACGCTTTGGAGCTTTTAACGGCAAAAAGTCGTCTTTTATTTTTTGTGGCCATTTTGTGAAACTGCATCGGAGCAGACGTCGTCTTCACCCGACGATGTGTCGTGATATTCAAACATGTCATTATAGTTGTGTGTTTTAATTGAATGTTTTGTATAATGTTTGTATATATCAAAACATGTTTTTGTATATATCACCAAAAGAATGTAGATAATCAATGTTTAAGTAGCTCCGTAGCCCACTAGAGGGCGCTCTGAGGCCCACCAGTACACTTTACAGAAACGCGTGTTCAAAATGAACACTCTTACCTTCTGATGGATTATTATATGGAAACTTTAGTTAGCTTCCTTCTTGGTGCTGAACACTAACAACACTGTTAGATCAATACGGAATATAATATTTATGCTAAACTGTCGTCTACCAGTGAATTCTCAAAAGTGCTGTTATCACTTCTTGTGCTGATCGATTCCTTTAATGAGTCACCGTGATGACCGTGGAAGGTTTTTGAGATTTTACATCTTTGTCTCTGATGACTGCAGGCTCCACAGAAGAGCCAATAAGTACTTCAAATGCAAAGATATCATTCAATACAAAACTAATAACATCTGATAAATGTGACACTAATGTACTGAAATGTATTCTTCTTTCTTAGGGCCTAAAAACAGCCTTTAAGCTGTGGCTTTGTGTGGATTTGAAGACTGTTTTTGTTATCTTATGAAAATAGCCATTACACATACTAGACTGTTCTGCTCTGGAGGTAAATATAATGTGGTGTTCTAGGAGCACTGAGGGGTTTTGTTGCTGACTTGGCTCCTAACACTCCCATCCTGACTGATTTATGACCGCTGTGTAACTCTGCAGTCTGCACTCGAGGAGGACGCACACCGGAAGAGACGCTTGAACTCCTCTGGAGCGTCTTTCCTTTAAATCCACTAATCCAGTGGGATGACTCCACAAACATGATGACGGCTGAGATTCTCTGTTCGAGGGGAAATCGCACAAGTTGAAGATACATTTCCTCGTGATTTATGAGAGGCCGCCTGAAAAGGGAAGACCGTTGATTGTTTAAAGCAAGAAAGCTTTAAAGCTTCTGTAAGCAACATTTTTATGTTAACGATGGCAAATTGCTACACATATAATGTGAAAGGAGACGCTCGAAGCAAGAACACAAACACACAACTCTGCAGCTCTGTGGAGAGCGTTCTTCAAGCTCCTCTGGTTTTAAGAAGTGGACGTAGTCACAGTGACTACTGCTCGTAAAGTCAACGTTGATGAATAGTCCTTGTTCAATTATGAAGTTCAACATCTACGGTTCTTTGTCAACTGAGCAGACTCCCTCTGCTTCTGAGGGCCGTGAGATCTGGTTTAAAAACTCCAACAACGAGAGAGTAAGTGGACCTTGAGTTGATTTATCTCTACTAGACATTTCAGGGCAGCTTCTGAAGAAGTTGGTGCAACTGGGGCATTTCTTCCAATTCTCTCACACCACTGTAATGTATATTACTGACGCGACCAAATTAGAGCGTTGTTCTATTAATAAAACCTTGTAGGCACCTTTATTTAAAGGTCACATGAGTCTTCTCACAAAATATTGATTCAAAGGCAAAGACGAGCACATTAAGACTGCTCCCAAAGCAAAACCGCTCACATTACTGTGGGTCTTGCTGAGAGCCGTCTGTGCCGTAAAGGAGGCATTGTTAGGAGAGCAAGCAGAGGAGATGGCTTTTCGATCCCGCTACGTTAGATCAGATCAGAGGACGCTCAAATTGAAAAGGACTCTTCAGACCGCAAGGATCCCAACCTTGGTGGATTAGCTTCACACTTGAAGCACGTTCAGTGATTTACAGCTGAATGTGTGGATCAAAGAGGCTATTTGCTCGCTCAAAGCTATTTTCCAGGGTGTGTGGTTAATCATAACTTTGATTTGCATACATTTTCACAGTGACTGAGATGACAGCACTGAACAACAAACACGTGTGCAGAAGTCCCTGCAGCACACATGTACAGACAAATAAAAAGAGGTGGTTTCTGAGCGGACTTGGCAACTTTGACCAGCGCACATAATTTGTCGGATGGTCCCTCAATAAATTACCAGTAATTACAGTGAAATCTAATCAGAGTTTACCTAATAGCTTCTGGCAGACCTACAGTATACACCACGTCCAGTTCTCTCTTTGATCATTATTTGCGGCTTACTATAATTGCGGCTCAGTCAACTGTTAACGCTCAATTACTGATTCTGATAATTAATCTGCAGCCATCGTGAAAGAGTCTCACGTGCCGATCGCTTTTTTGTGCAAAACTATCACGTTGACAATTGTTCATCCGTCCGGGTCACGGGGGTCAGCAAACTGAGCGGGCTGCTAGACGTCCCTCTCCTCAGCCCGCTGCTTTCCCAGGCCGGACGAGGTATATAATCTCCTCGGTCTACAGCCTGGCCGGGTCTACAGCCTGGCGTCCTACCAGCTGGACGTGCCCAGAAAGCCTCTTAACGAAGGCTTCCAGGAGGCGTCCTAATCAGACGCCGAACCTCCTCAGCTGGACGCTTTTGACGCGAAGGAGCAGCGACTCTGCTTGTGTCCTTAATCTCATTTGTTCGGTCTCTACCACGGGCTCAGCACCGTAGGTGAGGGTCGGAACAACGGGACCGGGAAATTGAGAGCTTTGATGTCCGGCTCAGCTCCCTCCTCACCGCCTGCAGTATTTAGCCGAGCGTCGGACTCGGCTAAATACGTTGAAGAACGGACAATGCTCAACGAAATGATCTGTATTCATTGAGTCGCAAGACTGGAGTCCCCGAGAGCCGGCGAGGGGACGGCTCTTGTGTGGCTCAGGGTCAGTCTTTTGATCTTGAAGTGACTCTCCAACACAGCTTACTATTGACATTCCTCAGTGGCTCCCGGCGGGGCCTTAGACAGCAGAAACCACATCGACCCCTTCATCGGACAGATAAAGGCAGGAGCGAGGTCACAGGGTTGCGGCACACGTGTGTGAATTCTGCTGAAAGCGGGGAAGATTTTCAGAAAGATAACTTATAAAAGAAGCGAGGCTCTTGTGTTCGACGAGGAGCGTTGTGTCTGTTGTGTGTCCTGACTCAGAGTGTGGTTAAGAATACGTATGAGGCTCTGGTTATTAATCCTACTGTCACTGCAATAATGCATCAGTAATGTGGCTTCTTGAAAACCTTCCTGATGCTAAATGACTCATATGCTGTTGATCTAAAAATCATCTTGGTAAGTCTTGATTTACGAACGGCTCAGAGCAACTAGAAGAAGAAGAAGAAGTAGAAGAAGAAGAAGAAGAAGAAGAAGAAGAAGAAGTAGAAGAAGAAGAAGAAGAAGAAGAAGAAGAAGTGTGTTTTCTGGTGTGTGGTCGGTGTTTGCTGGGGAGAGAACAGAGACAAACCATTCTGCTGCAAACAAAGACGCTCTACGATTACACTGAAAGAAAAGTCACTTTTATTCTCACTCAGTGTGTTTGACAATATGCTGAAAGACTCTCGTTCAGTTACAGGAGTAGCATCTTCAAAAGCTGCAACGAAAGAAGGATTCACTGCAGTGCTGCAGAAGAAATTGAATCTCTTTGAGGAGCGGGAGCAAATATTGTGGAGTGAAAGTCATTCGTTGGCTAGTTAAATGTGCTTTTCCTCTGTTTAAGATGATTAATGTTGCCACATGAACGTTCCATAGTCTCTTATTGTCTTCTTGTTCTTTCTTTGTTTGTTCTATTGGGACATGAAAGAGAAAAGTTGACACCTTGTTTGTACAGCAGGTGAACATAATCCCCCTAAAGGAGGGCTGATTTCATTCAAGTTCTGCTGTTCACTGCATTCACTGCATCAGCCGCTTTCACACAGTCATCTGCAGAGTCAGCTGTTCTGCATTGCTCTGTGAACTGAGGCTCCGAGTCCCAATGAGTTGTAGATTACGCTGGAGAAACGAAACCAACTGGGATTTGTACTTTTTATTTTATAGACAACCGTACATGCATTTTTGCCTTTAAATCATTTAAGAGACATTACGGCAGCTTGAACACCAATCAGTTCAATAAGCTGGTTCAAAAAGACGTTACTTACATCTACGTTCATTGCCTTACTGTCACACTCCGGGGATGATACTGAGAGGATGAATCGTGAGCCGTCATGCCTCCTCCTGCAGAATGCCGGCAGTAACATGGAGCTCCGTCACGTCTCCCGTCACCTGAAGACGTCAGCTGTCTTCACCGCCTTCAGCCACGGCTCCAGGTCTCAGTCAGCTTCTAGTGGGGATGTTGGGAGCCGCATCCCTCCCACTGCAACCTGCCAGCAGTAACACCGACCTCCCCCTGTTCTCCTCGTCTCTGGAGGTAACCTCTAAAGTGACTTCACCGCCCTCAGCATCAACCGGGGATCTGTCTCGCACTAACGCTCCAGCTCTGTCTTGAGGGGACGGAGGAAGAAAGAGGAGAGTGGAGACTAAAGGGAAGAGGAGAGGAGAGGAGAAAGGAACCGAAGTACATTTTGTTTCTTACAGTTACAAGCCGTCAGAATAAGAAACGTAAAAGACTGAGAGCTACAGGATAATACCTTCCCACAAAGAACCATCTGACATGCTCTGTTTAAAAAGAAACAATAAGATAAAGTAGATTTGAGTATAATGAGTTATTGTTATTGCCTTAAACTTGATTTTGCCTTCTAAAACAATGCATTCATGCATGCCAGAACATATTCATGTGACTGTTATCTGACTGTAAACTACTACTGCTAAGATAGCAGTCATTGTTAAAAGACACGAGGGGAACACATTCTTTGTGGCTCAATAACAACGTCCCACTGCGTCCATCTTTGAGATATGATCTGAAAATAAAGTATGAATACATAATCAGCTGTGTCTGCAGCCATCCTGATGTGAATCTGTGACGCACAACCTGAATATTTGGTGCAGAATTAGTTTAAGAGTAATGATTTATGAAAATAAAAAATAGTTTTTGAAGCTTTTTAGGTCTTTCCCCTCAGACCTTCTCCTGTTTATTTGCTCACTTTATGTAGTGGTTTAAATCACACCTATATGGAGGTACAGTAAATAACAGTTTTCTTCTGCTGCTTTGCGTTCTTTCACGTCATTAATTACACCGATTATATTCAACAAACACTGAACACGAACCTTTATCCCCACCACCTCGATTGCAGGGTATATATATCTATATATATATAGATATATATATATACTGTATATACCATAATGAATAAACGTGGGAGGTTATGACTATCAGGAGCTTTCTGTAAGTTTCGGATGAATCGTGTGTGCAAACTAGTCTCTCTGAAAACAATAGCAGTTGTTGGACGGGCGATGGGTTGAAAGCCTCTCCGGCTCTCTGACCTGCTGCTGACACACAGAGGCTGTCGCTGGTCTCTGATCTCACTGAATTAGTGATCAGGCTGACAGAGCAAAGCGCTCACCTACGGAGGACTCTGCCTCCCACCATCTCACCGACAACTGCACACACCGAGGAACGGAGGGAAGGTGAGAACGGAAGGTGGGAAAATGTGTTTTCAGGGGAAATGAAGGGAGAGGAGTAGAGTCACATATACTGATGTATGAATGTCTGCATCAACGCATAGAAATGTGGTCTATTTGTCAGTCAGTGATTACTGGATGAATTAATTACTTTGGTTTTACCTCAACTTTTCATCCAGTTCCATGATCAGCTCAAAATGTGTGTTTGGATAACATATTTAATGGCAATTAACAAACGCTAGCATGCTGACATGCTAACGTTTGACATCATACACAGCTGCACGCTGGTGTGACACTCCCACAATACAGTGACACTCCCACAATACAGTGACACTCCCACACTGCAGTGACACTCCCACACTGCAGTGACAGTGACACTCCCACACTGCAGTGACAGTGACACTCCCACACTGCAGTGACACTCCCACACTGCAGTGACAGTGACACTCCCACACTGCAGTGACACTCCCACAATACAGTGACACTCCCACAATACAGTGACACTCCCACAATGCAGTGACACTCCCACACTGCAGTGACACTCCCACAATACAGTGACACTCCCAAACTGTAGTGACACTCTCACAATGCAGTGACACTCCCACACTGCAGTGACACTCCCACAATACAGTGACACTCCCACACTGCAGTGACAGTGACACTCCCACAATACAGTGACACTCCCACACTGCAGTGACACTCCCACACTGCAGTGACACTCCCACAATGCAGTGACACTCCCACACTGCAGTGACACTCCCACACTGCCACACAACCCTCCACTGAATGCTTGAATGCAGCCTTAGTCTTGTTTAATTAATAGAAAAATACAGTAAAAAGCTGTTTTTTAAAACACAAATAACACCTTGGAGGACTTTCTTAGGTTGCTGACAGTATTTGGCGGCACAGAGCACCAAATCAAATGACCAGTGACGTGAATCCCACAATATCCATCACAGCAGGCAAAGCAGCATGAAAGTCACTTTGGGATTTGCTCAAATATAACCGCCTGAAATTACACGCTGCGCACTAAAACCAGTAATTTGCGTTGTATGACTCCAAATTACAAGTGTGATTACCTTCTGAAGTCGTTTGAAGGAGACAGTTTGTTGGTGGAATTGAACTAATTCATCCGTCATTGTGCTGTGATTCTAAGTCTAAGCTTCAAGACAGCCCGGCTGATGGGGGACCGCAGGGAGACGTGGAGATCCCCGACGTGAGGCGCATGACCGAGCTGACTCACCGATGTGATGTGACACCGCGCCGCATCGAGCCTCAATGCAGCGCAGGAAGACAGAACGAAGAGGACGACAGAGAGAAAAGAGAGATTTACACCGAAAATTAGAAATCAAAGAAATAGAAAAAAACGTGACGAAATGAAACGAGTAAAGGAGGTCAAAGGAGATGGAGACATTAGAAGAGCGGTAACGTCTGAAGAGTGTGACGAGAAATACGCTTCCTGATGAGATGGAGATGTGACCTTTTCAGATCTGTTAGTCAAAAGTCAACCGTGACACGAGGGAGTGAAGCCTCACAGTAATGACACTCAGTATGTTGAGCCTTCAATCTAATCAGATTCTGCTCATTCAGAGGTTTTGCATCGGAATCATGTGGAGAAACTTCCACCACATCATGTTTCCCTTGAGATCAAAAATATGTTTTTGAGGAAAAATAGAAAACTCTCATCATGGTTTCATTCCCAGGAGTCTGATTGAGTCGCGGCACACACAGAGACATATTGCCTTCAGTAGAAGAGGATGAAGCTGTATTTCTGTTTGTTCTCCGGGTCCCTGCGGTGGCTCACTTCCTCAGAAATAATGTGGACCGAGACCAGGACTTAATCTGTGCCGGATCATGCCAGAACACGATTTGGACCTTTCTCGATTGGGACCAGCACCAACAACATTTTTGTAGAATCTGGCACCTCTTCTGTTACCAATAAAAAAAAATGTTTTTCTAAAAATATAACTCTGCATTCTAATTTCCAATTTAAGCACTGACTAGTGAGCCTCTGTGGAAAGTTTTATTTCCCCTACTGTGGTTAGTGGTACTTTTTACAGCTCGAATGTAGAATTATTACCATAAAGTTTTCTACAGTATTCAACAAAGTGTTGTGAATGTAAATGTGTGTAAATGTCCCTCTGCAGTCACAAACAGCATGGGGACGTGCTCAGGACAGACAGGAACTGATGCTCACTGGCTGAGGACAAACAATCACCAGAGAGCAAGGAAGTGAAATATTAAACTATCTATTTTAATATAGAATGCATCTTTTATTTAAACAGCCTGCCAGGCTGGAGGTATTCCTCACTTAAAACATAGGTGTGAAGATAGTTATTGTCATAATTATGAACTAAACACTGTCTTTTGTTATTTAATATTTCAATCTCTAGCTTTTAACTGCTTCTATAATAAGTCTCTGGGCTCCTTGATGGAAAATGCCGTTTGTTATTCCCTCATGCCATCCATCAATCCATCACCTCCTGTTGCATTCTATATTTCTTATGCTCTCTCTGTCTCTCTGTGTCTCTGTGTCTCTCTCTCTCTCTCTCTCTCTCTCTCTCTCTCTCTCTCTCTCTCTGTGTGTGTGTGTGTGTGTCTCTCTCTCTCTCTGTGTCTCTCTGTCTCTCTGTCTCTCTCTCTCTCTCTCTCTCTCTCTGTGTGTGTGTCTCTCTCTCTCTCTCTCTCTCTCTGTGTCTCTCTGTCTCTCTCTCTCTCTGTGTCTCTCTGTCTCTCTCTCTCTCTCTCTCTGTGTGTGTGTCTCTCTCTCTCTCTCTCTCTCTCTCTCTCTCTCTCTGTCTCTGTCTCTCTCTCTCTCTCTCTCTCTCTCTCTCTCTCTCTCCCTCTCTCTACCTCTCTCTCTCTCTCTCTGTGTCTCTCTGTCTCTCTCCCTCTCTCTCTCTCTCTGTCTCTGTCTCTCTCTCTCTCTCTCTCTCTCCCTCTCTCTACCTCTCTCTCTCTCTCTGTGTCTCTCTGTCTCTCTCCCTCTCTCTCTCTCTCTCTCTCTCTCTCTGTCTCACTCCCTCTCTCTCTCTCTCTCTCTCTCTCTTTCTCCCTCTCTCTCTCTCTCTCTCTCTCTCTCCCTCTCTCTCTCTCTCTCTCCCTCCCTCTACCTCTCTCTCTCTACCTCTCTCTCTCTGTCTCTCTCCCTCTCTCTCTCTCTCTCTCTCTCTCTCTCTCTCTCTCTTTCTCCCTCTCTCTCTCTCTCTCTCTCTCTCTCTCCCTCTCTCTCTCTCTCTCTCTCTCTCTCTCTCTCCCTCTCTCTCTCTCTCTCTCCCTCCCTCTACCTCTCTCTCTCTACCTCTCTCTCTCCGTCTCTCTACCTCTCTCTCTCTCTCTCTCTCTCTCTCTCTCTCTCTCTCTCTCTCCTGTATTTTGCAGGATCAGACTGAATAATCTCGGGATGCACATGATGATTTATTCGCTCGATGCTCTCAGCTGCATGCTGTGCCAGCAGCACATTATCAGGGAGTTACAATAAGCGGTAATTACTCATTCATAAAGTCTCAGTTTGAGCGTGCGGCCCTGTGAGTGTGGAGGAGGACGTGTTGCACATCGACACTGTGAGGTAAACATGTTGGGCTGGTGTTTTAGGATGTGAACTAATACGTTGTAACTCACATGACTGATGTGCTGATTCTGCTGTCAGCATTTTCTCGGATATTTCCCCGGACAACATGAAACATAACTCACACTGCCGACATGAAAGCACGACTGAAGCACGTTCCTGGAGACCTCCCTCCTCTTGTTTCTTGTTGAGGGGTTGGATGCATGGCTTTTGTTTCAGGTTTGCAGCCTCTACTTATTAAAGCCATGAGCTAAAATGAGGAAGCAATCAAAATGGCTCCAGCATCCATACCTGTATATTATAAATCTACAAACACATATTATCTAATAACACTAGTGGCTCTTATGGTTCAAACCAAAGCGCGTCTGACGAGTGGATGAAAAGAGGAAGGTGTTCCAGTAACGTCACGACGGATCTGTGATTTCATCTTGATGAGGGTTAGAAAGTAAAACGACCGATCATCTCTAAAGTGCTCACATATCACATTTAACGGTGAACGTCTTTTGACACTTTCCTGAACTCGGATCTTCAGCTCTGAGCCAAACTCGCCATGACAGGAGGTTACACACCACAAGCCGAGGCAGTGAAACGTGTTCCCGAGTGTGTGTGTGAGTGTGTGAGTGTGTGTGTGTGTGTGTGTGTGTGTGTGTGTGTGTGTGTGTGTGTGTGTGTGTATGTGTGTGTGAGTCTCTTATTCATCTATCTTTATGGGAACCAATTTGAGTGTTAAACAGGGAGTGAGCTTGTCTTTCCTTTCTCCAAAGCCCTTTAAATAAAGAGTTCATATTTGCTTTTAGTATTAAATGGTGAAGCTGGTGATTCATATATTTCTTATAGTCAATAAATCCCATTAAAAACTAAACCAACACTTGATTGATCCAACAAAGAAGTGTAAGTCCATATCCAGCTACAGCAGAGGCACCGCCTCACTGCCGCATGTTTACGTCCATGTCTGTCCAAATCTGAAGAATCAAAATACAACAGCGTTCCTCAGATATCGCGTTCATGAGAATTTGATGGACGTCAGTTCGCCCTCGTGTCCAAGCGGACACTTGGACCACATTTTGAGAACGTCACGAGAATGTTCCCTCCAGGCGATCCTGAGTATTATTCAGGATAATCACAGTATTCACAGACGTGAATATTACTAAATATCTGCACGGATTCCACAAATACTCAATACTTAATCAAACTGATTAAAGCCTGTTTCCGTCTCAAAGGAAAGCAGTGCAGAGAAGATGAAGAGACGCTGTTAATCGTATTAATTTGAGCTCACACGGACTCATTGGATGTTGGGTCTGCTGATGAAAACAGAAGGTTGTCATTACCTTTTTAATTTAACTAATCTCATTCTGCTGACATGAACATTTGTACAGACTGTTAACACAACATGAACTAAAGCTACAGTGACAAACAAGGATGAAACATGAAACGACGACATTTTGAATATTCCCAGAATTTTTGCAAAACCTAGTCACAGCTGAAATTATGTAACGGTAATTTTGGCTGTTTTCCTTCCTTGCTGCTGTGTGTGTGTGTGTGTGTGTGTGTGTGTGTGTGTGTGTGTGTGTGTGTGTGTGTGTGTGTGTGTGTGTCAGCAGCTGTTCATTATATCAGTGAACAGCACTGGGCTGAGCGGTGAGTGCAGGACATTTACAGAAACAATCTGCTCTGGGTAAACACTCGGCTGTCGGTGTTTTGTGTCTCTCCAAACAGTCAGGAGAGCCTAAATTGGAAGATGTGTGTTGATCTGTTCAGCCTGTGTTTTCAGTCAGCTGGGTTGGATGGATTTTCGAGAATTTGTGAGCGATGTGTTGCCGTTTGTTGATATGATATGACGTTGTGTTCGGCATTAGTGTGCAAAATCCACAAACATCTAAATGCCAAATGTCGAGGAGCTCTGTGGCTCTATAGCGGAGCGCTGTCTTTGACACCAACACCGATGTTTCAGTCCTCATCTAAGGCCTTCATTATGAAGGAGTTAGCTATATATCGCTAGATACCGCTGCATTGTGTTGCTCGTTTCACTAGATGCCGCTGCATTGTGTTGCTCGTTTCACTAGATGCCGCTGCATTGTGTCACAGCGGTATCTAGTGAAACGAGCACGCTAACCAGCCTGCCGGAGGTCCTGTCTCGTTACACCTCTTTAACCTCGAGAGGACAGAGTGAGTCACTGTAGGATTGAATCCAATACACAAACTGTCAACACACACGGACCGCGCTGCCCCCGGTGAGTCGCCCGATAGCAGCGCTGTTTAGATCAGCAGGTTGTTGCTGCTGTTAGTTGTTATATAACTGAAGACCGTACATTTAGTGTGTACAGGATGCTGACGCCGACATCTTTTGATCACTAAGAAGAAATTCAAGAAGCAAACTCGCTCCGAGATAACAACCGTGTAAACAGCTGCAGCACGGGCGCAAACACACACACTTCCTGTATCTTTGGCTCACAATCCCTCACAGGGTTTCCGGCTCCCTGCGACACACTCCCCGAGGACGGATCTTAGCAAGAACTGTTGGCCGCGTTAACCTCCACTCCGGTGTACAGTCAGCATTTAAAGGTCGGCCTGCTTGGCGGGATTTGAACTGACAGACCTTTGGGTGAGGAGCCGAGTTCCCGGAGCTGTCGGAGGCGACCGGCGTTAGGATTAACGAGCCGATACTGATTCCATCATTTCCACAACACGACTGTAGAAAGAGCAAGAGATTGACTTAAATAATGCCTAAGTGTGGTGTGTGTGTGTGTGTGTGTGTGTGTGTGTGTGTGTGTGTGTGTGTGAGCGAGTGGACTCACCTGCGCTAACTGCATCGGACAGGTGAGTCATGTGGAAACGGCATTATCCTGGGGCAGGACGGGGGGAAGAATCCCACTGGGATTTAGACTCATGCATAACTTAGAGATGAAGGTTTCTAGCACACACACACACACACACACACACACACACACACACACACACACACAGGTGTCCATCTGTGTGTTTGAGTCTCCCCAAAAAACTACAGAGAAGATCGTAGTGTGCAACTTTATTTTCCACAAAATCTGAAGACGTGTCTAGTTTAAGGGTGGTGAGGGAGCTTTCCTAGCAGAGTGGAGTGGACTAATACTGCAGCTGTGGCTCTCACCCAGCTCTCTAATAAAACATATTCATTACTTCAGAGCGGTTTAGTTAATGGGACACCGCTACAGTTATTTATAATCCATTTGGCGAAAGAATACTCATTAGTGGCACATCATTGGAAACAGATCAGGGAGGGTCCAGACTCCGTTCACTGTGGAGGTATTGCACCGTTGGCCCCTTTGATTGCATTCATCAGCACACAAACTCTTAAGGGACTCTGTGATCTCTAGTTTTTATTATTTAGAAAACTGATTATTGATCGCTGGTCGACCACCGAGCTGCAGAATAAGTGCTGCTTATAAGGCACTTAAGCTGATGATAAAGTGTTTGTATTATTATACCAAAACACTGAGCCGGTTAGACTGACTCACCTGTAATGGTTTACAACAAGAGATAGAACTGATGTGTCACACCAGCTTCATTCATTCACTAGTCAGTCTGCTCGTTTCCCTGTAACCCTGTTCACCTGATCACCTGATCACCTGATCACCTGTTCACCTGATCACCTGATCACCTGTTCACCTGATCACCTGATCACCTGTTCACCTGATCACCTGATCACCTGCTCACCTGTTCCCACTTCCCTCATCAGCCCTGCAGTATATAAAGCAGCCCGTTTCCACCTGTTCTGTTTGTCGTTTGTCTTCCTCTCTGAGTGTTTCTGCTCTACTCTGAAGCCTGAACCTGGTTTCCTGACTAACTCCTGACTTTATTTATGATTTGCCTGGTTTCTGGGTCGTGTATTTGGGTCAAACCCGACCTTTGTCGCATCACTACATGATCTAGTTGGACAATTCATTAATGCTCACCACCTTCTCTGAATCCTTCCTCACACGAAACAGCCTGTTCACAAATTCAACACACATTTACAGCTTCTGTTTGCTAGAAATCATGTTAATAAACTATTGCTGGATTCTGTTCCCTGGCAACCTTGTTTTGTAGTGAAGGAGGTGCTACTTTTGTTTGATACGCACACGAGCAGGAAGAGGGTCCGCGTGGGTCACAGTTGCTGCGATGTTGCAGGAAAACAAATATGTTGTCGGTGAACATTTTGTCACATTGACACATAATTCAAGTGGCTTTATGTTTCTCACAAAACAATATTTGCTGCTGCAAATCAGCAGCTTATGAACTCCGTTTCTAGAAGGGTTGAGCATCCATTCATACTGTAGATGTGGTTTATTTCACGCTCTGCTACAATGATGACTGATGGAGTGATGATACTACACACAGTATGATCTGCTTACATGCACAACATCCATCACATTGGATCATTGTTGTGTTTTCTGTTAACCTGGCTGGTTTGACTTTTGCTGAAGTCAGACAGAGCTGTATTGAGCCGCGGTTATTTTTTAAATGTCAGTTTGTGTGCATCAACCTTCTTTATATTCGTATATTCTAGCAGAGCAAGCCTGCTCAGTAAAAAACACAAAATCACCTGCAGAGTGTTTTTAACAGCTGGCTGAAGGCCATCGATATGAAAGGTCACGACCTGGTAAAACAAGTCACACATACACCAGATGGTAAAGAAGACGGCGTCTACAGGTCGGGGCATTATCGACATCACCTGAGTCAGTCTGCGATGAATTAGTTATCAGTACACTGGTGTCTGCTTGAGTTTGCTGCGTTTCTTGTTGACAGCCGGTTTGTGACTTCAAGATTTAGTTTTGGTTGAAATGTCAGTATTATATGAATCCAGTGTTTTCACAATTGCCATAAAACTCCCTCAACTGTTTGGATGGGAGTCGTTGCACGGCGGTCGCAGCGTCTGTGATTCCATCACGTTGTCCTGTAAGTGTCTCAGGCAACAAGGTCACATTGCGGCTGACGTTCTCAATCATTCGTCGTATTGGCAACATGTCATCTGTTCCTGGTTCTGCAGCGCCACACCTGAGACAGACCTCAGCTCTGATAGACTCGCGAGTCAGACCTGAAACAGCTCTCAGGGTGAGGACCTGCAGCTGAATCTTTAAAACCCAACAAAGTCAAAGTGTGGATGAAGCGCCATTTCACCTGCTCTGTCTTGTTTGTACCTGACTATATAGCGATGTCTGTTCTTCACTCAACTGTCATTCGAAAAGTGTGCTTGCATAAACATGTTTACTCAGTGCAACTAACATGCATAAGCATATATATTTACCTGCAGGCTGTTTACACTTTTCATAGCTACCTGGTAGCAGGTTCTGTTGCTCAGCAGGTTCTGTTGCTCAGCAGGTTCTGTTGCAGCACTGTTCGGACATTTAGAAGTCATTTAGTCATTTAGTCTGAAATTCAGCCTTCAAAGCATATGTTTATTTAACCAAGACAATAATGATGTCAGCAGAAAGAGATGATTGTTCAAGAATTAGTCTTAATTATTATTATTCAAGCATTTCAAATGAGTGTCAATATCTGGAAACAAGACAAAACCCTGAAGTAAAGAACACCGATTCAATGTCAGTGAATTGGTTTGCAGAGACAACAACTGTACAACGTTATAACGACATTAAAGCAGCTCTGAAACAGTCAGGAGCCTCTAATGGTCGCGTGAAGGCTGCAGAGTCTGGACGTCACAACATCCCCGAGGTTATGGCTTAAAGAGAAATGAACACGCTTGTATAATCTCATAATTGTTCTCTGACTGTGAGCATAGCATTGCTGCATTGTGTGCCTCTCTTCAGCGTCTCTCCCTCTGTTTGCTGTGATGTTTGCCTTTCTATCTCATCACTTTGGCCTTTGTACCTCACAAATGCTGCAAAGATTGTTCACGGTGAGCAATCAGCAAATAAAACTCAGCTCTGCAGCCAAATCGCCTCTGGGTTATCTCTAAAGAAAAGCAACTTTGTTTTTATTCCTAAAGGAACATCACTGTTGTGTTGTGTTGTGAGGTAGTGAGCAGGAAGCATGTGAGCTGGGAGCTAAAGAGACATTTTAATTTGTCTTGCTGGCAAGAAGGAAAAGGCAAAAAATTAAGAGACACAACGTGTGTCTCTTAATACTAATCGCTTGTTTATCACGTTCAGCAGCAGCACACGTTGAAGCATGCAGAGAGAAGGATTACATGAGTTGTTCCACCTTCTCACAGCAACGCAATACTCAACGTGTATCAATCATCGTCTCTTATGCATAAACAGAATAAAGCAGCAAACCCCATGATGACGGATAAGTTGAACTTGTTGAGGAGATTCTTCTCAGATCAGATCCGTCTATAAAATCAACCCTCTCCTCGCGGTGCAGCTCCTGATCTGTACGCTCGCTCTATAGCTTCAGTTCCTGCAGACTGCTGGATAAATGGGTATCCAGCAAAACACTGTGCAGCATGTGAGCTGTAATTCTCCCTCTATTAACTTTAATGATGAATGATGAGGGTCGAGCCTCCATCGCACTCACTGCGGTCATTCATTGAGTGAATGACTCCTGTACCACGGTTCACTCACAGCTCATTCCCTCCTGCTGAAGACGTGAATATACACGACATCTCAAATACATAGTGAAGTCACATTCTACCTCTTATGATATGATGGGCTGTGTGTAAAACTGACACGTTAGCCTCAAGGTGAACCAGTGAAAACGATGAATACTGAAATCATTCTCACTCATATCTGAACCTAAACAAACAAACATCAAAACACTTTACTGATCTTTAGAAATCCCACATGTTGTTTTCTTCGTCTAAGCATAACAAGGACAATAATTATGATCTTATCTTTACTTTAACACAACAAACTCTCGACAACTCTCACTCACTGTCTTCTGTCAACGAGTCACATGACACACTAAGAAAAAGAGACAACGTGTCCTCAGATCCTGATTATGAAAAGTTACTCCTCGTTTTGTTTTCCTACTAAAGCCAGCGATGCGTGGTAACCTCTGCTCATTACACGCACACAGTCTTTGTAAAATAAACTACTTAGTTTCAACTTAAGCTGAATCAACAGAACTTGGTTATGTTTAGGAAACATAACTACAGAGTTAGGTTTGGGAACAGATGGTTGTTTGGGTTCAAATAAATAGGAAACCATTACTGGATCACGCTGACTGTGCTCTTTTGAGTGACAGATAATTGTCCCCACTTAGACACAAAAACGTGGTAAAATAAGGTTAAAAGATACCGAAGTTATCCTCTAAAGCAGGTATCCGTGTTTTGAATATCAATATCTATCAGTGCTGTTGAAAATGCTTTTGCAGTGATCCGTAGTGAACCGCAGGGTTCAGAGGTAGACGACATCTAGAAAGTTATGGATGTCAGCTTGAAGTTTACTTCAAACAAAACTGTGATGTGTTTAATGTGTTTAAGGTACGGCGTTATTAATCCTGAGGTGTGTGTTTCTGTCTCATGGATATGAAGATGAAACAATAAGGCCTTTGTTCTGTGCTTGACAAACGGGGAGGGGCTGTGAGTTAGAGGCCATAAAGATACCTGGGTCCTTCTTGATGAATCGGACCATAATGTGCACACTCGTCCCGCTTCACGGCCCACTAAGCCACTAAGTGTTTACGGTCACCTGCTGTTTTCACCGTTTACGGTATTTGAGTGTGAACGTTGTGTTTGCATTCTTCAAGCGTTCATTTCTTTCTCTCAAAGATTACTCAGTTCTTTAGTGAGTTTCATTAAACTGTCCCAGCGGTGGTCTGGAATGTGAAACGATAAAAACAGAATATCATTCTTCTAAAGGTGGAGCGGAAGAACCGACCGACCCACTCGGCCCTGTTGAGGGATGAGATGCTGGTTCACGACGGGCTTTAGGAGCTCTTCATGTTGCGTCTCTATTTCCTCCTGTCGCCTCTCTTCAGTCAACTCAATATCAAGAGTGTAGAATACCCAGAGAGACGAGGAGGTAAATATGCTTTATTGAATGTGTAACGACTGTAAACAGGTTTGTGACCTGAGGCTGGACAGAATGGTACTGAATGACATGACATCCATGTTTACCAGGTCCATAATGCTATTATTAAATATTATTATTATAAGTCTGTCTGGTCATAACTGAAGTACCACATAATCTGATGGTTCATAACAAAGTGATTCTGTCTCGTACACAGCTGGAGGTCGCTGTCAGGTGTGGAACAGGATGTGATCATGTGATGTATTTGTGTCTGTCGGTTCCAGTCGACCCGTCCAGCGTTTACTAATCTTCAAAATGACCTCTTCTGGTGTCGCAGTTCGTCAAAGTGTTGCAAACGACACAGTTGTCTGCAGAATAAGAATAAAACTAAAATAATATTTAAGAACTCATTGATTGAGCCTTTAAGTGAAATATCAGAACGTCGCAAAGAGAAACTCAACGCAGACACATTTCTGACCCTCGATTCAGAGAGACGTGTTTCAAACTCTAAACTGTGCTTCACTCCCTCGTGGACGCTCCGTCTCCTGAGGACGGAGACGATGGGATCAAAGACAGATCTGTCAATTCTAAGTCCAGCAGTTAAAACAGCCCTTAAAGTGTGTGTGTGTGTGTGTGTGTGTGTGTGTGAGAAAGTGATGTGCTCCATGTCTTGATGAGCGTTTTCTATACATGAAGAGCCTGTTAATTAGCGTTCAAGGAGCTGCTATTGATTCAATTAATGATAAAACATACAGAAGATGGGAGAGAGAAAAAGTAGTTTAATCAAAGCATTTAATGAACTAACAGCAGCGCTCTTCATGTGAACCAGTGTGGAGCATGTAAAATAATTTGAAGGCACTTTGTTCTTACTTGAAAGTGGAGCTTTTCAGGGAACTCTCTTGAGATGAATTCACTGATATGACGGAGCAGGAAGATGACTTAGGGTTAATGGGAAATGTCCGTTTGAAGGAAGGTGGTGACTCCTGTTTAACAGTGTCGTCAATAACAGACACGGTGACATAATGCTGAATAAATACATTCAAGCTTCACCTGGAGTCTCTCTCTTGCCGGTCTGTGTAGGAGACATGTCCTGTAAAGTGCTCCACTCAGGTGTTTAACGGGTGATCTCTAATCCACAACTCCAGCCATGTTTTTCAGAACACTCTGTCAGCCTCTTCCCCAGGGGTCAGGCTTTGGTTTTCTTATGGCAGCTGCTGTTGTTGCTGATTTGCTGAAATCTCAGTGAAATCTGCAGTGTGGCGCAGTTGATATAAGAAAGGCTGAGATGTGGGTTCACCATCGACGACGTGTCTAAGGTTTCTCGCTGCAGGTGTTTCCCTCAACTTTTGGAAATAAGTGGCGAGCTGGGCTGGCAAATAGCCGTCAACAACCGGGTTTCTGCAGTCTCATGAACCGCCCCCACCTCAAGAAGAGCAGGAAGGGATATCAGCTGAAAGTTGCAGTTTTCCGCATATCTGCTTAAATCTGTGGCATATTTTTGGCATAAAAGTTAGACTGCTCAAACAGCCGGAGCAGAGTTAATATTTCAAATATACAAAGACTAATGTGTCGGGAAGTATTGATCTTAATCTACATCCGTTTGTGACTTAGTCTTCCTCTGAACATACTATTCTAAACCTTCATTTGATATGTTTGTTTACGGTGCAATAGAGAGAGACTGCTACTGATGTGTAATCATGCTGCAGTATGTGTGTTACTGACGCATGCAAAACTACAAACCCAAAGTATGCAGCTTCAGCATCACAGCGGGAATCCCATCGAGCCAGCGTGGACATAGCAGTGTGACGTGTGTGTGTGTGTGTGGACGAGGGTTCAGAAGTCATGAAACTTTAATGAAACCAATGCATGCAAACAAACTCAACAAAGGTCTGCTGGTGCAGATTTAGACAGAACAGAAGAGTCATACCGAGTCTGAGCATTATGGTTT
Organism: Cebidichthys violaceus; assembly: GCF_023349555.1. NCBI lineage: Eukaryota > Metazoa > Chordata > Actinopteri > Perciformes > Stichaeidae > Cebidichthys > Cebidichthys violaceus. The sequence goes on from NW_027176583.1 coordinate 1,583,491, forward strand.
TTTAATACTTTGTACTTCTGTAAACTTGAAATCCTGCTTTGAATCCAAGATGATCACAGCGGCCACATTTAACAACCAAGCTTTAAGTCTCCATAAGTCTCCATGGGGTCAGAGTTTGATTCCCTAAACACTGATTTCAGCTGCAGAATTCCTTTTAAATACTGGACTAGAAGTATTATATTCTTTAAGAAATGATCATACATATTTAAATGGTGACCTAAACAGAATGTAAGCTGCTCATTTTGCTGTGGGACCATTTTAAACAGCCATTGGTCTGCGGGAGATCCCTGCTCCCTATGTTGAGAACCTCTTCCCTGTATACAGTAAGCAGAAATGGACCGTCAGAGATTCCCACTGACTTACTTGCAAACAAACGCCTGTGGTCGCCGTCCATTGCATCCACTGGCAGTGCGCACAGAGCAGCCAGTCCCATCACAACCTCCCAGAAAACGCAGATTTTAATGCAACTTGTTGACGACTCCGTGATCTCCTCCGGAGCGGAGCGGATCGCTTCAGCACCGGGAAGCCCCCATGTCATCCCCTAGGGGGGGGGACGGGAGGGGAGGGGGCTTAATTGTTGCTGAAGAAAACTCACAATGAGCTTCATCAGATGGAGCTCCTCCGGCAGCACTCTGGTTACACCTTCCACACGCTGAACTCTGGAAAAAGACGTTTTTGAAGCAGAACGTCATCGTTTTTGAGTCGCTTCAAGTTTCCCGGGACACCTGAGAGAACTTGTTGTTCTGTGTGTGTCTGCACAGACCGACACGCTCCACCTTTCAGATGAGACGTGAAGCAATCTCAGCACTTACAGCAGCAGCATCTACTGAAGCGGATCGCCCGCCGCTTCCCTCTGAACGGAGCCAGGCTGTGTGCTGCTTGTTTGGACTGGACGCGCGTAAAGGAGCAACGCCGCTGCTGGGGTTCCGCTCCTCTAAATAAAGAACAGTGGAGAGAAATCCGTCAAATGAGGGAAAAACATGGTAAGTTTTGATCCATCTTTTCTTCTTTTAGATAAATAAATAAACACCATCTGTACGTGTTCGCTTCCATTACGCACGGATCTGAGAGCGCAATGGAGTGGAATTTAATAATTCACTTTCTGAACTATCGCAACCATTACAGGTTGAAATGGGCTATTATAATATATTATAGAGAGATCAAACAACAAGAACACATCATGTCACAACATGAGACGGTAGACTCGATACTAGTCCCTGAAGGGGAATAAGCAACACAAGCTTCATGGATTCAAACGTGTTATGAAGTGCAAGACATGAGGAAAACAATACGTCTTAACCTGCATGAAGCCCCCAGTGTGTGTGTGTGTGTGTGTGTGTGTGTGTGTGTGTGTGTGTGTGTGTGTGTGTGTGTGTGTGATTTACAGGGTGAGTAAAGAGCTAGAGGATGCAGGAATCACATTATGTTTTAAAAACCCAATACATACAATCATGTAACCATATTATCATTATTTTATCTCATGTTACTTCTTCACTGATTGCAGCTTTATGTAGCTTTATAATTTGGTTCTTTATCTTTCCCTGATTTCTAAAGATAATATGAAGGTCGAGGTCTTTTTGTTGACTTGGTGTTTTTCAATGTTTTTGCAGATGAGGAGCTTATATTATGATAAAGCATATTTAATTGAATCATAAGGCTTGAGTTCCTATATGACTGTATAACATGCTGGTAGGAGAGGTGACTGGCCATGGTGCTCACATTATATTACAGTTGTTTTCTTCCAACCCAGCACAGTTGTGGCACAAGCAGCTGAATCCATTAAGCACACGCAGGGCAGGAGAGTGGAGCAACATGGTGATGTTGGTTATAAGTAATACGCCTTTTGGGCTTTTTGTGGGAGGCAATACAAAAACATGTTGTAGCAATGTGGTGCTTAAGGAGATGTAAGAGAGTATGATAACATTCATGTTCTCAGAATCTTCATCATTTCTTTTTCTGTCTGACCATCCTCACTCGAAGGAATTCAATTATTTGAATAACATGAGAAGATGCTGCTTTTGCCACGAGTGGTGAGGAGGAGCATTAAAGTCCATTTCAAGTTGTAAAAAATAGGCCTGTCCTCTGTGCTCTCCAGCTTTTCAGGAACCCACCTCAGGCTGTGTTCAGAGAGAGAGAGAGAGAGGGGGGGGGGGGGGGGGAGTGTTGCATATTTTTGCTTTGAGTAGCTGACTGATGTGAGAGATGCTCTGCAAAATGAAAGGGAATCACCATCACGATGCTGTGATGAAAAGCATCTTTGAGCACACAATGTACCTCCAGTCCGTCGGGAGACTCACTCAGGCAGTTTCCTCTCCCGTCCCCTCCCTCTCTCTCCCCTCTCACACACACACACACACACACACACACACACACACACACACACACACACACACACACACACACATGCCTCTGCACATGCACTTTAACAATCAGGGTGTGACTGAAGACAGAAGATGTAAAATCACCTCCTGATCCTATCATGCCATACCCTCTCCCTATACTTAACAATAACGCTGTATTAAACATTGTAGACGTGAACGATGCTGAAACATTACGGTGCTATTGAATATATCACGTTCTTATATATGATGATGGAGGACTTTTCTGCCCTCATCTGGGGCATGAGGGGGCACATCACAAAGAGGACTGGTTCGGAGCTCATTAGGCAAAGTCTAACGTTTGTGTTTAATAATTAATGTAGGAAGAAGCAATTTATGCCCGATGGTTTCAAGAGTGCATAGCATGATAATACAACCGTTCTCTCTAAGAAGAGGATATAGGGGTACGAATCATATCCCCATTGATTTGCTCTCTCGCGTTCACTTGCCTGGAGTCACATTGTTTTTGCTCCTATAGGAAACACTCCCACTGTTGGGCAATCACTGAGAGTCAGCGATGTATAAGACGAAGGACAATACAAACTCTCAGCCTCGCTTTAAAACCGACATGAACAGAAACACATACTGACACCCGAGTCCATTACTTTGTGGGTTTACATCAGGGGCAGGCATGGCGCACTACAGCAATAAGAGAGCTTTTTGGAAATGTTGAAACGCCTTTCATCTGCATGCCAAACTACCTCGTTCACAGGTTATGATTTCAACTCAGATGTGCACGTTTTCATAAAGATATAGCGCACCTCTTGTGTGCTGCTTTCACACAGACTTATGCTGTGATTGTGGGAGGAACATGTTCTTTAAAAAGGTTCCATGTTGTCTCCATGGATGGAATAAAAGGAAGTGTTCATTGGAGATTTAAATTTAGATGTGATGTCATCATTCAACTTAATTATTGTATGTTTGCTTGGGTCTGGCAATGCATGCTGGGAGTTTAGCGTGACTGGAGGTATTTCACTGTGTTGAGACGAGAACAAGAAGCAGATGCATGCAGATGAGTTACAGCTTCATTCCACAATCTCAACATTTGTTACTTGAACCGAAATGCTGCTTTTTTTTCGGGAGACATAACAGCGAACGCAGTAAAACACTCGAGTGAATTCAACAGTGTCATCACTGCGCGGTTTGTTCTGCACACTACTGTTTACAGAGCTGTGCAGCATGTGAAGCTGAGCAGATGGTGGGGCAGCGACTGTGAAGAAGACTTTACCGTTCGGCTGTAAAACACTCTGCCTCGCTACATATCTTTGTAATCATGTGCCGAGGAAATGTCAATATTACATTAAGGACCAGGAGGTAGTGGGAGTGCAATGAGGAAGACGAGACGAACACGGACACCGTACTCATTAATTGGCCCAACTGCTGACATGAGAGAGCTAACTACCATCAGACAAAGCTCTAAACTCAGTGAGAAGCTATCAGACACCGTGACAGCAGGTCTCAGCGCAGCATTACTTACAGTTGCCACAACCATTAAAACTAAAACCGTTGTGTTATTATGCCGTAGCAGCAATAACACACGCGGTAAACGGATGCACTTGGCGAGCCGTAGACAGCGCGCTCCGATGAAAGGAAGGCAACGGAAACATGCAAAAGGTTTGGGAAGCAGCGGCAACAAAAGCTGCAACTGAACAGAACTGAGAAGAACAAGTGGAGGAAAGTATCATCACATAACACCGATCATCAGCGGCATCCAGAGGACCAGTCACCGTCCTCAGGTACCCAGCTGTGAGTCATAAAACCAGCAGCACCGAGGCCTCACGCCATCCGTACAGAAACAAAGACGGTGAAGACCACGAAGCAGAAGGAAAAGGTCCATTAACACCGGATAACACGAGGAAGGACAATCATGGGAATCCTCATTAAACCTCTGGCCAATAACTTGGAATCAATAGAGAGTCTTACTTAAAGATGTGAATCCATGTGATACAGAGATACTGTATGTGTTGGTTGGTAATTAGACCCCATCTCACCATTTTCAGGGGGAAGTAATGCAACGAGTGATAAAGGAAGATGCATCTAAAGCTGGAGACGATGGAGAATCAGGGGAAGAGCTGCTGAAGATCTAAATGAGTATTGCCTGGACGGGAGTTCCTAATGAACTCACTGGAAGGGCCGATTGGGAAGACTGGTTCTGATGGAACCACGGGATGGAGAGCTACACGAAAACAGTGATGAGGAGGCAAGGTAATGAAGAAGGAAAGGAAGGGAGCAACAACTAAGTAGCATCCTAGAGGTAGTGTGTACACAGCAGCTAGTTTAGAGAGTTAACCAAGAAGTCATGGAAGCTGCTGATAAAAGGAGATCGCTCCACTGAACTCCAGCTTTAAACCCGAAGCCCTGAAATACCAGCAGCACCATCCTCCAGTGCTCTGCAGTGGAGGCGTCCCACCAGCAGCTGGCTGCATTATCAATTAAGGTTATTTTTATAAAGTGTCAGAAAATTGAGAAACATTTCAACCAGGCTTTAAACAGGCTTCTTTAAAATGTACAACCAACAGTCCAAAACGTTCCCACTGTGCTGAACTCCAGGCTGAGGTTGGCTCTATAATCACACGCTGTGCACTGCAGCGAGGTGAAGTTCAGATCAATGGCAGCCAGCAGATTCAAATGCTGCTTTTGGAAACCCTGAAATCTGAGAGTTTTGGCAAGAAAAGTGCAGTCGTAAGAAGAATCATTGAACTCTCAAAAATGACTCCTACTCCTAATATTTATTTTTATTATTTTGATTTATGAATCCAGTGTTAACCTTGTTTGATGTTGACTTCCACGTGCACTGAGAAAGTTATTTGGTTTGAGTTTCACAATATGAAAATACTCAAAATGGAAGCTCCGGTGTTTTAAAGTGCCGCTGGCTCAGCTCTGTACAGTACAGTAGACCGGTCTCTATGGGCTTCACTCCTCTCATCAATCCTCTCCTGTCACACGTTATGCTGCTGTGAGTTTTCTTTACACTGGAATTAAAGGAGTCCATTAGAGTTGAGACGGTATCAGTGGTAACCCCATCGGGTTTACAGGATTATTCACATGGGATTGGAGTCTTTCACTCACAAAATAAACCTTCCCTTTCTCTCTTCTTCTTCCTTTTCTATTGTTTCAGCATTGTCTCAGGATAATGTTAGTCCTGCTTTGTTTCTATTCTGGGTGATGTTAACCTCTGTGAGGGACCGTTGTGATTTTCTCTTATTTTCTCTCATTTGTTGTAGCATTCCTCAATTCATTTCCTACCTTCCTCTTTGTATTTCCTTTCCTCACATTATCTCTATTCCATTGCCCTATCCCTCCATCTCTGACTGATTTACAGCAGGCCGCCCATATGATTAGCACTGAATCCGAAGATCGGGCTCTCCAGATGAAAGTCGTAATTATAGATCATGACAATTTGGCAATTATCATGAAAATGATGTACTCCTCACTCCCTCACTACTGCAGCAGCAGCAGCAGCAGCAGCTGTGCCACTCCGGCCATTAGTGGTCAATGTTTCAAGATCGACTACTTGTTGAAAGATGCCTGTTTCCATTACAGCGCTTAAAGCCGGTTATGGGAGGCGTAGCTGCGTCTCCTGATGCAGCAGCCTGTTCACTGACTGAACCCTGTAGAGAGGAAAGTACCACAAGGCAGTAAAACACAAAAAGACACACAGGTATCTGTACTGTAGACGAACCAATCTACTGATTCACACGTTGTAATTAAACAACTTTTAAATTGTATGGTTAGGAGAATATTTCCCATTAAGCATTAGTGTTATTCAAAACATCTCTTTTGGATGCCACATGGAGATCATTGCTTTTGTGTGGGAGAATGCATATTTATATTTTGTTGTAAAATATAATAAAAGTTTGATAAATGCAGAATTAGATTCGACAATGATGCATCAAGACCTAAGACAAAGGCCAGAACCACTCACACCAACAAATTGGTTAAGTGGTGACTTCAGAGAATTTGTGGCATTCCCGATTTTCTGGTGAACGTGTCATCATCTGACTCACCTCCTGAAGGCTGTCATATCATCCGTTTAATATCCGTGTGACTGTGACCACCTCTCTTGTTAGTCATGGACTAATCATGTTAAGTCATTGTGTCACCGTGCACAGCTCTGCTCCGATCACACGTCAGTGACAGCTGCAGAGTTGTTTGATGCGTCTGACCGCTTCATTTGTTCTGTTTTAGTTTAAACCGAGGTTTCAAAGTCTGGAGTTATATTTATTTATATATATATATATATATATATATATATATATATATATATATATAGTTATATTTCAGTCAATCCTCAAAGCTGAAAGCGCCCCGCTGTCATTTTTAAAAGCAGCTCCTTGTGTTAATTGACGTTCCTCTTCTCTGTCAGAAACTTGACCAAAGTCAGAGTCAAGATGTCAGTTTCTGTTCTCTTTACTTACAAATTGACTTCCTCACAGTTGCTCTGGGGATCTGCGATTCAATATGGATCCGTCCTGCTTAATTGACAATACAATCAATACACCATCTCAGAGAACACTGCAGCTGTCTGCAACACTGTCCAACGAGCCCTGAACCCGTACTGCCCACTTGCTGAAGATATTCAAAATTCTCATTAATCCACTATTAGAACAGCAATAATTTTACTATTTTTAATAAAATCAACTAAAACATTAACTCCTGTCCCAGAAAAGGACTGTAGTTTTTAATTGATCTTACAGTGTGGTTACAGTGTGGTTACAGTGTGGTTGCAGTGTGGTTACAGCGCGGTTACAGTGTTACATCGTGGTTACAGTGTTACAGTGTGGTTACAGCATGGTTACAGCATGGTTACATTGTGGTTACAGTGTGGTTACAGTGTGGTTACAGCGTGGTTACAGCGTGGTTACAGTGTGGTTGCAGTGTGGTTACAGTGTTACAGCGTGGTTACAGTGTGGTTACAGCGTGGTTACAGTGTGTTACAGTGTGTTACAGTGTGTTACAGTGTGGTTACAGTGTTACAGTGTTACAGTGTGGTTACAGTGTTACAGTGTTACAGTGTGGTTACAGTGTTACATTGTGGTTACAGCGTGGTTACAGCATGGTTACAGTGTTACAGTGTGGTTACAGTGTTACATTGTGGTTACAGCGTGGTTACAGTGTTACAGTGTTACAGTGTGGTTACAGTGTTACATTGTGGTTACAGCGTGGTTACAGCGTGGTTACAGTGTTACAGTGTGGTTACAGTGTTACATTGTGGTTACAGCGTGGTTACAGCGTGGTTACAGTGTTACAGTGTGGTTACAGTGTTACATTGTGGTTACAGCGTGGTTACAGTGTGGTTACAGTGTTACAGTGTTACAGTGTGGTTACAGTGTTACAGTGTTACAGTGTGGTTACAGTGTTACATTGTGGTTACAGCGTGGTTACAGCGTGGTTACAGTGTTACAGTGTGGTTACAGTGTTACATTGTGGTTACAGCATGGTTACAGTGTGGTTACAGTGCATAAAGGCGTTCCAGTTACAGCAACCTGCACACAATAATGAATCTCTGTATCTATAACAGCGTCTGTCACAATCATGACAATGAACAATCATAACAAGAGCACTTCTTCTCCAGCTGATTTTTGCTTTATAACATCATAAGTAATTCAATTCTGGCTTTAGAGCTTTGCATATATATTTAAAAGTACCTGATTACCTTCTGATGTCAGTAAATGCTGGCTTACTGTTAAATGTTAATCCTTTAACAATGCTCCAGTTTAATTGAATGCCTGGAGATATAACCATCGTGTTTACGGCGCACAAAAAAACAGAAGTGTGTGTCCTTGGCACAAACCATACAGTGGGTTGATAAGATTGTGCACGAGCTGCACAAGATCAAATCAACCCACATGTGAATGTCTCTGCTGAGATCACTCTGAACCGGATCATCTGCTGCTGTTGCTACAGAACAATCTCTCGCCGCTGCAGCTCATTTTCCTCACAACATGCACAGAGCTGCAGGGCTCAATCCACGGTCCAATTTCAGTGTACAGGCTAACCCTCGGCCATGTCAAGCATAATGTGTTCTCAGCCATGTTAATGACACTGCTGTCAAACGTCTGAAGCATCAGTGGAGGAACATCTTCTTTTAAATCTAGAGACTATGAACACAGCTCTCTTTGGTTTGTAGTATCTTTCAGCCTGGTGTCTTGAAACTTACATTCCCAAATACCGAAACTTCATTGTTGATCATGTCCCGAGGAAAAGGTATTTTCTCACGGATTACTTACAAATATGTTCAAATCATAGTCCACAAAATATTGTGTCCCCGTCTTGTAAAGAGGCGCTGTGTTGAACTGACATCTTCTTTATTTCACTTTATATTGTTTGGTTTCTTGTGTCATCTCTACTGGGCTGTGCTTCCAGAAAACACATCTGATATTCTTTATAATTAAACAGAACATTAGTCAAACTACTTCACAGCATACCTGTGTTGGCTTTTATATTTAACTCTGGTTGTTGTTGCTTATTTTCCTTAAACGTTGCTCCCTGTCTTCATGCGTTGCTCTTTTTGTCAGACAGTTTCTACTTTGTTGCTTTTAGTAACCGTGTCTTTGTTTCTCATCTTTGTATCGTCACTCTCATCATTCTGGGAAAACTGAACCCTGATTTAATGTCGTGCTCTTCAACGCTCTACTCAAACATCTGCTGTTGTCTCCTGGATGGATCTTTGTTTCTCAACTTCAGTCGTACCGCCTCCACTTCACCTTCATAACTCACACACACACACACACACACACACACACACATAGAAGACAATCATAAACACCAACCGCAGAGCTTCTTCACTCACACTCTTCAAATTATTTTGATATAGTTGTTGAAACCATGTTCCTCATTATTCCCCTGATCCACGGAGACATTGTGTGGCATTAATGCATCTATTAGGCATGGTGACTCCATGTGTTGTCATTTACATATGTCGGCTTTAGGACAGAGACTGCTGGAGTGGACGTCTTTAGTTTCATGTGATTCAGTGTGAATGTGTACTTCTGTGGCTCAGCAGCGATATTCACAAAACAACAGTTTTACATTTGAGTCGGTAACACTTTATAATAACAGACTTCACTAATGCGTGACTCATGCTGCTTTAATGCAGGATGCATCATGAAGTGATCAAGTCACTGTGACGTAATGTGATTAGTTCACACCTAATATATTAAGGTCACTTCATACATTCATTGATATGCTGCTGCTCATTTTAAGTTCAGAGCATTTGCTCTCTGAAAGCTCTTCTCAGGTTTATGTTTATTTTAATTTATTTAAGAAAGGAAAATGCACATTAATTAACATCATTTAAATGTGCCAGATTTAGCCATGCAGGCTAGTTTTCATCTAATTTGCAGTTTGACGGTATTAAAGGAAAAGTATGTGTCTTCATATTAAAAGAGCAGCAACTCTCAAAAGATTTCCCCCCGAAAGTGGCGGCTAAATGATTATGATTTTAGTTATGACATGACTCGAAGTGATTCCTTTTGAAGTGGTGCATTCTGGGTCAATGCCCCTGATTTCAACTTAATTACCCCACGTAAACAGGATTAATGATGGGAGCTCCGGCTCTAGAAAGCATGAAACAGTCTGCAACAACTTTAATGAAAATGTGCAATTCACATCCATGTTGTGTCATTTTGCATTAACTGACTATCAAAATGCATTGAACATATTAACACAATGAAATCCTGGGAGACCACAAATAAACGTAAGAAGTTTGTGTGGATAGAGTTACTTTGTAAGTGGAAGAATTGTAAAACTCCAGCTGTCTTACTTAGATTAGATTAGAATGTTAAATATCGGTACAAGAGTTGAAATGAGTCATCTCCTGTGAGTCAGTTTGGGGAAAGAACGTTTCCAGCGTTAGTGTTACTGTTATTGTTTGTTACGGGTGAAGTTTGGTTTTATTTTGCTGTCAACAGTGGGTGGAAATCAAATTACTTTATGTGGAAAAAGGACAAGAATGTTATCGTACTGGAGTCATTTTGTACATTTTGCAAAACTATGATCCTGCACAAGATCACAGGTTCCAAGCAGACGACCAAAAACATATCTTTTGTTTTGTTAAACCATACTCATCACAAGCTCTTTCATCATCTCCCCAGATCTAAACCAGATCCTCATTTGTCCTGTCTGTGTCTCTCTCACCTCCTAACACACACACACACACACACACACACACACACACACACAGCCGGCTGTGACAGATAAGCTCAGCATCAGCTCGTCCCAGGCCCACTCTCAAAGAAGGACCTCTCAGGTGTCCTAGATTTGCACTGGACTGTTCCTCTTCAGGGTCAAGAGTGTATTACTGTGGACTGATGTTAATACAGAAAAACAGTGGTGGGAAGGTTTCCCGTGCAGTAGGAGGCCTTGATGTGTCCATGAAGTTTATTCTAGACAGAAATGATGTGGAATGTGCTTTTGAAACATGCTGCTGTGAAACCTCTTAATTATCGGCTTACAGGAGATCTGGGCTTATCCTGCCCAGCCTCTGTAATGAGTCCTGAGGTTTGTGAGCGGAGGTTTGAGCGGACCGCTGTGGCTGTCGCTGGGTAACTCGAGACGCTTCACTCTGCCGACACAGGAATCAGTCACCATCAATCAACAGGAACCTGTGACGCTCCTTTAGTGTCCTCCAGAGCGAGTCTCCTGTGAGGATTCATTGTGTGGTGTTTTACATTTGTCCATGCATACATTCATGTGTGTGTGTGTGTGTGTGTGTGTGTGTGTGTGTGTGACAGGAGATTGCTGGAGGGTGGTGCAGATGCTGCATGCATGTGGAATTGTACATGTGGAAGCTTGTGCACATGTGCAGCCCCCGCAGCTTTAACAGAACACCTACTCTCTGCGCTCGCAGGCAGCTGCAAACAGCGGAGATAAGATAAACCTCGAGCCCTCCGGAAATAATGGGATTACATTCGCTGCTTCCTGAACTGCAGCGCGACATGCCAGCATGTTGCGATTCATGCACACTACCATTCATGAAATGTGTTTCTGTTATTCTGCACAGCATGGAGGAATGGCTGATGCTTTTTTATTTGATTTTATTTATTGTATGCACCTTAACCTTTAGGCTGCACTTTGATAGATATTACTTCTGAAGTCATGTTGACTGCTCAAATATTCCTACTAATCTATATTTCATCATTTCATTTTCCCACAGATGATGCCGCTCAGCTCTATAATTCAGGAGCTGCGTTGTTCTGAGCAAACTGCATTGTACAAATGTATTTCTTTTGCTGATTTAAACAACAGAAGGATGTTTTTAATCTACCCGCGGTGTAAAATTAGACAGTGAGTGTAGATGGTGTGTGGCTTTAAGTGTTGTTGCCATAAGGAATTATGGAGCAGAATCATCTCCTTTCCTTTCATAAAGGATGCCATGTTCCCTATGCTGGAGGAGATAAGCAAGGAAGCATCGGAGCACCTTTCCTTAACATTTAGAGAATTCACCCAGCTCTTATCACGGCGCCGCCTTTGTAAGGAACCGTCCTGAGCCGAAAAGACTATTCATCAAAACGATAGGCCACCTGTGAGAAGCCTGAGAGGCCAAACCCAGGGCAGAAACATTTTTCAAAGCACTCGCACCAATGACAGAATACAAAAAATAAAAATGTATTTAACCTTTATGTATCAGGACAATCCCATTGAGCCTTTAAATCACTTTTGCATCCTGGTCAACATGGCAAACGCACAAAAACACAACAAACTTAAAAACAAACTTAAAACAGCATCAATCAAAGAGTTTATGTTCAAAACACAAATGATCCTTAATCCTATTTTAAAAACGGGGCGGACACAAAGAATGACGAACGTCATGTTTCTGTTAGAAGCTGATCTGACAAAAGAAACACGGTTTACAACATGATTCACTGTAGAGCTCCAACAGTCTGCTCCCACGACTCCTTCCATAAGGATTCTTCCATTAACTCCATCATCAATCCCCAACCTCCCTATCTATGTAAACTTCCTCCACCCACACACACACACACACACACACACACACACACACACACTCACAGAACACACACACACATGCTTGCTCACCTACTGTTTAGTACGAGCTTGAGTAAACACCAGACGTTGGCTGACAGAGGAGGTAGCTCTCTGAGCTAAATCAATTAGCCTATCTCCAGTGGGGCCATGCGGTGTTTGCAGGCCTGCTGGGTTCAGAGGGTCCCACTGTTTCTCCCAGACCAACAAACAGGCTGCCGCTCACACCGAAGCATCTGCTCGGATTTGGCCCAAGCCTGAAAGGATTGAATTGGATTTGTGGTGAATGGATGTGTGATGCAATGAGGCCCACTTCTGCCCTTCGTCATGACCTACATCAACAAGTTCAGATTGTTCTGTGCTTGTTATTATTGTGAGTTTACTTCATTATAACCACTTTATTTTACATTGTTCTTGAATAATGTTAAACCCCATTGGGCTGAGAGATGCCTCCCTGTAGATCTTCAATTTTAAAGCCAGATGTAGAAGCTAATATATTTCACACAAACGGTCGAGGCCTGTTGTTGATTGAAAATCTTTTTCCTCTCAAACATTCATTATGAAGCTCATTACCTCATTGTGCTGTAAACCAGACCCGTAGGAGATAAGCCTTCTCCTTGACTTGTTGGATGTGTAAACAGATAAGCTGTCATCTATCCAGCATGCTGCTGCAGAGACGAATGAATGAATGAATGAATGAATGAGTCCACGACGTCCACGACACTCTTCTCACTCGGACAACACGATGACTGAGCGCTCTGTGCACGAACCAATCCCTGCTCCGCCGATGCAGTGAAGTGGGACTGTGAGGTTGCTGCGCTGTGTAACGCTTCACCCATCAGTGGCTACATCTCTAACACATCAGCAGTTGAAGTTTTCTTTTCTTGGAATCTACAACACAACACACTAGAGTTTTAAAGGGGCACTCCACGGATTCTACACAAGAAGTTCAGTTTACTCCAACCGGCACTTCTAAGAAGTGAAGTCGATGTGGGAGTGTCTATTACCTGCATTCTCTCTAGTGTCCATCAGGGGGCGACTCCTCTGGTTGTATAGAAGTTTAGTCTAAAATGACTCTACTTCTCTCTTGATTTATTCCCTCAGTAAACATTGTAAACATGAGTTTATGGTCTCAATCTCTAGTTTACAGTCTTCTTCAATACAGCATGATGTTCATTTAGTACATTATGCTCTGATTTAGTGAAAGCTGTGAACTTGACGATGAAGCTTCAGGGCGGGGCTGTCTTGTGATTACGGGTCACTACCACGGTGTTGTCCGTGTTTTTGTTTTACAGCTTTAACTCTTTCACGGAGTGTTTTCAGAGGCTTCAAAGCTGCTCTTCACAAACCAGTGGAAGTGGACGCTGTCACGACCACTACGTCCACTTATCATAAACAGGCTGTGGATGTACGATACAGCCTGTGAAGAACAGTTGCATGATGTATTTTTGGTTCTGGAGAGAGCTCTCTAAAGTCTGAGGTCATTGTGATGTCAGCAGGGTCGTCTCCCGTTTGGCTTCAAACGTGTAAATACTAGAGGCCAAAGGTCAGGACAGCGTGGCCTGTACTGCTGCTGTTCCATGTTTAAATGTGTTTCTTGTAAGCACTGAATTGCAGCTGTGGTACTTTAACTTCTATCTGGAGAAAAAAAAGCACAGAAGATTCACGTCAATTTACAGCCATTGACATCGTTGTCTAACAAAAAGTCAATTGAAGAGCCATGGAGAAGAAAAACAACTAATATATACTCTCCATTTAGCATACGTCATTGCCTTCATGCCATTAGCCTTGTCTTCCCATCACTCTCATTATGGACTGGGTTACATATCGGTTTATTTCGATCAATAATAACCATCTGCAACACAAATAACGAGCCGTAAACACACGTTAACCTACTGGAAGGGACTTGATCCTCTGTAAGAACCCGGCCTGGTTGTTGGACACATTCACCGAGCAGTGCGGGACCGAAGCACATGGTTCAGGAGACGCTGTACGACGGTACGACCGCTGCGCTCTGACGAGTAGAAGCTGTGATTGTTTTGCAGCGTCATTCAAATTCAGGAGAGCTGAACTGCAGATCAGCAGTTAGACCAGCGCTCAGTGTCGATGTATGTCCAACCTCACGGCCATTTGAATGTCATGGTGCTGGACGAAGCAGAGGCAAAACATATGCATATATATATATATATATATATATATATATATATATATATATATATATATATATATATATATATATATACAGTATATACTGTTTTATATATATATATACTTCTGTTGGTTTTCTATCGGCTCAAATCACCACTGTGTCAAAGAAGAGCCGTGAAGAGCTGCTAGAACGGCTGAAGACTCTTAGTCTTGTTAACTTTTGAAGTTTAAAAACATGTCATATCCCATGGTATATATTTATTGTACTGGATTAATTTATGACCCTCAAGAGTCACCGTCATTAGGAGCAAACGTTGCACATTAAGAACAAAAGCCCCCTAACTGAGTTTGGTTCATAGAAATGTTCAAGCCCACCTGAGAGTCTGTCAATGAGCGTGCTGAGCGGAGGCTGCTCTCTACTATTTAATAAGCATATTTATTGTCACAGCCGAGGCACAATAATCCCCCTCCAGAGCCCAGCTGCCAATCAACACCCAGTTAATGGAGGTGATTTGCGGAGTTGTATCAGGAACAAACACACAGAAATCAGCCTCGACTCTCTTAACGCGGCGGCAGAATGTCGCGTGGACCGTGAAGAAGCAGACGTTTGTAATTACTGTGGCAAACAGCGTCACTTCATAGCGTGTTGATGTGTGAAATACAAAATGGTCATGAGGACATAATTAACATCCAAACAAATGTTTTTCAAGTAATGAAATTGTGTAAATTCTTCCCGTGAAAAAGTGCACATAACATACATAACATATATAACATATAGACAACAACTCAGTAAAGCATTCACCATTCGTCACAAACTTCATATTTTGGGTAAAGTCAGCGGGTTGAGATACTGCCACTCAATATATACGTATTTTGTACTACTTCCTTTGAGATTTAAGTGGCTGCCGCTCTTAAATAATACATTAAAGCAACGTATAGATGGAAAGCTGCAGGGAGGACTTGCCTTATGCGGTGATTAACAGTCCTCATCCCCACTGGGACCTGATACCACATTTCCACATTTCACTTCTTACTGTTTCTCTTTTCATTGTACTTCAAAGTGAGTCAGCTCCCCAACCTGTGATCTTGTTCTGTTACCTGGAGGCAACAACATTCAGCGTCTCTTTGTGTTTCTGAGCACCGATAACAGCAAGTTGAGTTTATGTGTCAGCGGTCCAAAAGTCTATCTGTGTTCATCTGCATGAGACAAACACGTTTAACGAGCTTTGTGTGGGCTTTGAATACTCGTTCACACCATAATGTGGAATGATATTATTGTATTAGTTGCTTTCATGTGTAGAGTCGATGTTCATTATATACCTCCGTAAAGCCCCGCTGTTCTGTTATCATCAAAGCAAACTGTTGGGACCTGACTGCTTAACGTTTGGTGAATTGTTTTATATTTAACCTAATAAATCGCGTGGCTGTTCAGTCCGTGTATCAAGTCATAATGCTGCGTTTACGGGTTGTTCATCTGCATTTATTGCCCCTTGTGTGTGGGCTTTGTGATGTAGGAGGTTTGTTTGTGTATGTGTTCAGTATGGGGGAGGGGAGGATGCTAAAGTTGAATATAACTAATCTTCTTTCATATTTCTCTCTCTCGTTTGTCTCCCCTAGGTTGAACGTGCTGCAGAGGACGCTTCATGACGAAACCTTTGCTCTGCTGTACGGACGCTACCACTGACATTCTTAACTTCGATACAACTGGTGTTGTTTTCCTCGTCTGCATCATGTAACTGCAACGTTCAAATCATCAAAGACACGACAAGCAGCCGAGTATCAGCACAAAACCTCAATTTAGACGGCTTCCCGTGGACGTGTGAACAATAGGAGCGAACCTTGTGTGTCCGTCGTCACGTCGTCCTACTCGCCGCTCCCCGCTTAGCTTCACCGTAAAGGAGGAGCCCATTAAAGCGTTTGATAGGAAGTTTGGTCAGAAGGTGCTGCTGCCAGCTGTGCTGCTGGTTGGAGATGAGATAAGAGCACTGGGAAGAGAGAAACGGAGCGCCGGTATGAATACCAATTAGGATTCGTCTCTCCTGCAGCTACACTACTGTAAGGCAAATCAATATCAGAGGGAAGAGATGGACAAATTATCCGGCTTCAATTACAGGAGCGTTAGATGGAATTAGATGTTTGCTGAAGGTTGATATGAAATGATGGTATAAATATGAAACAAGCTTCTGCATTTGCTACAGCCACAACCAGCAGTGCCGCGCCACTGTGCAGCCGGCCCAGTGCCATGCCTGAGCTGACGCGGTGAGGCCGGTTCAGACCTGGGAGAACGGTTGAGAAGGAGCGGAGGAGACATGGAGCTGGGTAATAGCTCTCTGGACTACTTTACCAGCAACTACTCAGAGACACCTTACACCACACCTCCACCCTGGAGCGAGGCCATGCTGCTCGGCTTCCAGATCTCCCTGTCTGCACTGCTGGCCGTCGTCACCCTGGCTACCGTGCTCTCAAACGCCTTCGTCATCGCAACCATCTTTCTAACCAGGAAGCTCCACACGCCGGCCAACTTCCTGATCGGCTCCCTCGCCGTCACCGACCTGCTGGTGTCTATTCTGGTCATGCCGATCAGCATCGTCTACACCGTCAGCAAGACCTGGTCTCTGGGGCAGATCCTTTGTGACATCTGGCTGTCGTCTGACATCACCTTCTGCACGGCCTCTATCTTGCACCTGTGCGTGATCGCGTTGGACCGCTACTGGGCCATCACGGACGCCCTGGAGTACTCAAAACGCCGCACCATGCGCCGGGCGGCGATCATGGTTGGGGTGGTGTGGGTGATCTCCATATCGATTTCCATGCCTCCACTTTTCTGGCGGCAGGCCAAAGCCCACGAGGAGCTGACGGAGTGCATGGTGAATACAGATCAGATCTCTTACACCCTGTACTCCACCTTCGGCGCCTTCTACGTCCCCACGGTGCTTCTCATCATCCTCTACGGACGGATCTACGTCGCCGCCCGCTCCCGCATCTTCAAGACGCCGTCGTCCTCGGGAAAACGTTTCACCACGGCGCAGCTCATTCAGACCTCTGCGGCCTCCTCTCTCTGTTCTCTCACTTCTTCGTCCAACCAGGAAGCACACCTACACTCCCTCAATGCGGGAGGTGGGGGAGGAGGAGCGGGAGGATCGCCTCTGTTCATGAACAGTGTGAAAGTGAAGCTGGCAGACAGCGTGTTGGAGAGGAAGCGTCTGTGTGCTGCTCGGGAGAGGAGAGCGACCAAGACGCTGGGCATCATCCTGGGCGCCTTCATCGTCTGCTGGTTGCCGTTCTTCGTGGGCACGCTCGTCACGGCCATATGCAAAGAGTG
Source organism: Cebidichthys violaceus (assembly GCF_023349555.1). Classification (NCBI taxonomy): domain Eukaryota; kingdom Metazoa; phylum Chordata; class Actinopteri; order Perciformes; family Stichaeidae; genus Cebidichthys; species Cebidichthys violaceus. The sequence continues at coordinate 1,601,326 of NW_027176583.1, forward strand.
CTGGTTCGATCCCGTGCTTTTTGATGTGTTTACCTGGCTGGGATACCTGAACTCCCTCATCAATCCTGTCATCTACACCGTATTCAACGATGAGTTCAAACAGGCTTTCCAAAAACTCATCAAATTCAGACGGTTCACCTGAAAAAACCCCGTTATAAAAACTCTCTTGGAAAAAGAGCAAACCACATGCAGACTAATAACGGTGATAATGGAAGTACTGACACTTAAATGTCCCATCTTGTGAACACACGCTCATTGTGATCTATTTTAGTTTTGATATCAAACAGCTCTGTGCCATAGCTCTTTAGATAGCATATCCGTCATATAGATTTATGCATGCATGCTAAAAAAAAAAGAGAGAAACTCTTGAGCTCGAAGAATTGTGGAAGTCATCTTAAAAATATAGAGAAAGAAGATTTGAAGTCTATTTCATGTCGCAGGGACACAAAAAGCAGATGTAACAGAGTGGAAAGAGCAAACTAAGAGAGGCTGGATTTGATCCAGCGCTCATGAAAAGCCATGAAATATATGTTGTCTTAATCTCTGTGTCAGTCTGTGTGCTGCTGCTTCCATATAGTGTTTCTGTGGTACAGTAAAGCACCTAGAACAACTGCAAAACTATTGAGATTCAGTATATGTCGCAACATATGCAATTATATTTGAAAGTGGTGTGCTATACGTGTCTGTGTGTGTGTGTGTGTGTGTGTGTGTGTGTGTGTGTGTGTGTGTGTGTAAAGTACAGTTACTTTACTGTAATATATGCGTGTTTGAGGAAGGCAGGATTGTCAAGTGTTTGACATCTGTACATGCTATCCTCTAGCGAGGCTCGTCTCGTCGCTGCAGAGGCAGGAATGGAAACAGCACTTTCACTCTGCCTCTGAATTTTAAGTAACAGCCAAAACCATAGCAACAAATAAACCCTTTCAAACATGTTATGAAATGATACGCTCGAGCTAAAAGGGACAAGGTAGGAGAGAAGAGTCAGAGCCACACTCAGTGATTTAACCTGTTTGTTTGTTAAATGCTTGTTTTTCACTGCTGTTAACAGTGACAGTGACAAAGAAGGAGCTGCTGACCTCACTGTTTTCAGCCCTGTTCTTCTTAAAGCTGCTGTTTATTGGGATGCAGAATACATGTCTATGAGAGATGGAACTCAAAGTTTAAAAACAATAACTGATGAGCAGCTGGATATCCACTGTCTCAATCACAAAGAAGAATTCCATCAAATGAAGCGATTCAAACAATACTTTGGAACAATGAAGAAGTGCTGAGTGAATTTAAGAAATGAATGAGCTTAAAGAGAACACATGGTGAGCTCAGCTTAGGAACAAAAGATCTCACTGGTGAACAATGTGTACCTTGAATTGCTGTACATGTACTGCAGGTCAGCGTAGCCATTCGTCCGTGGAGTACTTCATCAATAATGTACACACTGAGTCTCAAAGTCCAGACTTGCAGTTGGATGATCTCTGTGTGTGTGCCAGCTGCCTCAGACGTCCTGCAGCCATCCGCTCAAGAGGGAACGTGAGTCAAAATGAATCTTTATCCAGGGGAGAGACAGAAATGAGGAAGTCACTGAAAAGACATGCAATCAATCTAGTTTGGGTGAGAGACGTGTCTTTGCTAATGACTGCAGTCCACAGACATCAGAGTCAGCCATCACCAACTCTGGAGCAAGAACATCAGCGACCCAATGGACCTCCGCCATCAATTCTTCATGTCTGTGTATATTTATATAGACATTCATACATCTCTGTGGTGCCATGACTCCTACAGATGAACCAGTGGAGCGGAGAGTCAGTGCTGGATCAGATTTAACTCAGTTCACATGAAATAGAACTGACAATAAATGTATTATTAATGTGCAATTTGTTTGTTTCCATGTCCAAAGAGAACTGTGGTCTTAACATATGTTGTTAATCTGCTATGTGGACGTTCATGTCTCAGGATGAATCATCAGAACGTTGGTGATCCCATAACTTTTCATCTAGAACCATAATCATTTCAACTTAACGTTTCTGAAACCTTGGGGACCAAACACCTGCTAAACTAATGACATGGTCTATAAGACACAACATGACATAACGTATCATTAAACCTAAATGTTGATACATCTGTATGCTACAGACTATGAGTTTTAGAGAGAGACGCGTCAGATGAAGAAAAGATAATTGTTTAATATTAACAGATGACATGCGATGATGAAGCCTTGACCCCTCCAGTGTCTGGAGATTCATCTTCAAACAGCATCACTTCATCACCTCCAGCCTCCGCTGATGAGGCCGATAGAACGATGAGCTGATGAAGCTGACGGTGGAGGTGGAGTAACGGCACCACTAACGTGCTGAAGGTAGAGTCACAGTCATATTTAAGAAGAGACAGCAGCGAGATGACAGGCTAAGCATGTATTTGTGTCGCTGTGCTATTGGATAGAAGAGACCAGCTGCTCATAACGGATGATATTGAAAGGAGCTTATGAGTGAGCATGTGTGAGAGGAGGGAACAGCAGATACATGAGAGATGAACTACCACAAGATGAAGATACCACAATCAGCCCATCGGCTGTGGATGTCTGCCTTTAATCCCTGAGGTGAGCCAATGACTCTGAACTAATTAGCATGCAGCGAAGACACTGAAACAAATAAAAGAATACCTGCAGAAAGATTAGACCCAGAAGAAGCGTCCTGACAGCTGAGTCGGTTAAGACAAGCAGCGGCTACATCTCGTGTCTCCCTCCACCGTGTATTAAAGGCTAAAATGCCCCCAAAAGAACGTACAAAAGTAGTTCTGTCTCTCCGGATCAGCGTGAATAGGAGACGGCTTCAGATAAAGTTAGGCTGTCTTGAACATTGAAACCAAAAAGGTCAGGATGCACTTAACCTCCCGGGACTGTCTGTCACTTCTCAATCCATTCTGAAAGCAAAGCAAGTCAGGCCAAAAGGTTCAAAAGGTTCCACCTCAACAGATACGTCACACTACCAGGAGAAAAGATCAATATCAGCTGCTTTTAAATAAAATCAATTGTGTAGTTCAGCAGTCACACCTCACCTGTGTGGTTCAGTAGAACAAATACGGATCACCAATGGAGAGGAATGTCAAAAAGCAGTGCCATATGTGCATATTATTAACATATTATTTAAAAAATCCAGTTGAGGCGAATGAGAACTAACACAGAGTATGGATCTCATATATATTTACAGTTTAAGTTATCGTTAACCTGACTATCACATCCTGTGAGAGACTCTCAATCGTTCCTTTCTTAGTTTTTCTAGAGCTGCAAACAGACGACGCAGTAAATAAATGATGCAATCATGCCGTCCACCTTTTGATTAACAAGCACATTATGCAATCTGACAAGCTTCCATCCACACAGTCACTGACACTCTGTCCGTGCATCTGAAACACATGCACATTCAGCGTGGTCTATATGCTACCTATGTACACACACACACACACACACACACTCACTGATCAAAACACCTTCGCTAACTCAACGTACACGATCACAAACGAGGAGATGAATGATTTAAAAGGCTCAGATGAATATTTAACATGTCCTGTCATACGTACTGTTACGGCACAACGCAGACATCGTGACGCAGCAATGGGAAAGAAATAGAAACAGAAACGGTAACAAATGTTACAGACAGTGAAGGACGTACTGAAGGTGTCATGATCAGTGTACCAATGAATAAGTGATGCTGATCGATTGTTTGGGAGATGACTTTGTTCTTCCCACTCTCCATTGTGTGTTCATACACTTCTTTACACCCGGTTCTTTTCCACGCAAGCTGAGGATTCATAATTCATGTATGGAGCCAGAGCAGCGAGGGGCCGTAAAAACATTTGTTTAAAACATACATGAGCACCAGACACGGGAGAATGGACCATATGTCATCTTAACATCTACACGACGGAGTGATGTAAAGTACGCTGCGGGGTCGTCGTCACTGGAAGTTTACCAGCAACCTTTATGCCAGCCGTCCAACTTACAACGCTGACTGAGACGTGGATCTTCACAGGAAGCTGAGGCAGGATGTAAGAGTTCAAATCAGGGAGTACAGGGAGAGCACTGAGTGTCCTGGTTCCACTGAAAGTCACACATTGGACTGAAGACTAAACCCGTGATAAATACCTGCAGGGGCAGAGTTCAGAAGTGAGTAAACAGGTGTACAAAACGAACCGCCTCTCTCTAGTTACCTTCCAGCTCCGCAGAGCTCACTCTCTCTGCTATCGGTCGTTTGGACGTCTCAAAAATGATCAAACAAACCCAGAAGCAGGAAACTGGAATCAGTGAAGTACGGTGAGCAGTTCAGGTGTTTGTGATGCCCAACAGCGAAACATTTTGATTTAAATTGAGCGCATGTGTTCGGTTTGAGGCTCTGGTTGATTCAAACGCCTGAGAAAGACTTTGGGCGACAGCTACCAGCGATGCCCCAAAACCAAGAACATATTCACTGAAATGTGTTTTTCTGTCCCGGCTACAGCTCCCTGAGGGGACGTAAACAGAGCAGCAGCTCATTAAACTGAGGAGACACCAAGCATGTTCTGTGTGGCAACATGTTCTTATGCTCAAGTATCAATCAGGAAGATATCTAATCCTTCACTGAGATGTGTGTGCTTTCAGTTTCTATACGTTAGCTACTCTAATCTCTTAAAGGGACAGTGTGTAGGATTTAGGATGATCTATTAGCACAAATGGAATATAGATATGTTTCTATTAATCAGCTGAGAGTAAGAATCCTGTCTGCGTTCCCTTAGAATGAGCTCTTCATACCTTCGTTGGGAGCGGGTCACTGGCTCTAGAGAGAGCGTTTCACCTTCTCACGTCACCTGAAGGCCACCGGAGTTCTACAAGCTTATGAAACCGCGGTACCGGGAGCCGCCATCTGACTCACACTGACCGTGTTTAAGATTTAATGGCGCCTGTGGTCTGTGGCAGGTTCCAAAACCTCGGCTCAGCCCCTCCCTACGGTGGCCTACAGGTAGGGATAGTTTATCTTAAGTACAGCTAGGAGCTACTCTCATCAATACTCAGTTCTTCTACCAGACTAAATAATGTTTTTAGACCAGAAACAGTTACGTTAACAACAGCAAAGTCACAAAGTCATTAATATCTCACCAGAAACAATGTCAATAAAAGGAGGAAGGACCCACACACACAGTGGTTGTTTGCTTCAGTCGGTGATCTATCTGTAGAGCAGATGAACCGCAGTTGAACCCAAATGGAACGAGACACAGCGATCATCTAATCTGTCTGATTCCTAATGAAGAATCTATTGTTCACATTATGTGACGCCCATGTTTTGACAGTCTGTGCGTCCACAGTTGAGCAATGAAGCAATTTAATGAATCTTCCGATTCATTTTCAACACTATTTTTAATTATTTTCATTTTTTTTTTCTGGAGAGGATGAGCTGTGATCCCGCTGGAAGACCTGCCGTTTTAATGATCACCTCCAGGTAGACGCCTTATATGAGTAGCTGCACTAACACACCCTGAAGGAAGTCACTGAACAGCAGCAACACAAACACACAGCTGTGTTTCTTTAATGAATTAAGAAGAAAATGTTTCATTCATTATTCAGATTTAATTATAGACAGAGCCTCACATCAAAAGACTTCTGTACAAAGACAACATGATGTTGATAAAAAACCTTCTACAAAGACGATCGTATCACATTTGTAACGATACAATAGTGATAATATATTATAGGAGCATTGTTAGCTCTGGTCCCTGTGCTGAATGTGTGAACTATATGTTCTCCTAACACAGCTGAAGAACCCTCATCCGTCCGTCTTCACTGTGCTCTTTGTGGACACCGGCAATAGTTGCCTTAGTTGCTGCCATCGTTCACTTACAACAGGACTCGTGCCATCAGCGGAGTGCTGCAGACCACCCAGCCACTGTGATCCTCCCACGCTGTCCAGCGACAGCTTCAATAAATACGGAATAGCTGCTGCTCCTCCGGGGATGAAAACGTCTTGTTTTTCAGACTTGAAACTGACAACATGTTCTATAAGTACATACATATCTGCAATCAAGCTAGAACGTAACGTTTACTGCATGTGCTGAGCTGTAATTATACTATGAGTCTCTATATTCATAGAGCAGCTTAGCATGTCCTGAGAATCATGTATTATATTTATTATCAGGAATAAAGATGGCCACATCGTTCCTTTAGCGCTCACTGATGCTTTCATATACACACAGATGAAAGTACATAATCCACATGATCGTAGTATATAAGAATAATACATATGTTATTAGTCAGGCATGTGTGTTGTCTTCCTCCCCACCTTCTACAGTCGACTGTAATGAGGACAGAAATGTTCTCTTCCAGCGTCATTGTCCTCTCACTCTCAGAGAAGCACACTGTGGGACGTTCTCTTCCTGCAGGGCGTCGGCCTATCTCTGCCAGGAACATCATTTCATCCATTCCCTGTCTTTGTAAAGTGCTGCCATGCAACCATGGGCCGACATGTGACGGTTAAGTCGTTTCCAAACTTGCTAGAACTGCAAAGCAACAGTGGGACTAATTAGTGTGGAATGGCAAAAAGAGAAGTCTGTTTTTGTGAATGATTTGAAATGCCCATTCATTTCTAATTATGCGAATCCATACCAGGCAGGAATTCCATTTTACATTTTTAACAGTGAAAGCTTGATGCCTTGAGCCGAGAGGCAGAGCCCGAAAAATCTCAGTGATAAAAGGTTTTCAGCATGAATTAACAAGATCTACAACTCCCACACATAGAATAACATGCAATTATGTAATCATTCACGATGCGGTTTATTAAAAGCAGATGATTGATGCGAAAATGCTTCAAAGTCTTATTCCCCCGTTGATGGTTTCTATTTTCTATCTTCAAAGCTGTCGATGCACAGCCTCATCTTTTCCATCAGTCTGAGGTCCTGATGTCAAATTCTAATTCCTGCTTCTGCGGGGTCATTTTGAGCTTCACGTCTGGCGGTGGAGCCTCTCCAGACGTGAAGATGCACTTCTTCTCTTTGTGGCGTTCGGGTACATTTATAGGTCACGTTGGAGGGTATCTGATTTGAGGCACGAGCGCGGCCTTTTATCGATGTGGAGAGCTGGCCTTTCTGTCAACCTCTGTCTCCGTCTGCAGCCGCCTGCGTTCCCCAGATTAGCCCGGACGGCCGGCTCCTTCTCTGACCTAAGTAACTCGGCAGCAGAGAGGAACTGAGCTGAGGCTGAGAGAGAACGCAGAGGATCGAGCGAGGAGGAGATAGAATGAAGACCCGTGAATAGGACAGAGACAGAGAGAGAGAGAGAGAGAGAGAGAGAGAGAGAGACAGAGGGGTCAGAGCAGCCACTGACTGACAGGAGGACGGTGCATTCTTTCATTTCAGAAGCTTTTCAGTGCGACTTTATCTCTCATGAAATGTGTGAAAGCAGGGCGAAGACGCCAGACAGCAGACATTTTGTAAAAGCTACTGTCATAATCCACTAGTGTCACACCTTCATGCTGCTGTGGACTTTAAAAAATGGAATACAAAGAGATAGAATCCAAAACATCCACCGTGTGAGTCCTGCTTTCTGTTTTAATGCAGCACATCCCTCAACCAGGTATTTCACATCAGCAGCTTCAGCGCCACACGCCGTCTCTGAGGAGGTGTGGAAGAGCTAACGTTGACTTCAGTCTGTGATGTAACATGTTCGTTCAGCTGTGGGTCGGACCGGAACCATTGTGATCCAGAGAGTCATGTGATCCATCCGGTTAGTGAGCCGTACGGTCATGTGATGCAGAGAAGCAACCAGCGCACAGCAACAGACCTTGTCTCTGCGTGGTCGAGTTGCATTGTGGGTAATTTATACGCTATCTGGTACTCCTCCATCCTTCTTCTTTAAACTGTCCATCGGTACCGTTCTCTTCTTTTACATGTATTTTATTTAACCTTTGTAGGAATAGTTTGAGATTCAAAATGTATTTTTCTTGTTCTTTAAATAACTTTTCGTTTGATATGTACATAAAATAAACATAAAATGAACCAGTGTCTCCTCACATTCATTAAAGACACAATTCCAGTCAGCAAGCAAGCAACAACAAATATGGTGGGAAGTAAACACTTAACTGTGTGAGGGTTGTCCAACGATCAAACTGTTCAAAAGCAACGAAGATTTAAACGACACCACTGCTACTCTTTTGTAATCTGAGTACAATGAAAATCTTTCATTAAAACTCTAACTACAGAGGAATCAACATAGAATTACATGTTTGCAATGTTTAAATGTGATTATTTATTTGGAGCCTCTCTTTCTTTTTCCTCCCACAGTCTCCGTCCGTCTTTTAATGTTCTGACGGCTGCAGCTGTGACGACCTTTTCATTCACACAGAGGGGATCCAGTTGTGTTGTTGACTCGTCCCCCACAGTGTTAGAAGAGCCTACAGATTTCATCTGTACGAGTGATCCCCTCGCTCACTGACTGAGGGAATAAATCCACTCTGCAACCAGAACCTTACCTCCTGGACAAGCCGTTTACCCTGACCCTGTACAGGCCTCACTGTGTGGGTGCATGTGCTGGTCTGTGTCTGTCTGTCATGCATTGGCATGCGGTGTTATTATCTGATCTATCTTGTGGTGAAACACTCTTCAAGGCGAGTTATTCAGAGGTCAACATTTAAATACTGCTCAAAAAATCAATACAAAAAAAAGTAGCTTTTGAAATTCCAACTGAGAGGCTCCAGCTATCTTACACACAAGTACAAACACAGTCTGCCAACCAGAACCTCTAAAGCTCACCAATGACCACGTGATTTCTAACGCGTGTTTCATGGGGGGTTGTGTGTGGACCCCCAGCTCAAGCTAAGCTAAGCTAAGCTAGCTGCTGCTTTAACTTCACATTAAAACAGAAAGACGGATGAGAGAGCATGGTGCCGCACACACAAAGCCTGTTGTAGTCTCTAAGTCAAACAACAGAGCTACAACACAAAGCGTTGTTCACTTTCAAACAACTGTTGTGATGCTGCCATGATTCAATGTGTGTTTGTGTTTGTTCTTCCCTTTGTAGCACATGTATATTTAATATTCAAAGCCTGTGTATGTTCCGTGCATGTGTGTGCAGGCAGGTGTGTGTGTGTGTGTGTGTGTGTGTGTGTGTGTGTGTGTGTGTGTGTGTGTGATGACACTTCCTTCCAATGTTTCATAACCTGACAGATCAGAGCTACGGGTTTTTCTTCATTCCTGTAATCTCTGAAATGCCTTCGTCTCAAACCCTTACAGGCAAAAGGGGAGAAATATGTGCGATAAAATCATATCATCACACTTCCAGTCAGAGTTCACAAAGGCTTAGCTGGGCAACAATGACACCCACAGAGAATACTGTTTAATTCAACGTCGATCCACTACTGACCTGATTAAAAATTGATTTGAAAAAAATCAAATGTGCACGCCATACAAATGTGCATTACTTCAAAGACGCAGATCCCAAACTATGCCACAGTGCTGTAAGGTCACGCAGTGTGAGCGTTAAATGTGTTCACGTTGGTATGTGTGTGTGTGTGTGTGTGTGTGTGTGTGTGTGTGTGTGTGTGTGTGTGTGTGTGTGTGTGTGTGTGTGCTTTCTGAGGAAGAGATGAAGAAAGCTGAGGGCGTTTCTTCACAGCCGACCTCCCGCCATCCAGGCTGCTTGTGCTCTCAGCGTGATGAGAGAATTTAAGTTGAACACATTTACGGCTCTCACTAAAACCTTTTCACAGAATGTGTTTATTCTCTGCCTACACCTAGACTTTAACATGAAACAAAGCTAAATGAAGGTCTAATATGTAGGTTGCCTTTAACCTTAAAGGTTAAACAGTTTTGAATAAAACAATTCAAAGTTAAAAAACACATGGAACATATTTGCTCTTTTCTATTTTAAGATTAGACAAATAAAGTCTTATTTCTCTGACTTTACAAGCATGACCAGCCCTTCAAAATAAGACAGCCCCGGCTCTGCTGTGGTGACCGTGGTCAGTGAGTCTCTTTCTTCTTCTGCTGCAGAAATAAACGAGGAGGTCAGGTCACTGATTCTGATGCGAGGCCTTTAATTGCTTCAGTGAGACAGGTGAGACAGGTGAGACAGGTGAGGATGCTGGTATGAGTCTATTGAAACAAAGAGTAACGAGTCAGCCAGTCGATAGCCATTAATGTCTGTGTCAGATCGGAATGGTTGGCGTAATTGTGTGTTAATGAAGTTCTGGATTAGAAGTGACTTGTCCGGTATTGGCCATTAGGATCGGTCATGGATTCTGAGCAACTCACCTTCACATTCTCTCCTTTATTCTCTTGCTGTAGAAGAATCTACCTAAAGTGAAGAAAGATATGAGCAACACACCCAGGAGACGTTTATTTGGGATTGATGCAAACATTTTAAATCCTTCGAATAGCTTAACGTATGTTCAGTAACGGTCCTGCCTTTAGATTCTGTTTTCAAAATGTGTGCTGACATCTCTGAGAGAGATTTATTTCTAAAAGCTAAATGGGCTTAGATGTGCAATCAACCCAAATCTGTTCCGGCTGAATGATAAAGCGTGTCTGAAAGCACAACATCTCTGTAGAAGGCATGCAGAAATCAGGCTGCAACACGAGTGCAAAGGATAGAGCTCAGGGAAGAGCTATCTGGGGAGCACTCCAGCACCCCGGGGAGAAGGAACAGAGGTAGAAGCCGGTGCAGCATGAGCTCTAGGTAGCAAAACACAAGTTGAGTTCCAGTGGAGTTGGCATGAAACAGCAAGGTGACTGCAGAAAGTAGCTACAGGCAAAAAAGAATATAAGGTCACCATGGAGGAACTGGAAAGTTGAGTCCCAAAGGATGATGTTCTGGAGGCAGGCGGTACATGATGTTCTTCCAGGCCCGTCAAACAAGCCATCTGCTGGGGCGAGATGAGGACTTCCTCTGGACACTGAGGGAGAGCGCTCCATCATGCTAAACATAAGCATGTCAACATAAGCATGTCAACATCCAATGTGCACGTTAACATAGCATGCTGATAACTAAGAGTGGATCTAAGAATAGCAAGACTTCCTTTGATTTACAACTCATTGAACGATTTCTTTGCATTTCCACATCTTCAGGTAGAATCAAGAAACCTAATGAAGCACACCTGCAGCACCACCGCTTACATTCTGGTATTTCCCCCTGAACATGTGAATATATTCAGTACTTTTCGAGTCGTCCTGTCATGAACTGCGCTGTTGTCGTTCGATGTCACCCTCTTGAATTGCTCTATAAATCAATCTGCCACACCATGACAGTTCCCTTTCACAACAAAAGCAGGCAAACAGACAGGCATGCAAGTGTGAGAGCTCGCGTGAGACAAATAGTGTCACGCGATCAATGCGCGTTAATGCGTTATCATCGGTGATCGTGCACCTGCGATGCAGCGCAGTGATTACAGTCAACCCAGCCTGCTCTGCCCTGCTCCCCTCTGGCTCTCTTTTGTTCTCTCCAGCGATCTCCTTCCATCTCAATAAGCCGTCCACTCCTCGTTCACCTTGACCCCTTTGTGTGTCCGTCACCTGGAAAAACAAACAGGCTGTTGTCGAGCAGGCTGGACAGCTTCCTCATGAAACAAGCTGCTGTCACTCTTCACTGACCGTCCTGCACAGCTCTGGGGTGAAACAGGTTCAATTGTTTCAAATGATAAAGAGTCAGAAAAAGAGAAAATACACACTTGAGTGTGAAGATTGTTCCCAGCCTGAAATCGATAAATGATAAAAAAGGCTATTTGGGCAGATTTATGTGGAAAACAGATGTATTTATTGAAGGATGGTGGGAATACAAATCTTCCCTCACATCACTGGTATTCTGCATTACTCCAGCTGCCCGTAAATACCAGTTAATTTACTGCATTTCTTTGTGGAGACGGGACACTGTGGGTCGTCTCACACGGTCATCCATCAACCCAACCGTGCACACGCACAAGGAAACACACGCTCTCTCTGTGTGCGGCTGCATTCAGTGCTGTAGCTGAGGCAGGAAATGAAGGGAGCCGTATCATCCAGTAATAACAGCGCGTTGATGATGAGGCTCTGACCACGGAGAGATGGAAACACAGTGATTCAGAGAACACAACCTGATCAATACACATCAGCGGGCTGCATCGACAGCCAGAACAGAAGACCATCCTATTCTGTTTGCAGCCCACACATGAATGCATTGCTCATGTCACCCTGTGCTAAACTGACACCACAGTGAACCGTAGTTTAAACTCTGGATTAAGTCCATTCGTTCTTCAACCTACAGGAGGTGAAGACATTCAAGAAGGATCATCTCATTCAGGCCGCTTTCATGCAAACCAGGATTAAAGGATCGTGTGGGCGCTTCAAGTTTTCGCTCAAATTCACTGAAAAGAAAAGCAGACTTTGGCTCGTCAGAGTTACATCATCGTCGTGTGGTAATCTCACGCGACAGAATTCACTACAAACTGTTCACACACCTGTCTTTAGGTGAACGCAAACCACTCAGAATCAATAGAACACGAGGTTCAAACGCATGCAACACTGCCACCACGTGGACCGAGTGACGTGTTACAACAACATAACAACGATACGTGATTAACACGAGCACCCAGGAATGAAACCACACTGCGATGTTCTGCACAGAGTGGATGAGGACAGCCCAAAGAAATGAGAGCACTGTACATGTGTGGAACATGTGCTTTACAATGCTGGGTGGGGATTATATCCCATGTAGTTGTATTGCAGATGGATCTTCTTGGAAGTTGCATTAGAGAGGAAACATTTTTTTGAATTGGTTTGTTTATAGTAAAGTGTATTCATGTTCTTCAGACACGGTTGTCACCTTTGAATGGTTCCTAACTCCAATATCTGTTGTTGTGCAACTTAAATGAGTTAATGCCTGAAATGGGTCGGTCAGCACTGCGGGACCCCGATGACCTCATGGTGGCCCAGAGGAGAGAGAGCCCGGGTCAAGAGGTACAACACTGCCCCCCTGTGGTGCCGACTGAGCACTACACGCGGCTAATGACGCGTCTCTCGGAGCGGCTGCAGGACACAGCGGCTTCCAGAAAGTGCAGCAAGAACTGAGAGACTGACCGCGAACATTTCTTCTTTCCTTCAATTATGAACTCTGTCTTTTTTAAACAACACGTGACATGTTGGCGCGCGGCCACCGCGGACGCAGGACGACATGTGGTGAGGTCTCAGTCACGTGGTGTTTGGACGGTCAGCTGTGAAAGCCACAGCAGTGTGTCCCGGACGCGTTAACGGTTTAACCGGACATCTGCCGTCAGTGTGTGACCACAGTTTCACCCGCGACCTGTTGACACCGGGGACTGTAGCAGCATGCCTCACACGAGCAGAAAAGAAAAGGTGAAGTGGATGCTTGATGCAGATGTGCTTTTACTTTGTCATCTGTTGTGATGGCTGTTATTGTTCTGCGTGTTGTGATTATTGAGTTTTATTGGGTTTCTCGCTGTCACTCACTTTAGGAAACAAAATCTGGAAGATCTAAAAAATCTGGAGGTAGAAATGGGCCTGCAGACAACCGAGATGTAAGTATGTTTGCACTTTTCACTGTCCAGAAAAAATGCACTCTACATATAAGAGATGCATGCATTTACTGGCATGTAGAAAAATGATAACATAAGCTAATAATTGTAAAGTTAGCACAGGATACTACAAAGAAACAGCATAAAGAAAGGTCTCCTGCTTCTGCTCTTTTGTTTTTACTGTCATTCGGTGTCACAGTGAGCACACAGACATCATAGCATGGGGTGCTTCCCTGGGAATTTATTTTGTTCCTTTAGGTGGAAAATCTTTAGGACGAATGAAGACAAAGTTGCTCATGTGATATCTGGGCATGATCTTATGACTCCGTGTTCTCTGAAAACACTTCCCTAGTTCTCCTCATCGTGACTTGTGTGGCCTCTGAGGATAATAGGAGTCATTGTGGCGTCTATTTCTGTCCTCATTATTCAGTGATGTTGAGTACACTGCTTCGAGATTGTAAGAGACCTGCTTGATTGACTGCTGGACCTGCTGTTTGTTCCCATTGACAGCTTTATCAACTCCATCTGTGCTCAGTTATTCTGTCCCCTGAGCTCCATCACAAACTCTGTCAACTGATGCAGTGCAGCGCATCGCCGGCTGAGATCGGGTTGCTTCGCCGAGAGTCACCTGATCCGATTCGGAAAGGAACTTGACCCTTAACCACGACACCCTCGTTCCTCCTCCTCTCTTTTCGTCTCATCTCCTCCTCCTCTCCTTCTCCTCCTCTGCTCTCTTCTCCTCTCCTCCTTTGAACTCCTCCGCGACACTTGAGCAAAGTGATTCCTGTGGCATTTCCTTCGGGTGCAGGAAGTACCTCGCCTCTACCCTGCCCCGGTAACGGGAGCTCTTCCTCTGCGACTCTTGTTTCTGCAGGGCTCCAATAAGAAAGTGCCTCCGGCAGCTCAGGTGATGAGGGCGAAGCAGCCGGGGTCACACTCGGCCATGAAGAGGGAGAAGAGGTTCAGCACTTCCTCTTTCCCCCTCAGTGCTAACAGAGAGCTACAGAAGCTGCCTGCACTCGCAGGTATGCCTCCTTCAAACACACCTCTGTTAGAAGCTGTCGGCCTTTTCCTCCAATGCTACTCCTTTACATGTTCTTTGTCTGTAACGATCATGTGTCAGTGTTGTAGTACTCCAGGTCCATCTTGGGCTCCACAGCGATTTCAATACAACTCTTCTGAAGGTGTGTCGTCTCGGTGGATGTCACTAAAGCGCCCGTCTGTTGTCTGAGTTATGTGTCAACACCATCACTGTGATTGGATGTAAAACGTCCTACTTCAAATGCAGCATGACCCCTTCAAGACAGACACATCTTCAGTAGTAAAATGTAGCGACCTGAACCACTTGAATAAAAAGGCCGGGACCTTTACAGGCCCTAGGAAAGGAAGCACGTGTTGAATAAAGATGTTTAAGTTGCTTTCAGCTCGTTAGTGTTTGTTTGCTCATAGAAAACATAAATCCTCACATACACACATATGGCAATTAAAGAGGTTAAGGAAGAGGACTCTTCATTTGTTTTATCGTAAGTGGGTCATGCAGTGCGGGGCTCGCGCTGGTCTGGTCTCGGTCTCGATCCGCTCTGGTCTTAGTCATGACTTGGTCTTGGTTTAGGTGGTCTTGACTACAATACTGTTGTTTAGATAAGCTGCCTGTCTTCTCCTGGAGATGCTAGTTTAACCTTTATCTGATTGCATGTTTGGCCCATATGGATGAGGGGAATCATATTAACAATTCATAGCCTTGGTGGATCCTCGTAACCGCCTTTTTAACCTCGAGGTCTTTGCTCACTACATAATTTATAGCTGAGCAGACCGCCCACCAGCTCTATCTGTAATGCAAATGATGTGCAATCAGCTGCGTCTCCAGCCGGACCTGGAGGAAACAGATATTACCTCGTTAGATCACTCTGACTCTGACCGAATGGACACTGGTGGAATCTAAGCCATCCGATAATAACTCGACACGTCTCGGAGCATCAGGCGTCTTTGAGTTCTGCAATCGTTTTATTAACAGTCCGCTCGTTAGCGTACGTTTGTAATACAGACTAACCGGCAGCATGAAGATGGCTCGGTTTAGTTCTCACACTAATCACAGTAACCGTAACAAGTCGATTGATTGATTAGCACGCATCACTGTGAGGTTGAGGTTTGAACATTTGCATCAATCTTTCATGGCTTCTTTGTTTACTACAGGCAGGATCCGGCCTAAGTGGTTTCCTGTAAACTATACTATGTTTCTCATACCTGGATGAGCCGCTGACACGGCAGAGAAACAATAGAGGGGAACAATAGAGAGGCGTGCAGTCCAGAGGATTGACACGTTTGAGGGAGACACGTTCAGTGTGTGACAATTAACACCAAATAAGAGCGATGTTTCATTTCAAGAAATCCTGTTTCTGTGAGTTTTGAGTTTTTACTCGGAGAGCTGAACCAGAATACAAGAAAAGTCAAATGGATTTAGTTTTTAGCCAGAAGAGTTGTTCATTTAAACAGACTTCTACAATAGTGAGGTTGTTATTTGTGCTTTCTGTATCTGTGTGAGAGAGACAGAGCAAAGTGTGTCTGTAAATGTCTGCCTGACAGCACCACATAAAACATATCACAAACATCTTGATGATGGATCAAATATGACCATTTTATTTATTGTCTTTGATATCAGTCAACTTCAGGCTTACTTGCTGTTGTGGGCAAAATGCTGTCAGTTGGGCAACAATGCATGTTTGATGAAGACGGGTAAACAGTATGTCGGTCCAAGTGTCAGTAAAACATTTAGTGACGGGCTCGTGTTACAGACGAGCACGTGCTGCCATCTTCTGGTAGAAATATGAATTATTTCCTTGGCTGAACTCAGCTTTTACAGTAAAAAGTTAGTGATATAATGTCAAGCCTTTTTATTTAAGTTAAGCTGCTACCATATGGATCTCTGTTTAGAGAATATGCTCTCTATTTATTATACGTTAAGGCTCATTCATTTAGTCACACAGCAGTACATGTTACACAGTAGTGAGTATTAACGTGTATATTAATATCACGGTGTGTGTGGGCCTCAATCTACAGCGTGTGTTCAAAGCGTCGCAGCAGTGATGCTCTCAGATGTGTTTGTTTCATGTGGAGGTGAAACACGCACCGTGCCGCACAGATCATTCTCGTTAAGACGTTCGTGTCGCTTTTTGTTCTTCTTCCTGAGGTTTGTTGGAGAAAAAAAAACTAAAGATTGATCAACCAAAGTCCAGAAGGAGTCCTGTGGTGTTTGAACTGGTTCACACTCCTGCACAGCCGCTCACACCAGTAGAAGAAGTAAGCTCACAGAAAGTACCGGCGCCCGTTGCCATGGCTGTGGAATGTAATGGCACCTCTCGGAGAGGCTTTGGCCCCTCGGTGAGAGAATGCCAACGTCTCATTTGCTTGGTGATACACTCGGCCCTCCTCTCCTCTCCTCTCCTCTTCTTCCTTAACCTCCAAAATAATAAACTAGGGAGTCCAAAATGAAGTTATTACAACACCTGCTGAGGCAAACATGACCTGCCATACTTTTTTTGGGGTCTCGTATTTTTAAAACCGTTTTGTTCTCAGCGTTTGAACGAGCTGTAGGACAACTGTTACCTCTCCTCTCCTCCTCATTGGTGGATTAATTAGTTAAGTCGTTGTCTGACGTCGCTCATTGTTGGGAAACAGCGCGGCCTCTCTGTTATTACGACCCCACTGATGAAGACTCTGGTCGGCCTTGTGATGTGAATGCGGTTTCACTTCGCGTGTCCTCTGATGAGTCACATGAGAGGGACGTAAAGATGAAATGCAGATTGTATGCATTTGTCTTGCCTTGTAGTTGGATTTATTTTGGTGAAATATGGGTTTGTCTGAATATACATAAGAGAGAGAGAGGTTTCTATATACAAATATATATATATATATATATATATATATATATATATATATGTACACAGTATATGTGTATATATATATATATATGTATATATAGGCTGCACAATGATGCTTGGAGCTGCAGCAGTTTCCTGCGTTGTGTGCCTGTGCATTTATTTTTCTTTCCTCTCACTTTCGTTTCCTGTTTACAGCTCATTTTGTTAAGCGCTCACACATCACTCACAATAACATAACGCTCAAATTCTGCCATTGCCCTGAATATTGTGTGAGTCATAAAACCCTTTAATAAAAATACATAATGTGAAGCCAGAGATAAACTAGTTCTAATCATGTACTTCAGTTCATAGTACTGTGTCTTCATTCAGGATGACACTTCTACATGGCCTTTCATCTTGCGTGGTGAAAAGTCACCGATTTCTTCTGGAGAACTCTTTTGAGGGGCCGATGGTCCTCTCCTCAGACCCTCATGTGGTTTCTTCTGGTCTCCCTGTTCCCTCCCTGTGATAGGGAACCCAGTAGAGATGACAGAAGGAAACAATGAGGGACTTCTGAGGATTCAGCCTCTCTATCTAAGCAGTTATTTCTGCTTATCCTAAATCAGATTATGCTGAAAAACCTGCTACTGGTTCAACTGTGGAGCGGATTGAAGTGAATCTGATCACAGATCTGCCTCACAGAGCGTCACCAGAGACTAGTGAGTGAGGGGGAGGAGCCGCAGCAAAAATTCCAAAGCACCCCCCTCTCCCCGCCCCGTGTGCGTCCTCTCAGCCAATCACCGTCCCGCTCTCCCAGCAAGCCTCTGCCTACATCGCGCTAGAGCGGCCCGACCTCAGCCAATCAGCGGGCTCCCTCGCTGCCTACGTCACTAACTAGCCAGTTCCCTCCAGCAGCAGAGAGCTTCATTTTCTGATCTGCTTTTGTGCTAAAATGGAGGCTGGCCTCTCGCCCTAAGTGGATCGCCTTCCTGGTTGAGGTTTAGATGTTGACATGCAATAAACCCGGAGACAGGATGGTTGTGGATGCACCTAATTCCAACGGGCCTTTTCAGCCGGTGGCTCTTATGCACTTCAGAGGTACGTACGGACGTATATATGTCTTCCTGTATTGTCCCAGGGAATTAGGGAGCTGTGTGTGTGTGTGTGTGTGTGTGTGTGTGTGTGTGTGTGTGTGTGTGTGTGTGTGTGTGTGTGTGTGTGTGTGTGTTGCTGTGCTCCGGTTCCCCTCCACTGGTTACCGCTGGGTTAGTCAGCACTCAGACGTTAGGGAACATGTCGTTGTGTCTGTGGTTCGTTAAAAGCTGCTCTATTGTATTTAAACGGGAACGGAGTAATCGTTATTTGCTTGTGTGCGTTACTGTGAGACAGTAGAGCTACATGAAGAAAAAAATCTGGTTTTACTAGCTAGCTTCTCTCTCGCTCTCGCTCGCTCGCTCTCTCTCTCTCTCTCTCTCTCTCTCTCTCTCTCTCTCTCTCTCTCTCTCTCTCTCTCTCTCTCTCTCTCTCTCTCTCTCTGCCCATCCCCCCGCCAAGCTAGTGATGTCAAAGGAAGTGAGGTCATAGCTTAGGGAAGGGTCTTCTCCTTCAGCGCTTCATGTGTTTCACTTTAATCGTGTGTTTGTGTATTTATTGCAGCTATTGCTTGTAGCCGTTTTGAGGGGAAAAGCCAAAGAGGAGTCAGATATTGTCCTTCCTCTTCACCTCCTCCTCCTCTTCCTCTCTCTTCTTCTGCTCTACCCAGCCCAGCGTTTTTGTCACACTCCAGTTCATCTGGGCTCAGATTGGTCATAGTGTGTAGGCTGTAGACAGCCACTGCTCTGCACCACCTCCCCACCCGTTTCCCCAGTGGGCGACATGCTCAGCACCCTGTGTGTCTGTGCAGTGTGTATCCACAGAGTGTGTATCCACAGAGTGTGTATCCACAGAGTGTGTGTCCACAGAGTGTGTGTGTCCACAGAGTGTGTGTATCCGTCAGTGTGACCCAGCCACAGGAGGGAGGTTTTCAGGAGTACAGCGCCGGCAGTAATGTGTGCAGAATGCACTCGGTGGTGTTCCAGAGACCCGGCCTGTTGCCACTGTACTCGGGTGCAGCCCGGCGTTAGATGAGGCCTCGGGCAGTTATTGATCAGACTCTATTGAGCCACAGTGGCCACTGCCTTGAATGACAACTCGGTGTTGGGGGAACAATCGGACTCTCTCTTCTGGGTCTCTATTATTTCTAACCCCGTTCAGACCAAATGTCTTCCATCCACATCTCTACAGATCTCTACAGAGGGAGGGTTTTACCTCCATCCTCACTTTCGATTGTGAATCTGGGGAACTGAAACCACCACTAATCCAAAATATATATATATATATATATATACACACACACACACACACACACACACACACACACACACACACACACATATACACACACATGAACAGGTTTGGACAGGACCACCTGAGGTAAAGATTTAAAAGCCAGCGTTCATCTTTAACTGTGTTTGGGATGTTTTTTTCGGCCGTCCAGCGTGGTTCGGGATGCGTTTTGGTTCCCACTGCTCTACCGACTGTGACAGGTGAACCCCTGGCCTCCTCTGAACTAGACTCCACGTCTCAACGTTTGCTCGTCTCCTGTGTTCTGGTGCCCGTGTTCAGAGCCGTGTTAATGTGTCAACGATACGCGATCGCATCAGGGCCCGTGTGAATCTCTTTTGCTCCCCGTCTTGTTCCTTTAAAATACAAGACATGGTTTTATTAAGAGCACTGTGTCTGTCACGAGCTGTGAATGTGTGGCGTACTTTAAACTACATCCCAACAACACGGGAACCTTCCTCTCTACATCCTGGATGTGTCGCTGTCAGTGAATGAATGTGGCCAACCGAGTTGTTCAAAAGCCTTTTTAAACCCGCAGCACACTGTCCCTCTGCATAGCTATGAATAGTACCGGTCAATGTTTACATTGATCATAACGTACCGTCGATAAAGCAGATTGCCAAACCCTCCCTGACTTCAGAGTCGACTATCAGCTGTTCCTTTGACCCATTTACAGAGCAGTGAAAGTAGAGACTGTGGTTCCAGTGTGACTCCAGTTATTTATTCTCTTCAGTGCTTTTGAACAGGGAGCGCTCGGATGAATCTCTCTCTGTTCTCCACAAAGACACGGTGTGTGCGTGTGTGTGTGTGTGTGTGTGCGTGCTCGTTCCCCTCCTAAGGCTTCTGTTAGCGACATTAATAGACGCCACATTGTGGTTAGCATCAATTTTGGGATCACAACACTGAGCCTTTATCTGTTACACAACGACCCGCTGGATATTTCAGGAGTGTACAGAAACTTTATAACGCGAGCAGACCGCAGGCAGTGCAACATGTCCCGGTGCAGCTTCATCTTCATGTCCCGGTGCAGCTTCATCTTCATGTCCCGGTGCAGCTTCATGTCCTGGTGCAGCTTCATCTTCATGTCCCGGTGCAGCTTCATCTTCATGTCCCGGTGCAGCTTCATGTCCTGGTGCAGCTTCATCTTCATGTCCCGGTGCAGCTTCATCTTCATGTCCCAGTGCAGCTTCATCTTCATGTCCCGGTGCAGCTTCATCTTCATGTCCCGGTGCAGCTTCATGTCCCAGTGCACCTTCATGTCCTGGTGCAGCTTCATCTTCATGTCCCGGTGCAGCTTCATGTCCTGGTGCAGCTTCATCTTCATGTCCCAGTGCAGCTTCATCTTCATGTCCCAGTGCAGCTTCATCTTCATGTCCCGGTGCAGCTTCATGTCTCGGTGCAGCTTCATGTCCTGGTGCAGCTTCATGTCCTGGTGCAGCTTCATCTTCATGTCCCAGTGCAGCTTCATCTTCATGTCCCAGTGCAGCTTCATCTTCATGTCCCAGTGCAACTTCATCTTCATGTCTCGGTGCAGCTTAGAAATAAAAGGTGTAAACCTCATGCCGAGGAGAGAGACGGGTCACTCACAGAGTTCAGTGGAAGTAAACACTAGTAAACACGGTAACGTAGTCTGAGTTCTACCTGTTGCTGTTCTACTCGTCTCTAGCAGTCCTCTGGGTTCACCTCAGCTGATCTTAACGGGCCGTATTTATCTGAAGCAGGCGTCCACTTTGGAGACGGTAGTGATGATGAATGTGTTGGATGAGCTTCTCTCTCTCGCGTGTTTTTAATCGGGCGTACTGGCTCTCCTGGTGCTGTTGTGACGGCGACATCGCTTTTGGCCGTCAGATCTTTATGGAAATGTTTTTTAATGGCAGCTCACACCCTGGAACCCCCAACCTCTCACCGTCATCAAGATCCATTGGCTGACTTGAAAGTGTGTGTGTGTGTGTGTGTGTGTGTGTGTGTGTGTGTGTGTGTGTGTGTGTGTGTGTGTGTGTGTGTGTGTGTGTGTGTGTGTGTGTGTGTGTGTGTGTGTGTGCGCCAAGTCTCCATCATGTCTGAATAGGATATCTCTCTTCTTACCTAGAATCTGCCTGTTTGCAAGAATGTCAAGCACTTCTCTGTGTGTGTGTGTGTGTGTGTGTGTGTGTGTGTGTGTGTGTGTGTGTGTGTGTGTGTGTGTTCATTGAAACTAGGGCATGAGCGAATAGGTTAGCTGTCTATTATTTATCTTATTTATGCCAGTTTGTTTATTAATTTCAGTCTAATTAAAACACGATGGATGGCAGCATCGCAACGCAAAGAGACCAAATTCATTCATCTCAGTATCATTTTGATTTATTTCCAGTTTTTCATACATACAGTGTGTTTGCAGTGCTCTGTTTGCCTTCAATCAATTGGTTATGTATCCTGTTTTTGTCTTATTTGATCCTTGTGCCAATTTCATGAATCATAATTTGTCTCTCAACCTAATTTTCTCGTCGTTACTTGGAAGTGTTCAGGTTCCAGGTTCCAGGTTCCAGTCGTGGAAGAGCAATAGGATTCACCCGTTGTGTTTCCCTTTGCTCTACAGTACACCTACACATCTGATCTGATTCCCTCAACGTCCTCGTTCATGTGCAGACACGGCCCCCGAGCCTCAGAGCCTCAGAGCCTCAGAGCCAGCCTATTGTTGAGGCCACTCCCTTCACTGATCAGTAATTGCGGGGTATAGAAAGTGCAGCTCTTATGCACCGGTATGATTTCTGATTAACACCGTAAACGGACGACGTGGCTGTATGCTCTTCATGTAAGGCCTCACGTCCTTCTGCTGCTAATAACACATGGTCATGTAAAGCTACTGTGGGAGTCATGTGCTGTGTGTAGGCAGTGCTTGTGTAACTCTTCATCTTCTATCAGATGCAGAGCACCAGCAGACACACACCAATGAACTCATGAATGTGGGTCTAGCAGACCAGCCGGTCTGTTCTGCGGATGTTAATCACGAGCAGCGTTTTGATCTGATGGACTACGTCACACGCAGCTGCTCCACCCACAGCGGAGTTTAGTGAAGAAGCTAGTTTACAAGTTTGCCTATTTTATTTAAGCTGTGGTTAGACAGAACCAATTTAAATCAGGCCAGTCAGGAAAGACTTAATAAATATAAGGCTGCAGGTAGTAGCTGCTTAGCTTAGCTTAGCTTAGCATGCATGAAGGCTGTTAATGGAGACAGCTAGCGTGGCTCAGTCCTGTCACAAGACGTATCGTGTGTTTGTATCTTTAAGCGCTAACTTCAGAGGTGATGCTAGGTGGACTGTTAGCTTTTGGACAGAGCCGGGCTAGCTTTACGCTAAGCTAAGGTGTTCAGAGAAGTGGATGACGATGTCTTCTCACCCAACTCTCTGCAAGAAAGAAAATATCCTCAATATGCTCAACTCTCCCTTTTTAAACGGATGTTTCCCTCTTTGTGGTGTGAAGTGTGTGTTTGTTGACAGGTCGAGTCTTCTGGTGGAAACTAAGTGAAAAGAGGAAGTCCTCAAACCACCATGGACACACATAATGACTTTTAGAATGACTCCGTGTGTCGATTGGCTGGACTGCGACCGTTCGCCTAGTTCCCAAATCATCCTCCTCCTCCTCTCCATCGTTATCGTCCCGCTGGGCTGTAACACCTCAGCTCTTCTCTCAGTGCTCTTTAAGTCTTCATGACTCATATGTCGGTCTCCGTCACTCTCTTGTCTCATATTTCTTTCTTTCTTCTATCTCGTCGCTGCTTTAGCGGTCGTCCTTGTCCGTTACGCCGCCCCCTCCTCTCTCCTGTGACCCCTCGCTCTTTAGAACATGGCCTCCATTTTCCTATATTCCCTTCCGCCTTACTGCGTCACCGCCGCTTAGCCTTGTCGTGCCTTTTCTCCCCTTCTCAAACCTCTCTCTCTCCCGTTCTCTGTCTCCTCAGATGTGGCCCCCGCGGAGCAGGAGAAGCTCTTCATCCAGAAGCTACGGCAGTGCTGCGTTCTTTTCGACTTCCTGTCCGACCCGCTGAGCGACCTGAAATGGAAGGAGGTGAAGCGGGCGGCGCTGAGCGAAATGGTGGAGTACATCACCCACAACAGGAATGTCATCACGGAGCCCATCTACCCGGAGGTGGTGCACATGGTCAGTGACACCGGAGGCGGTTGGGTTTGCGGTTAAAAGCTGAAGTCGAGGGTTAAACGTGGGCCAGGAATAGGGGCCGTCTGTCGCTGCGGGGCGGAGCTGGTGGGAGCTGAGCACAGCTGATGTTTGTGATCAGGCTTTGAGGTGGCTTCTGGCGGAAGAGCCGGCGTTCTCGAGGTGTCTATTCAGTCACCTATACAAGTTATTGTTATAGAATAAAGTGGGGAAAAACACACAAGATGCATGTTTTATCCATCGACTCTGGCAAAGGCTGGAATGATCTGCGAGCTTTTATGTAAATGTTTCCCATTGACTCATCGTCAAGTCAAAGTTAAATGTGTTTATGATTAAATACCCAAAATGATCACGATGACAGACGTTCTGCTCACCGTCTCATCACAGTCTCTACTGGGCAGGGACACAGAAATGAAGAGCGTCCTACTAGTCATTACCTTTTGAATCGTGGAAGCCAGCAGCAGGACTGCTGTAATCACCGCTGAGACGTTTACGTCGTGGACTCGATGCTCAGTCGTCTTCACGGCCTGGTGCTGAAGTGCAGCACAGTCCACGTAGTCCCTGTCTACCTTGTAGCCTTGTCTTTTCAAACAAGGCTGCCAGTGTTTCAGTGGGCCACCTGCACCGTCCCATGATCGGCCTGCCAGGGAGCAGCAGCCCACAGGGGAGTCAGTTGACACTGAGAGAGACCAGAAACACAACACACTCCCACTATTGTGGACTAACCCTTGGAGGCCAGTTGCAAGGACAGTTTAAGTTTAACATTAACCTCAAAAGATGTTTTAAGACAGGACACTATTTCTTCTTTTTTAAATGTCCTCGCTATTTATTTTGGAGCAGTGAGAAATCAAGAATTGACTTGAAATAGATCCTGAAACATGGCACCGACACGCGTGTTACTCATGACACAAGCATGCAGAATCCAGCTTTAAGCTGCAGAGCCGTCCCAACGGAGACACAAGAAACATTTCAATACATACATCACAGAAACACTGCTCTGACGTGTGTGTGTGTGTGTGTGTGTGTGTGTGTGTGTGTGTGTGTGTGTGTGTGTGTGTGTGTGTGTGTGTGTGTGTGTGTGTGTGTGTGTGTGTGTGTGTGTGTGTGTGTGTGTGTGTGTGGGGACAGTCTTGTTGTGGTGTCACTGCTGGTTACCATCACGTCATGACGGGACGTCTCTGACGGGACGTCCTGGTCTCGCTGTGTGTTTCTTGTGAGCTCTTCTGGGTCGAGCTGTCGTTGTCGTTTGTTGTGGTTTCAACATGAACTATAAGCTCATCAAATCAACAAACTGAAGTTAACTTTAATAGCGTTCTGTCCTTTTTTTTTTTTTCTGGAATAAACCTTCACGGTGTCGTTTCCACTTCTCTCCTTCCAGTTCGCGGTGAACATGTTCAGAACGTTGCCTCCATCGTCCAACCCCACCGGAGCGGAGTTTGATCCCGAGGAAGACGAGCCGACACTTGAAGCGGCGTGGCCACACCTCCAGGTTGACATTTGAATCACTGAATCATCCTCAAAGCAGTGGGAGGTTTACGAGCGGTTCTTCTGACGCGAGGAGAGCCTCCCTGCATGGCTGCAGTTCTGTAGTTTGAATCAGACTTTAAACGCTGTATTTGGTGTCAAAGCATTTTGCTTAAATTCCTTCCCAGCATTCATTGCTTCTGTGTTTTTTTTCTTCTTGTTTCTGTTGCAGCTCGTCTATGAATTTTTCCTTAGGTTTTTAGAATCGCCCGACTTTCAGCCGAACATAGCGAAGAAATACATCGACCAGAAATTTGTTATGCAGGTGAGGAAGAGAACATCGTCTCAGACTGTACAGTTGAAACACATTTGCACGGTGATGTAATCATGGGACCTCTTCTCTTCTCTTCTCTTGCTGTGCAGCTCCTAGATCTATTTGACAGTGAGGATCCCAGAGAGAGGGACTTCCTCAAAACCACCCTCCACAGGATCTATGGAAAGTTCCTGGGGCTGAGAGCGTACATCAGAAAACAGATCAATAACATTTTCTATAGGTCCGTGCAGGTCTCCCTCCGCTCTGCTTTTTAAATACATATACGGAGCATAGAAAGCGTGATGGTCAATGTGTGACTCTTTGGTTTGTCCCTGCAGGTTTATCTATGAGACGGAGCACCATAATGGTATAGCCGAACTACTGGAAATACTTGGAAGGTGTGTCTCTCATTCAACTTCTACATGACAGTCGATGCTTTGCTTTCATAACAGTACTATCGGCTATCTAATTCCATACACGCTGTTAAAACATGCCGGACTGCTTTGTTCTGATGGTGCGTTTGTGTTCGTTTCACAGTATAATCAATGGATTTGCCTTACCACTAAAGGAAGAGCACAAGATTTTTCTGTTGAAGGTTTTATTGCCTCTGCACAAAGTGAAATCACTCAGTGTCTACCATCCACAGGTGAGTGTGTTGAACACACAATGAGTCCGCGTGATGAGCTCCATTAGTTTTTGTGACGCTGTATATGGCAAGAGACGCATGAATTATTAAAAAATGTGTTTAAATATTCTTGTCCAAACCTGCTCTGAGCACACGCCTCCTCTGCAGGTTCTGATAAGAAGCGTTGATGCGTGTCCCAGCCGGTCCGTTCCTTAAAGCGTCGACGAGTCTCCCGCCACTTCTGACACTTTAATGATCACGCGTTCATTTGTTTTGCAGCTGGCCTACTGCGTGGTGCAGTTTTTGGAAAAGGACAGCACTCTTACTGAGCCGGTATGTAAAACAACAACCTGGTGAAGCTCCGTATGTGATGCTAGAATTGATTTTGCGCGAGCTGCTGCCGTTGGGATTATACGTTTGCTTGTGTTCGTGGTCCCGACAGGTGGTGATGGCTTTACTAAAGTACTGGCCAAAGACTCACAGTCCCAAGGAGGTGATGTTCCTCAACGAGCTGGAGGAGATCCTGGACGTCATCGAACCCTCCGAGTTCGTTAAGGTGCAGGAGCCTCTCTTCAGACAGCTGGCCAAGTGTGTGTCCAGCCCACACTTCCAGGTAAGCCGAGGGCGATCGCAGCCGTCCCTTCGTAGCGTAGAGAGGGGGGGGGGGGGGGTGTTAATCAGCTGGCTGGTGGTCAGTGTGTGTCTGACTGAGGTGTTTCCTGCAGGTGGCAGAGAGGGCTCTGTACTACTGGAACAACGAGTACATCATGAGTCTGATCAGCGACAACGCAGCCAAGATTCTGCCGATTATGTTCCCCGCTCTGTACCGCAACTCTAAGACCCACTGGAACAAGTAAGACCCCCCCCCCCCCCACGAGCTGCACCGTGTCCTGCTCGCTGCATGTCACACCGGGCTGACACCGCCGCTCACATTAGTGATAACTCTCAAGTATGTGCAGGTATTCTAGTGTGGTCACAGAGTGTACTCTCCTGTTGCACACTCCACCAGATGTGTTTATCATAAATAATCTCAAAAAGGCTTTTATTGCTGCAGATCACCCTTTTATACATAACGTAGGTCTGCTGCTTTTAGTGCACAACAAAATACCTTCAAATACTTCTAATATCTCTGAATATGTTAAATATTGTTATGTTAATATGTGTGTGTGCTCACAGGACCATCCACGGCCTCATCTACAACGCTCTGAAGCTCTTCATGGAGATGAATCAGAAGCTCTTTGACGACTGCACGCAGCAGTTCAGGGCTGAGAAAAACAAGTAAGCTCCAGAGACTGTTCTCCCACTCGGTGGATCTCTGGCGGTGACGTCTGAGTGACGCACCGCTTCTGTCTAAACGCTGCAACAGATTAGTGACGTTTGGTTTGTTCAACAGAGAGAAGGCAAAGTCAAAAGAACGTGAAGAGGCTTGGATCAAGATCGAGAACCTCGCCAAGTCAAATCCACAGGTGAGCAGTGTGTGCAGTCACCTAACCTCCCTTTCTATCACTGTGTGAGTGTGTGTGAGTGTGTGCAGCAGTCATCTTTATGAAATGTGTGTCTTTTGTTTTCTGCTGAATTGTAGTTCCCTTTCCATCTTCTCCTGATAAAGATGTGATGTGTAACGTCTGGCCACAGGGGGCAGCACCTCCCCTCTACTGCGGGGCCCGTACGAGTCACTGCGGGGCCCGTACGAGTCACTGCGGGGCCCGTACGAGTCACTGCGGGGCCCGTACGAGTCACTGCGGGGCCCGTACTAGTCACTGCTGGGCCGGTACGAGTCACTGCGGGGCCCGTACGAGTCACTGCGGGGCCCGTACTAGTCACTGCGGGGCCGGTACGAGTCACTGCTGGGCCGGTACGAGTCACTGCGGGGCTTGTACGAGTCACTGCGGGGCCCGTACGAGTCACTGCGGGGCTCGTACGAGTCACTGCGGGGCCGGTACGAGTCACTGCGGGGCCCGTACGAGTCACTGCTAGGCCCGTACAAGCTAGCTACTAAGTAACGTAATGAGAGCGACATTGAGGCACATTTTGTCGTACGTTGGAATGAGGGCAGACTGGATGCTACATGCTACATGCTATCTGTAGATATCTGTGCAACACAACACATGGACGTCTTTTACGTCTCGTCAATGGTCTGTTGGTGCCGTTGGTTCATTCCTTTGGGATGTGTTTGACTGAAGTCGTGGCCACATGTTACACATTGCCCCTTTAAGGACTCGTGTTGTTCACAATATGAATTGGTTGTTCATGTTTTCATAATTGCGCTGCTGTTAAAGATGGAAAGATGAGAATGTGCTTAGTTGTGGTGAATGCTTGAATCCGACAGCTCTAAACTGCTCTCTGAGGAAGTGTTTGACTAAACAAAGAGTAACTAAACAGAAGAGTTATTAAACTCTCGTGTCTTCATGGTGAATTAGCTTAGCACAAATACTGGAGGCCAGTGGTCCCTTGGGCCAGGCAGGAAACAGTCCAACACACACCCCTCTGAAACAACGGTTGATGTTTCTACATTGTGTTACTGTTGGACAGAGCTGTGCTAGCCGTTTCCCCTTGTTACCAGTCTTTGTGCTAAGCTAAGCTACACCCATGTACAGTATTTACAGTACAGACATGATCCATCTCTTCATCCGACTCTTGGCAAGAAAGCATAATTCCCAAAATGTTAAACTATTTGTTTAAATGTGCAACAAAATGACACATTTCAACCCAAACGGATCAGTACATTAATCTGCCATAAAAGAGTAGGTGAAGAGCTCCACATAGTTTGACACTGAGTCAGTAACTCGGTGGTGTTAATGTGTCTCAACACATGAACCTGATAAACTCTTCAGAGCTGCAGATGTGACGACCTCCAGAGCCTCTCGATTCATTCTTCTTTGCATGCGACTGAAAGTCTTTTCTCCATCCTCTTTGTGTTTGTTGTTTTTGTTTCCCTTTCTTTTCAACATAGTTCTTTATGTATGTTGATTCCTCTGACCTCAATAGTCCTGTAGCAATGGAGACGGATGTCCCTTTGATAGAAGATGTTCAGAGGTTAAAAAAGACAGTTGAGGCGGGCGCAACTCAGGTAAACCTGACTTTCTCTCTGTCTACTTACCTTTCCTCTTCTAGTCACTCTGTTATCAGGCCTGTGTTACCAAAGATCAAAGTCTCCTAATTAAAGATACATATATATAGATATTACCATTGTATTCTCTCTGTGTATTCTAGTCTTTGTTTGTCTTTGTTTTGTTAGATTGATAAATGTAACTGTGGACTGAACACTGGAATCAAGAGCGTTCTTTTTGTGTGCATGTTGTCTTAGTATGAAGCCTCAACGTGTTCAATGTTATCTTAATAAATAAGCATTCATAATAGATACACCACCTTAACAGATCATGTGAAGTGTAGTTCACTCACTGAGAGAAGCCATCCTCTGATGTCATCCAGCCTGAGACGCTGGATCATACGTTCCTCTCTAGAGGAACCTCTCCAGGAGGTGTCCAGTTGGTGCTGATGGTGTCTGTAGTCCACTGGAGGAGTAGCGTCTCCAGTGGTGCCGTATTGACCCAGAGAGCTGATCCCTCCTGCTGCGCCGCCGTTGCCAAAATTGACTAATTTGTCAATAAAGGAAATATTCTTTGACGTAAACGGAACAGTAGAACTACTTCTGTCTTCTGAGTCTGATCCTCGCTCACAGAGAAGACGGACTCCATGCCTCGTCCAAGAAGCAACGCATTCAGTTTACTTTTATTATTATGATCTGGTCCATTCAGAGAAACGGGGCGAATTTTGTTTTCTCTAGTGAATGCATAACCCTTCAGTGTCATGAATAATAATATGATAAGTTATTTATTTAATCATTTTTATGAAGACTGGTGACATTAAATAAAATAAATAACTGGGCGGATAATAGAGCTATTAAATATTTGTTTTGGTTAATTAATATTTGTCACAGTGTGTTCCTATAATTACTAACCTAATGAGGTCTTATTTATTTCATAATGAACACCTGGGGGCTCCATGAATGTCTGTATTTCATTTAAAGTGTTTGAACTGTTAGTCTGGCTTCTCTGTACGTTAGATTTCCACGTGTGTCACTGAGTTGTGCTTAATGTCAGAGATGTGATCAGAACATGTTGACAGGAGATGACGGCATTGAACTGTAATTAAGACTGACTCCTCCTCCTCTCCTCCTCTTCTGCGCTCAGTTGCAGCATGAGCAGCGGAAAGAGCGGCCTATGGTGCGACGCAAATCTGAGTTGCCTCAGGATATCTACACCACAAAAGCCTTGGAGTGCCACCGCAGAGCCGACGACATGTTGACCGCCCACGACGGACTCTAGGTCCCGCCTCCTGTCGCCTCTTTGTTCAACCGCCCCCCCCCCCACCTTTTTAACCCCTCGACGGCCGTGGACGTCCTCTTCGCCCCCAGGCGCCAGAATTACACCGGGATAACCACGCCTCCTCCCACCTTCACTTTACCCAGAAGCCTCAGTTGTCCTTCATTCCTGCTGCCCCGGTGCAGAAGCCCCGCGTCCTCTTGCCCCAGATTTCTGCTTTCTCAGGTTTTTTTCTTTATGTGGAGAGGAGTGGGAGAGTGTGTTGTGTCTTTTAGCCCTCGCCACATTGATTGTGTTCCCTCTATTATTTCCCCGTAGTAGGTCCCCCCCCCTGTGCATTCACTGTAAATGTGGAACCTGGGAGTCCGGATGCCACAAAGCTGGTTCCTTCATTCCGAACACGACGGATTGGACGTGGGAACACAGGACCTGTGTGACTCTCCGTCTCTGGGTGTTCTCTCCTGTCGGTCGGATGAGAGGCGAGACGTTCCTGTCCTCCGTTGTGTTCTCTCTCTCTCTCTCTCTCTCTCTCTCTCTCTCTCTCTCCTCTCTCTCTCTCTCTCTCTCTCTCTCTCTCTCTCTCTCTCTCTCTCTCTCTCTCTCTCTCTCTCTCTCTCTCTCTCTCTCTCTCTCTCTCTCTCTCTCTCTCTCTCTCTCTCTCTCACACACAGACATCTTGTCAGTGCCAAGACTGTTGTGTTCCGTTTGTTTCTTTCATGTTTCTCTCTGTGACGTCGACACGCCTGCCTTTTGTTTTGGGTCACTGGTGTTTGAAAGCTTTTTTTAGTTTTTTGTTGTTTTTTTTTAGTTTAGCACACCAGACCGAACTGAGACTCGTCCTTTAGCCTTGTCTAGGAAAGGTGGCGAGGAAAGAGGAAGCTGTCCTGTGGACATCAGACACTTTCCATTTTATTGTTTTGTGCCATATGCAACTCTTTTATATGCTTGCTCTCCTTAAGTTCATTTGCAATATTTGAAAACCAGACCATGATGATGACTAGACAGTTCAAACAATGGTACTTACTGTAAATAATGATGCTCCTGAGTGAACTCTCAGCTGCATTTACTGAAGCAAATAGAGCGGCTGTGAGGCGAGTGGTGGGTTTATATATATATATATATATATATATATATATATATATATATATTAGTGTAAAATGAATAGGAGCGTTATCTTTGTAAAGACGATATATTGAGAGATTAGTTTTGTGTTGAACTGGGTTAGAGGAACACGTCTGAACACCTGAAGGTCTCTGATGGCTCCTCCTCCCTACAGAGCAGGTGCTGTGAAGATGTTAATGTCTAATTAGAAAATAGAAATTAATTTATTATCAAACGTCAGCGCCGGTAACCTCGGTAGCGATTAACACACTGACATTAAATAATTAATACACGAGTTACCAAAAAAAAAAGATGACTTCACACTTAAAGGAGCGGCGTGTTTGTGGCGCTGCCGGTCCTCATTCCAGCGGTCCGGTTCGGCGGTTATCGTTGCCGGTGAGACGTTCCGGTCGGTACCATTGTTTAAACCGAGGTCTGCTAGAGTTCTTCATATTCGGTGTGTCGTGTTTCTTCGTCTTGTCTCTGGAGGTCCAGCGGCGTGGATGTCGGGTTGTTCCGGTCCGTTCGGGACGCCCGGCGCTGAGACGGACCGCCGTCACGAGGACGCTGACGGTGGACTGACATCGTGACTTGGCTTGTTAACTGTATTAATACTGTATTTGCTTGAATGCAAAAAGATGTAAATTAAAACTACCATGTTAAACATGTTACCCTGGAGGAATGCCGTTCACCAAACTGATTTCTGTCGTCGACTTCATCGCATTTATGGAACAATCCGGAGATGTTTTATGAGTTTGAGTCGAGAGGTTTCTTTTAGCGCTGAAGAGACGAGTCCGTGATGACGAGAGGTGATTCATGATTCGGTGGCTCGTTCTCTTTCTGCAGAGCTTTTAATTTCACATTTTATTTCCAAAACATGATAACTTAAAGTGTCCTTTTGTATGTGACCTGTACTATATGATTCATTTAATATTGTATATATGATTTACCTGGTTTCATGTAGTGTTATATATCTAGATTAATTTTGTACAAATTGTCCCTCTGTACAGAATAAAACATCAATAGCAAGTGAAAGAAGTCAGTCTGGCACATACCGTCTTATTTCCCCGGTGTGGACGTTCTCTCGTCGTCACTAAATGTTCTTTTATTCTGAAAGTCTGCAGAGTTTCCTGCTCCTCTCCATCACTGACAGATGTTCAGCCCGCTGTGTGCTCCTATCACTGTCTTTAGTGGTGTACGACTATATAGGATCAATAAAGAGATTATTTGAATATATATTTTCAACCATGCATCCATTTTGGCTTTACTTGACATCTTAAATTACTATTTTTGAAACACATGTACACTGCATGATATAAACTTCAGTCCGTTAGCAATACGTGTGTGTGTTTAATGTGGTTTAATGCATTAAACAGCAGTGTGCTGCTCTGAACACCAGAGGGAGCCAGATACCTGGAAAGAGACGTTTACTGACCGCGGTTCAGAACAGAGAAGAACATCTGCAACACCTCTGGTCCCATTCATCCTGCGGGTTTCAAGCATTTCATCTACGACTGAATTCAGCAACACAAATATCCAACAGTCAGTCCGTCTCACACACACTGATCAACACGTCGTCCTCACTGGTTCTGAAGCTCTGGACCTCACTGACATCATTTAAAGAGGTCTGATACCGCGAGGCTCTTCTGTGGTTCAGGACAGATGTTCACCAGAAACAGAACTAGTTTAACACGTAACGTTCAATGACCAACTGCGGGTCAATAGGGTCACGTGTGATCATAAATTGGGTTGTTGCATTGTATTTAATTCACTATTTAATATAGCCTTGAATCCCTTGTTTTACTTCATGAAGTGAACTCCTCATGCATACTCTAAACCGTTAACAGATGAGCAGACCACATTTGGGGAAGTGATGTGAGTGAGAGGTAGAAATGAAGATTTTGGATTTTCTCAGAAGCAGCAAACAAAAGGATCAACCTATTTCTTTATGGGTTACTTCCTGTGTCGGTAATGAGAGTGTGTTTGTGTCGCCGTCGTCGGCCTTGCCTTTGTGTAACAGTTGGCCGTAGTAGCTTATCTCCCGCTGCAGCGAGAGTATTAAATCTTGATGTTACCCGAGGTGAAGGTGAAGAGGCGCAGAGGATTGGTGAGCGGAAGGCCAATTGCAAACGAGCGAGTGTGTTTTCGGAAGGAGGTGATTTCGGGGAAACCAGACTTTTGTTGTTTCCCAGAGACATTTACGCAAGATGTCTTACCTCGTCCTGAGTTCACTCTGCTGACGGAAAGAACCCTGAAGTACCAACGTTATGAACTCACCTCCCCTGTGCTCCATTAAAGGACGAGGGACGAGACTTTATATGCTGTTTGAACATTTATAGTCCTGTTAATGTTCAGACTGTCAGCATCAACCATCAATAAATCAACAACAGTTATTATCTTCTGTCTAACTGCAGCACGTACATAAAGAAAAAAAGTCATTCACAACAGTGTAAAGAATGTGAATAGAACCATCCAAGCGTTCCATCGGTTGGATACAGGTTTGTGTTTTGTTCCATTATATAAAGGTACAGAACCCTGACATGTTAGAACACCACAGGTCTCCCCTGAGGTCTACTGGTTAAGACTCTTCTCTACATGTAGTCATCTCCCTACAGTAGAACGAGTTGTAGTTGTGGGAACATGAAAGTTGTTAATTCAACAATTGCTCATGCTTGTTATGTTGCTTATGTGACATTATACACACCATGCACCTCATGTAAATGTGTCTGATGTCGGCTCTCCTTTCACTCCTTTCTGCAGCACGCCGCCGTGTTGATGTCGCCTGAACCTGCACCCTCCTCCTCAGCGTCTCTTTCTGCACCTCCACCAGTCTGTATCCTCCTCCTCATCCCTACCAGATGTCCCCTGACCACGTTTAATAAGAATAAACAACAGATACATTATTATAAAGATATACTATATATAATTATTGGGATAAATGTCAATATAATACCAGACATAGAGAAGCTACCGTGGTGCCGCATGTGTCTCTGCTGCCCGGTGGGGGCTGAGGCTCAATAGTGCAGCTGCCAATGAGCTGTGAGCAGAGCGGTATAATGTGCTGTGACCTCGGCGATAATGAAAGATTATCAAAGCAATTTCTGCCTCTCTATTTTTCCTCATGTTAACCGTGACCCAAAGCAAACCTGCAGCCAGGGTGTCGTGGTGTTTACGTTGTGATCTCGGTGTTTTCTGCACCGTCACGAACAGAGAGAGACAGTAACACATCGTGACCTCCTACAGGCTCCTACAGGCTCCTCTAGGCTCCTACAGGCTCCTACAGGCTCCTACAGGCTCCTCTAGGCTCCTACAGGCTCTCAGAGGCTCCTACAGGCTCCTACAGGCTCTCAGAGGCTCCTCTGCTCTGTGGGGGTCATGTTTGGTATCAGTTGCACTTGGATGTGTGCCAGAGTGACGGCTGGGGTTCTGGTGTGACGCCGAAATGTGTTCCTCTTTTATGACACATGAATCCTAGTGAAGCAGCGACGTTCCTGTTTTGTACACATTAAACATGCAGAGGACCAGCAGAAGACACAAATGCTGGTGGACTACCTCATAGCTAGACTACATTACCTGATGTTGTTGCACGTGTGATGTGGTTGAGAAATACAGTATTTAAATGAGTATTTGTGATCTAGGGCAGAGCTGCTCTTTTAAATCCTCCAGCATCTCCTTGGCTCGTGGATCGAGGTGCATTGTTGCCAAGCTGTCCTCACTTGCCCTACCTGACTCACAGGAGGCACACAGCCAACGCTGACTGACTGCTGCAAGAGACTCAACTCCATCTGGAGCATCACAGGCTGCCAGCATCAGTCTGTCCGTCCGTCCGTCCGTCTGTCTCTCTCTCTGTCTCTCTCTCTGTCTGTCCGTCTGTCTGTCTCTCTCTTTGTCTGTCTGTCTCTCTGTCTGTCTGTCTCTCTCCATCTCTCTGTCTGTCCGTCTCTCTATCTGTCTGTCTGTCTCTCTATCTGTCTGTCTGTCTCTCTCCATCTATCTGTCTGTCCATCTCTCTGTCCCTCTGTCCGTCTCTCTGTTATTTCTTCAGCAGCTTAATAATCCAGTTTGTCTAAGTCGTCCCGTGTGACAACCGTCAGGTGTGACTTTTTCTCATTTAGTGCTGCACACATTTCAGAGGATTGATGCTCTGCAGCATGA
This sequence comes from Cebidichthys violaceus, assembly GCF_023349555.1. NCBI lineage: Eukaryota > Metazoa > Chordata > Actinopteri > Perciformes > Stichaeidae > Cebidichthys > Cebidichthys violaceus. Next base: position 1,637,214 of record NW_027176583.1, read on the forward strand.
GGTTCATCTGTCTGACACACCTGTTCAGAACACAGGTGTGTCCTGTGTGAGGGAAGCTAGTGGTAGAGAAACAAAGGTCCATGTGAATTCATCACATTGTGTATTACCATTAGTAGTTTAGTCACCATGGATGATTTAATCTGACGTTTTACCTTCATTTTAAAATCTATTATTAGAGACAATATGGTCTTTCATTGTAATCACTTAGAATCTCATTATGAATGTCAGTTGAAGCAGAAATTATGAAAGTGATTTCATAAAGAGTTAATCATGAGCTACCTCTCCATGTCTTCATTGTTGAGTAAGTTGTCGTCTGGTCAATGATATATATATTTAAGTAGGACATGAGTGAGTCTGGTTGTGTCCCTGGTGTCTTAACACATACTTACTGATCATTGTTCAGGATCAGTAGACAGTGTGCTGCAGCATACTTTCACTTTTATATATATATATATATATATATATATATATATATATATATATATATATATATATATAAATAAATATAAACCTGCCCCAAAGGTACAAATATTAAAAATATACAATCTAACACATGCTGGTGAAGAATGTGAGCATGCTCTTTCTCTAGTTTCAGTATTCTCTTAGCTGTCCCATTTAATCAGACGTGGGATTTTGAGGACTAGTCTGTACTTATTCTGTCAGTCCTGTTAATCCACTCATAACATGTGCCGTGACGTTCTACTCACCTCAGAAGCCTCCACGAGGAGCAGCCGGGCCTTTGAGGGGTTTCTAGGCTGAAGTCCTGCCGCGGTCCTACAGGGGGAGGTGTTACACCGCCCGGGCCGGACCACCAGCCCGGGACGGAGGGGAGGAGAGAGGCGGAGGAGAGGCCGTCTGAGGTGAGAGGCAGGGTGGCAGCCGCAGCCTGAAGCCTCACCACAGCCCATTAGATCACCCTGCTGGCAGGCTCAGCTCTGCAGCGCTCTCTCTCTCTCTCTCTCTCTCTCTCTCTCTCTCTCTCTCTCTGGGGATGGAGAAGAGCTGTAATGTGTATCCTCTCATTATCTTCAATCAGGTATGTTGAGGTTTGAAAATATCTGATGAACACGGCCATTTGTTCCCCTGCAGGGAGACTGAACCGTGGTTTAGTGCACTCTGTTTGAGGGTTAATTCTAACCTTTGCTTGTCTTGTGAGGGAATGACTACTTCAGATAATGTTACACTGCTGTCTTGTAATGAAACATTTCGGTGCAAATGCTATTAGCAAACTATATATATTTAAAATTCCCTTTTAGTGCAATTTATTATGGATCTCCATTCACTGTTACACTCAGACCCACATCTCTGCACAGCTTTTCTCACGAGGAGGGATGCTTCCTCGTGAGTAAAGCAACACAGTTGATAAGTGATGAGGTTCTCTCAGGTTCGTCAATCACAACGCAACAAGTAGGACACAAGTGAGGCTTAACGCTACTGCAGCTGCGTCAAATCCAACTTCAAGAACAGACCGGACACATCAGAACATCTAGTGGAACCCCAACACAGAGACTCTGGACTGGATCAAGACAGAGGCCATGTTTGAACACAGACAGAGATGTTGCCGACCACCACAGGGACGTGCGGTCAGGGGATGAAAAGTAAAAAAATAATAATGATAAAATAAAATAAATATTAATATTTATCTACTGATCTGTGCTATAAATGTAATGTCTGTATGATTCCAATCATTTCAATCATTTGTATAATCTAAATCTCTGAATCAGCTCGTGTAACTGATCTGACATTAAATCGCAGTGAAAAAGCACAGAGAGGCGAAAAGTACCTCTGCCTCACTGAAGGGGGCGAGCGAGAGCCCACGGGTCGGGTTCATGCTTGTTCTGCCGTTGCTCTTCTTCTACGCTTTTCTTCTTCTTCTTCTTATATTTTGCTTTGACCGCGAAAATGTAAGACTCAATATCCAAGCTTAAAAATGTCTCATAAAACAGTGAAATGTGACCAAATCAACAGCAGTTCAACGTCGGACAGGTAAAGTAACCTTTTATGTGTTTATTGTTCTCTTTATACATCCGGGGTTGTTACTGTGTGTGTGTGTGTGTGTGTGTGTGTGTGTGTGTGTGTGTGTGTGTGTGTAAAGAATGCTGATATGAAATATGAAAAACAACCAGTAGTCAATGTGCAGGCTGCCAGTTGAATGGTGATGTAAGCTGCTCTATTGGGTTCATATATTTGTTCTGTTTAAATCTGTTTTATGTAGAGTCAGAACCTCACCAGACACGAACCTCACCGTGACGTCACCGGGCGGCCCGCTGTCGTTGTTCTGTTCTGTAACTCCTCCAATCAACTCTCGACCTCAAGCGCCTCTTCTAACCCGAGAGCTGGGCTTCCCTTTCCGGCCGTACTGAGGGCAGCTCGAGACCACGAAGCGGAGACCCGCGGTGACGTCACTTCAACGAGCCAACGTTGAGTATTCGCTGTTCATCCTAACGTGTGTGTGCGTGTGTGCGTGCGTGTGTGCGTGTGCGTGCGTGCGTGCGTGCGTGTGTGTGTGTGTGTGTGTGTGTGTGTGTGTGTGTGTGCGTGTGCGTGCGTGCGTGCGTGCGTGCGTGCGTGCGTGCGTGTGTGTGTGTGTGTGTGTCTCTATTGTGGTCAGTTTGTGTGCTTCGCTGACATTATAAAGTTGCTGTTGCTTTTATTTGTCTTAGTTTATTTGCTGTGGTGCTCGTTGTGGTTGTGAATTCTTCGTTTTGGCTGAGCTTACTCTTCTGTTTGTGACATTATGATGCTTCCATGCTGTGGATTATTAGTGGATTGGCTGTCGTGGTCTGAAGAAGAAGACAACATGAGCTCACAGAGTGTAAATATGACTCGTCTTGTCTGCATGGGGGTGAACTCAGCGTGTCTTTTTTCGTTTAGGACAGTCAGACACAACTTCACTTGTGGACACACTTTAAAACACAGTGAACAGCGGCTTCATGGTCAGTCCTCTTGATCGTTGTGCGTGTCAGAACGTGCTCAGCTGCTGTTCTGCTTCACTTCACCACGTTTATTAAAAGACAACAGCGTTCAAACAGTTTGGAGACTCTGAGACGTGTTTTTAATCAAACTAACAGTTTTATTATAGCGACTTAATGAACTAATCCTTAGCAGAGCTGCACTGTGGGACGAGCCCTTCAAACACGAGACAAACAGAGCTTTGGTGCTGCTCAACATGCAGTTGACTTTTGTTTTGAGTCTTGCTCAGTAGGTCCATGCACTGGTGGTAATGAGGACGCTGAGCCTTCAAATCAGAGCAGAACAAATTAGAAACACACTTCTGGAGGTTTACGTACGGCGCACAAGCACCAGTGTTGTTTTTAATTTCTGTCTTTGTGTGCACGGCTTCGACTGCGACAAACTGAACCTCCACAGAAATAGAAGGATGGAGTGGGCGGCTGTTCGGGGCGGTGTTGAGTCTTCCTGGGAGGACATAACACGGAGCGTACACA